>NC_092872.1:698324717-698695342 GCF_028372415.1 Notamacropus eugenii | reverse complement strand
TAACCTCTAAGGTTCTAAAACTATGATCCTAATTGTGCTTAGCACAGGGTATAGACAGAACCAATCTGTGCTTAATAATGCTTTCCCATTTCAAATTGTGTTAGGTGAACAGAAATGTGAATTACTACTAATAGTATCATACAAGAAAACATGCTCACTGTTCCTGTTAGGAGGAATAAACTGTAATATTTTTATAAAAATTGTGAAGGAAACAAATGTGTACTTAAAAGGAAAGCAAAATAGGTTTATTCAAAGAGAAAAAATCTTATGCCACTAATTTCACAGAATTCCATAAATGGTACTTCCTATTAAAAAAATTTCTATTTTAAAAAACTCAAAGAATCTAAAGAAAATAAGATTTCCATGATTTCCAGTTTCACACTACATAGAACTTCATTATTGCCAACAGGTACTAAAATAATTTATCATAAGGAAAATATATAAACATTCTGAATTAACTTCATACTTTTAAAAATAAAAGATCCTATTATTAATTTTTAAAAACTTATTCTCCCTGTTTGATTTTTAAAATATTTGATATAAAATAAGATTAAGTCTTTTTACAAACTGCAATCATTTCAAGGGTGCAGGTCAATAAATTAAGTTCCAGAAGAAATACCTACTACATGCTAATTTTGAGTCAGTGTAATTTCAATTTTAAAAAAAGATAAAACCTCAGGTAAACACTTCTCTTCACACTGAAAAAATTCGCCCTCTTCTAAACTTAGTAAGAAAAAAAGGTAACATTTTCATCTTTCCACTATTTTTTAAAATTGTATCAATGAATTATGTATGTAATTAAACTTCTAAAACTCAGAAGCTTACAGGGCAGTCTTACAGGTAGGTTCTTACAGGGTATTCACAGAATAAATTGGAAGGGACCGAAGATCACTCAGTTCATCCAGCCCAAAGCTTCATTTCACAGATGGGAAAACGAGGGGCCAGTGATTCATCTAAGGTCATGCACCTGAGGATTTGAAGTCCCCTGCCCTGACAGCAAATCCAGTGAGCTCTCCTCCATTACTCCATTAGTGTCACTCAACTACTACTAAGCGCCCACTAAATACCAGAAGTCATGAGTAAGATTAACACGGGGAACCGGGGGGGCATAAGATGAAAACTCAACCCCAAGTTGCACTACAGGACCCGTGCTCCCTAACAGTGAGGGTGCTTAACCTGTAAACTTAGGTCTGGGAGGATTTGCCCAAAAGATGTCACTCACGATTCAGTTAGTGCTAGGGACTTCTAATACCGTCCTTAGAGGTGATGAAGAAAGATAAACTTATCGAGGGGGGAAAAAAAGAAAAAAGGTGTGGGGAGGAGGTAGCAGCCCCTCAGGTGGCCATGCCCCACGAATTAGGGGGCTCTCCTACTCGGGGATGATCCAGAATCCCTCAGGCCGTACCCCAGACGCCCTACACGCCCCCCTCCCCTCTCTGGGCAGATGGCTGCGGCTACTCTGTGGAAGACGGTGGATCCCAAGGTCCCCCAAATCTGCTAGGCTTTCATGCAACCTCCGGGGCGCCCCAAAGAAGGGCCTTGCAGAGGAGTCCGGGGGAGCGGGGGAGGCAGCCCTCCCCTCCCCCCCCAGCCCCCGAGGGCAGGAAGGACGCGATCTCCCCGAGGACACGCACCAGGCTTCCTCGCCATCCCCCTCCTCCTCCTCGGCCCCCCGCCCCCCAGGCCCGGCGCCGGGGGCTCCGGGCTCCTCCCTCCTCCCTCCTCCCCCTGGCCGGCTGGGCCGCCCGGGAGCGTGGCCGGCCCGAGGCCGGGGGCCGGGCCTGCGGCGGCGGGTCAGGGTCCCCGGGGCCTAGGGAAGGACGCGCCCCCGGCCCTCGGTCCGTCCGTCCCCCCTGCGGCCCGGCCGCAGCCCGCTCCGTCCGCCCGCTGCCTCACACGCTCCCTCACACGCCGCCCGCCCTCCCCGCCCGGCCCGGCGCCCCCGGCCCCCAGCGCGCCCCCGCCGCTGCCGGCTCCCCGCCCCCGCCCCGGCGGGCGCCCTGGCTCACCTGGGGGCCGCGGAGGGCCATGTCGCCCCCGCCTCAGGGAGACCCCGCTCGCCACCCGGGCTCCTCACGCCGCTTCCCCCGCCGCCGCCATCTTCTCCTCTCGCTCTCATGCAGGCACACTCGCATCGGCCGCCGCGCCTGCGCACCGGCGAGGCGGGGGGGAGAGAAGAACTGGTGCGCAGGCGCGGGGGCGGGGGTCGGCGGGCGGGGAGGGCGCTCCCGGGCTCGCCAGGCTCCCTGTGGGGAAGGAAAGGTTGCAGTGTGAGCTACCGGTTCTGGCGAGCTGTCGGGTATTGCAGATAGCTGGGAAACGAGCTCCCCAGCTTCGCGCCGGAAGGAGAAAGGCAGGCCGAGATAAGAGGAAGAGGTCCTTTCTGTGAGCGCGGGACTTTGGAGTCCCAGGACCTGGGTGCAAATCCAGAAGGGCTCCATGCCTCGGGCTGGATCTCTCGGCACCTCGGTTTCTTCCTCTTGTCTAATAAAGGGGCTGAATCAGATCTCTAAAGTGACGGAAGCCAAAGCAGAGAGAGGCGGCCCCCTCGGTCCTGCGAGTCCCCTTTTTGCCAGACCTCACGTGTTCTGTCTGGACTACTTGTTGCCTGAATCGTGGCAGTTTCGAGGAATTCGCTGCCGCCTGGCCCGGGGGTGAAGGCGTCCCCCCCATCCTTAGCTGTGCCTCCGACGCGGCCGGCTCCGAGCCCTCTTCCCCCGCCCTTCCCCCATCCACCGCCACCTAGATACGTTTTAGCGGATCCTAAGGAAGGGAAACAAGGTTTCCTCCAGTAATCTCAAAGGTTTCCTCCGGTGATTCATTGAAACAGAGACGACCGAGCGAGACTAAGCGTGGCGAGCCGGGAGGACACCCCACCAGGAAGGGGAGCAAAACTGGGAACGGAGGACGAAAGCTAAAGAGGGAAAGAAGCAGCTAAGAAATACGTCAAGGAGAAAAATTCTGATTCTAAAAGTAATTTTTTAAAAAGATTGAGAGAGCAGAGGGAATTTAGATGTAGAAGGTGAAAGGAGACAGACTAGCTAGCGCGAGGAAATGCCAGTAGGTCAGCCACAACTACTTTGTGCCAGGCCCTGTTCTAAATGCTGTAGAGAGAGGCAGCAGGATGTAGTAGTTGTCAGAGAACCTGGAATTTGGAATAGAGCTAGGTTGGGTTGGAATCTTGCCATTACTACGTGCCGGTTGTGTGACCTTAGAATGGATAGATAGATCATTAATCTCTTACTCTGTGCCTGGCATTTGCTAAGCCCCATTTATATCTCCACGGGCCAATTTCTTCTATTAAATGAAGGGATTGGATTTGATGACCATTAAAGCCCCTTCCCATCTCAAAATTACATGAAGGAACTTTGAGTATATATATACACACACACACATACATGTATATATATACGCATATATACATATATATGTATATATACACGTGCATATGTATATACATGCACATGTAAAATGTATGTGTGTATGTGTATATGCATATATATACACATACATATAAAATGTGTGTGTATGTATGTGTCTGTGTATGTGTGTATATATGTATATACATATACACATTCATATAAAAGTATGTGTCTGTGTATGTGTGTGTATTCCCCACTGGGGTTTTTTCAGGGGAGAAGGTTGGGAGAAATGATATTGTTTGAATAAAAATTAACAATATACCTTGTTCTCTTAAACTGGAGAGTGGGAAGAAGAGGAAGAGGTAGACTTACAAAGATGGCCAGAAATGGTTTGGCAATACTTAGTACAGTGCTGGCACATAGTAGGCATTTAAATCCTTGTTGACTGACTTGGCACTTTATATTCCTTGGGAAAAGCATCTAGAGAAACGTGCTAAGAGTACCAGATATCTTGAATCTATTCCTGATCTGTCATTAATTTGCTGTTTGACTTTACACAAGACTCCTTCTCTCTCGACCTATCTCTTCATCTATACAATGGGGATAATACCTCTCCTATCTATATCACAGAGATGCTGTGAAGATCAAATGAACCTAAGTGTGTATTTTGAAGAGTGTAGTTCTTTGAAGTTGTTATTATGTTAAATAATATAATTAATTCATATAAAAGCAGTCATATTATAATTTGTTGTCATTGAGCCAACCAAACCCATCAGTACTCCTTTCCTCCTTTAATATTTTTCTGTCTCTTTTTTTCATTTATTGTCTGCTATCATATGAAGTTTTGTCTGGCACCAAGCATTTCTTTGATATCAGTATGCTAAGTAAAGAAAACAGGTATCCTTAATTGACTCTAGGTTTTTACCAAGATGTTGAAGTAGACAGAAGTTCTACCCTGAAGTCAAGAAGATTCCTCTTCCTGAATTAAAATCTGGCCTCAGAAACTTACTATCTGTGTGACCCTGAGCAAGTCACTTAACCCTGTTGGCCTCAGTTTCCTCATCTATAAAATGAGCTGGAAAAGGAAATGGCAAACCACTCCAGTATCTTTGTCAAGAAAACCTTAAAGGGTCATGAAAGTGTCAGTCATGACTGAAAAATGCCTCAACCACAACAAAATTCCACCTAGTACATCTTTCTTAATTTCTTTCTCCTTTGGTTTTTAAAAATCAAATTATTAAATAAATAATAATTTGGCATAATGACCTAGCATTCTTTATCCTTTGGATCACAATATGCTTTCCAAACAGCTGTGGCAGCTAATAAGGGTGCCCATTTAGAAATAATAAAACGGAGACAGAAATAAAATTATGTTCCCCAGGTCACACAGAGTTGAGTCAGTATCAAGGCAGGAGAATCTCCTGATTATTCCTCAGATACTGATGATGTTAACTACTTAACACCAAGTTAAGTGGGGATATCCCTTGCCAGAAGGGCCTGTTATAAAGTAAATTTGAATGGCAGGTGGCATTTTAGTTTGAGGGAACAAAATAATTCTAGGTTCTCAAAAGTCATACTTAAATTTTTCTGATTCTCAGAGTTCCATCATACCCCCTAAGTCTCTCATTCGGCCTCAGTTTCCTCATCTAGAAAATTAGCAAATTGGACTAGATGATCAAGGACACTTTCCATGTTATGATTCTCTAATTCAATGAGTATGAAACTGATGGGATAAAAAATATATATTATTGAACTAAATATAACCCATACTTTTCCCCTAAATCTGGCTTGTATAAAATTTGATCTTGCCCTACATAATTAGGGCAAAATGTTTACCTATACTTTTTTTCCTTTCAAGGAGATCTCATTTCAAGGGTGTTGTGTATATTTGGAGTTAGCCTCAAAGCTCAAAGACCTAGATTCAAGTCCCACAAGACACATGTTGGCCCTGTGGCTACAGACAAATCACATAATCTCTTTGTGTTCTAGACCAACAGTTCTCTAACTTTTTTGGTCTCAGGACTCATATAAACTCTTCAAAATTAGGATACCCAGCCCACCCTCAAGAGCTTTGGTTTATGTGGGTTATATCTATTGACACTGTATTCAAAGTCAAAATGTCTTAGAGCTCAAAGATCCACTGGAAATGTCTCAGGGATCCCTGGTCCATGCCTTGAGAACTGTACTCTAGGCAACTGTAAGAATAACTTAACTTTCATTAATAAAGGGAGTTTATTCACCCAAGAGTTTCTTATATCAATGAAATCAAAGATCCAGACTCTATGCTTAGCCTATATTCAGATTTAGATGTATAGAATTTAAGGAAATGGGCCATTTAGCCTATAACAAGATGAAAAAAGTGTTAGAAGATTAGTCTAGCAGCTATAAATAGGATAGTTTAGGAAGAATAAGATTGAATACAGATAAAATTAGAAGGATAACAGTTAAATGAAAAAAGAACTTTGTAGCACATTTCTATAATAAAGTTCTCCTTTCTAAGCTATGTTAGGAAATGATTCACATTTATCAGAGTAAAAGACATTCCCCAGTTGATAAACAGTCAAAGGATATGTATAGGCAGTTTTCAAGCCATCTACAGTCATATGGAAAAATGCTCCAAATCAATAATAATTGTTGTTGTTCAGTGATATTTGACTCTTGGTGACCCATTAGGGATTTTCTTAGCAGACATGTTGAAGTGTTTTGCCATTTCCTTCTCCTGCTTGTTTTACAGATGAGGAAACCAAGGTAAACAGGGTTAAGTGACTTGACGAGGGTCACACAGCTAGTAAGTGTCTGAGGCCAGATTTGAACTCAGGAAGATGAGTCTTCTTGACTCCAGGCCTGGCACTCCATCTGCTTAAACACCTAGCTGCCCCCACTAATAATCAGAGATGTCCAAATTAAAACAATTCTGAGGTTCTATCTCCTGTCTGTCAGATTGGCAAAATTACCAAAAAAGGGAAATAACAGAAAAGGGCGGGGGGGGGGGGGGGTGGGAGGATGCAAGAAAACAGACACATTGGTGCATTGTTAGTAGATTTGGAATTTAAAAAAACATTCTGTAAAGCAATTTAAAATTATAACCACCACCATCATCATCATTGGCTCTTAAAGGTTTGCATAGAATTTTACAAATAGTATCTCATTTGAGATAATAAAGTAACTAAATGATACATACCTTATAAGTGATCTACTATCTCTATATCCCAAAGAGTTCAAAGAAAGAGGAAAATATCTTCTATTATAAAGATATTTATAATAGCAAAAACCTAGAAATTGAGGAGGTCTCTTATCAATTGAGGAATGGCTAAACAAATTATGGCACATGAATGGAATGGAATGCCATTGGGCTGTAGGAAATTATGAAAGAGGTCATTTGCAGAGAAGCCTGAGAAGATTTGTATGAAGATGTATTTGTATGACATAAGGTGAGAAGAACCAGGAGAATAATTTATACTGTAACAGTAACATTCTAAAAATGAATCATCTTGAAACACTTCAGAACTCTGATTGATGCAAAGATCAACTATGTATCCAGTAATTCAAAGATTTATTGAGCACTTATTATGTGCAAGACACTGTTTTAAGAGCTGGGGATATAAATAAGAAAAAGACAGTTTCTGCCACCTTGGTACTTACAGTCTAATGGGGAAAGACAACACACAAAAGGAAGGTAAAGGGGGGAGGGGGGAGAGTGGAAGGGAAGATAGGACCAGGGAGTATCCTGCATAGTGGTATTATGTTCCATGGAGTTGAAACCAGACTTGAGTTGCTGTTGAAAAATGGAGTTACCTGTAAAGTTTTGACAGCTCTGAGCCCTCTGTAGAGGAAGACTTTGGGAAGAATTTACTCTACCCTTCAGTCTTCTGATCAGAGGAAAGAGGCAATTGATGGAGTTAAGTATCAAAAGCTGAGTCAATCAGCATGGTGATAAGATTTCAGGTGATCAATTTATCCTGTGAGAGGCAAGATGTTCTGTACTTACCTCCAGATACAGATATGATATACTAAATATTCAGAATGAGACACATTTTTGGACATGGCTAACATGAGGATTTATTTTATTTGACTGTGCACTTTGTTTTTCCAGATTTGGGGGGAGGGAGAGAGAAAACTAAATAATTCATCGTTGAAAAAAGAAAATATAATTTTAAAAAGAAAAGAAATTTCTAAAAAGAAAACTAAAGAATCTGTCATTTTCAAAGCTCTGGATTCAACAGAAGGAAACTGATGTCATTTGAAAGTATTAAGGCCTGAGCATTTGATATTCTTGAAGGGACAACAGTTATCTTCTAAAAGATTAGAATCTAGGTAAGTGTTACTTTGGACAATTACACAAAAACTGAGTCAATCACCATGGTGATGAGATTTCAGGTGATCAACTTATCCTGTGGGAGGTGAGATGTTCTGTACCTACCTCCAGATACAGATATGATATACTAAATATTCAGAATGAGACACATTTTTGGACATGGCTAACATGAGGATTTATTTTATTTGACTGTGCACTTTGTTTTTCCAGATTTGGGGAGAGGGAGGGAGAAAAATATATAATTGATCATTGAAAAAAGAAAAGAAATTTCTAAAAAGAAAACTAAAGAAAGAATCTGTCATTTTCAAAGCTCTCGATTCAACAGAGGGAAACTGATGCCATTTGAAAGTATTAAGGCCTGAGCATTTGATATTCTTGAAGGGACAACAGTATCTTCTAAAAGATTAGAATCTAGGTAAGTGTTACTTTGGGCGATTACATATTACCCAATTGAATGGGATCTCAAGAGATGACTTTATCCTTGGGGGCACTATTAAATAATGATTGCATGCTTCCCTTGGGGAAAGATAAATGAAGCAACAGAACTGGATACAGTAACACCAGGAAGAAGACAGTTGTGGTAATCCAAGCATGAAATGAGGGTTTGCTACTTATCTTGTAGATTTCATGTTTGTGCATAGTTGTTTGCATGTTACATCCTGAGCTCCTCAAGTGCAGGGCCTTTCTTTGTATCCCCAGTGCCTAGCACAGTGTTGTTCAGTCGTTGTTGGGTTTGTTTGTTTTTTCCAGTTCTGTCCTACTCTTCATGACCCTATTTGGAGTTTTCTTGGCAGAAATACTTAGGTGGTTTGTCATTTCCTTCTCCAGTTCATTTTACAGATGAGGAACCGAGGTAAACAGGGATAAATGACTTGTCCAAGGTCCCTCAGCTAATAAGTGTCTGAGGTCAGATTTTAACTCAGATTGTCCTGTCTTCAGGCCTGGCACTTTATCCACTGTGCTACCTAGCTGCTCCCACCCCCCTCCCCGACATAGTAGGCATTTATTAAATGCTTATTGACTAATTTATTACTAATAATAACTGCTTTTTGACCAACAGAGGGCTCCACTGGTGAGCTGTGCAAATGTGCAATAATGTCAAACGCTTAAGAAAAGTTATTAACGATAAGAAAAGGCCACTGAATAAATGAATGAATGAAAAAGCATTAAAAAAATTTTAAGCATTTATATTTTTTTTACTATATGCCAGTACCTTTGTTAAGTGCTAAGAATACAAAAACAAAAAGTAAGACCCTCCCTGCCCTCCAGCAGTTTACATTCTAACAGGAAAAGATAGCATATGCAGGATATGGTGGCTGTGTTGTTCTGGGAAGTCACGGAGTGGTCAGTAGAGCACAGGATGATTGACATGGCCATTCCAAGAATGCTAGTACTGATCTGATTCCTATTCCCAGAGTTTCCCTCACAAGGAAAGTGGGAGCAAGTTCATTCAACGAGCCAGTAAGATGGCCAGGGAACCGTTTGGTTACTCTGGGGCAAAGAAACTGTGAACTCTCACCAGTAGCCAGAGTGAGGTGCCAGGGTAGGAGCTGGAAGATTCGATTAGAAGCAGAGGGTGGGAAAAAGACATATCCAAGAGATACGTCTGGAAAAGGAATCATCAGGCTTTTGTCACAGCTCTGATGTAGAAAGTGAAGAAGGAAAATTTAAAAATGACATCTCCAGATCTGGCTTGGAGCAATGGTGTTGCCATTGACCATGATGGAGAAATTGATGGATTTGGGTAATAGAAAGGGATCACCTCTTAAAGGAAAAAATAACAGCTTCAATTTTCATAGGTCAAGTGTCAGTTGTTACCAGGACATCTAAAAGATGTACAATCTATGACTAGATAGAACAGAGGCAGAAACAGGGGGTGACCAGTGGAGTAGAGAATTTACAGGTAGAATTCATGGCTCAATTCAACATTTACCAAGTTCCTTTTGTATGAGAGGAGCTAGGGAAAATATTTCAATACATCAAGGATTTTTTGATTCCTCAGTGTTATCATTCCCTGCACTGATAGAGATTACAATCCCTACGGTCTGCTGCCAGAATTTCTGTGGCAGGAAACCTTCATCACTTCGCTATCAGTCTATGGATGAACCTTTTTCTTAGTCAGGCTGCTCCTTAAACACCAGACAACAGCCATCTCAGATTTGTCCTTGAAGCCCTCTTGGCTTAGACTATCCTGTCAAAGCATTGGCATTACCTCTAAGAATCCAGGATCACCTGCCTGCCATGATGAGGCTGTTGGGGAAGAGATACAGAGATGAGAGAAAAAATAATCCTTGCAGTTACCATAGAATCATGAATAACCAGACTTCCAACCAAGCTTAGGGGCTGGAAGGGAAATGTGACTGGGAATAGGCAGAAAGGACTGAATGCAATACTGTATATCTGCATAAAGGAGACAATGAAGTGAGGGCTAGCACTTCTACGGGTAGAGACGTGGTTCTTAAATTTTTGGTGTGTCATGGAGCCCTTTAGGCATTTGGTTAAATCTATGGCATCACCTCACTGACAAAGGTCCATATAGTGAAAGCAATAGTTTGGGGTTTTTCCTGTAGCAATGTATGGCTGTGAGAGCTGGACTATAAGGAAAGCTGAGCATTGCAGAATTAATGCTTTCAAATTTTGCTGGAGAAGATTTTTGAGAGTTCCTTAGACAGCAAAGAGATTAAATCAGTCAATACTTAAAGAAATTAACTCTGACTATTCACTGGAAAGACAAATAGCAAGGCTGAAGTTTAAATTGTTTGGACACATAATGAGAAGATAGGACTCATTGGAAGAGACTTTGATACTGGGAAAGACTGAAGGCAAAAGGAGAAGAGGATGGCAGAGGATGAGATGGAGAAATAGAGTCATGGATACAATGAACATGAGTTTGGACAGAGTTCAGAAGACAGAAGACAAAAGGGCTTGGAGTGTGATGGTGTATAGGATCGTAAAGAGTCATACATGACTGAGTAATGGGACAAGAAGAAGTGCACCCCTTTTCAGATGAATGTTTTTAAACGTACAAAACAAACTGCATAAGAATGTAAAGGAAACTATATGAAATAAGTTACCAAACTTTTTTTAAGAAATGGATTTGTGGACCCAAAGGTAAAAACCTCTTGAGAAAAATAGAGAAGCAAAAGACACATGGAGGAAATCAGTTCTGCAATATATCTCTGATTACCAGCCTGCCTCCCAAGAGATTGCACTAATGGCTCTCCTCCAGTGAGATGGGGCCTCCTCTCTTGTTTTGAGCTGAAATTTCAACTCACTTCCAGCTAGGGAGATACACAAGAACTCATTCAGATTTGTGTATTTATTGATCAATTCTAATCTGGATAACTTTTCTAATTTCCATTTGCTGTTTGCTTAGATGAATGAATTCACTTTTTTACTTTTTGTGTTTATCTTTTGTGTAGACAGTGTTGAATGGGAAGGAACTACGGTGTGGAGAGTAAGGTAAGAGTTACAGTTCCTTTTAAGAGCAACCAGTGAAGCACTTTTCCTTGTGAACTAGACTCATACCCCTAGACCACCAACATTTGGGGGAGCAGATACAGATAAATGTAACCTACTATGGATAGATGTGGCAAGGAGCAAGTACATAATCATAGCCTTTTTCTTGCTCCTCTTAAATTGGAATCTCAATCTCCTTTGGAGAGGGGTGGGCCAGAATCCAGAGACATCCATCAACATCCACCATGCAATTCAAAGGCCTTATTTATTTACATTTAGATAACCCAAGTGGATATAACTATATTCCATGAGAATAATATAAATCTTACAGATAGGATCACAGATCTATAATCTGAAAAAACATCAGAGTTAATGTGGCCTCTCATTTTATAGATGAGGAAACTGGGGGCCAGGAAGATGATGTATCTAGTCCCATGTCCCACAGGTAGGTCAGAGGTGGGATTTGAGGTCAGGTTCTTTAACTCCAGAGTTAGCATCTTTCCATATTAAGGAATTATTCATCTAGTATTGGGCATCAGAAAAGTATTGAAATAGTCAATATGAGAATTTAAGTGGAGAGGAAACAAAATAAAGTGGTATGACTGATTCAGGTAAACAGAGATTGATTCCAGGAAGAGTCAGGAAACACATATAATTGAGAGAAAAGAAAAGAGGGAAGAAGAGGGAGGAGGGAGGGAAAGGGAGAGGAGGGAGAGAGGAAGAGGGAAAGAGAGGGAGGGAAGAGGAGGGATGGAAAGAGAGACAGGAGAGAGAGAGAAAGAGAGGGGTGTAGGGAGGGAGGGAGAGAGAGAGAGAGAGAGAGAGAGAGAATATAACTGGAAAGGATTTATTCTCCCAACAGAATGTACAGTTATCCCTTCCATATTACAACTTTCCCCATCAAGGTTTCACTATATCATGGATCAACATAAAAAGTTAAATGGGAATTTGGGGGGAATTTTGCAGAAGCCCAGATTACATATGAAGGCCAGCAGATGACACAGAAAAAGTTTAGAAACTCAGATATGTATAAAATGTGTGTGTGTATATGTATAATATCAACCCAAATTTTACAATAAGGTAATGTAAACACGCCAGAAAAGGAAAAGAAAAAATTCAGACTTCTTCTTTGTTACAAAAAGAGGGCCAAAATTTTTATGTGGATTTTCCAGATTGCAGGGGCACCAAGTCCCTAACCTCCTCAGTGTGGGAAAGTGAAACAAGACAGGCTATCAGAATCAGGAAAGGGAATTGAGCAACTAGGTGAAAAAGTAAACGTTTGTGGGGGGGGGGGTTTTAAATGGGGAAAATTTTAAAAACCAGATGTAGAACATGAGCCAAGGAGTTAAGGATAAACCCTATGTTACTGTGATATGGAGCACCAAGGTTCAGTAGCAGCCTCTGTTTCTTGCTTGTCAATAATAGAGCAGTGAGGAAAGAGTAGAGGGAGCTCTGTAATGAGGGAAAACCAAGATAAGAGAAACAGCTAAGGGGCTAGTTTAGGAGATGAAGGGTCAAAGGCAATCAAGATGTTTTATAGAAAATTGTAAATATTAAAGCACCGTCGGAATTAGTCTTAATTATTAATAAATCTGATTTACTCTTTTTACTGTATTCAGTTAGGTTAAATTCAACAAATATTTCTTTCACACTCTTCTCCATGCAAGGTACTGGGCTAAGTTCTGAGGACACAGAGATAAAAATGAGACAGTTCCTATCCTCGAGGAGCTTACATTTTATTGGAGGAATAAAATATGGACAAGCAAAATTTATGCATACATAAGTAGTTTCACAACACATATAACTGAGAGAAAAGAAAAGAGGGAAGAAGAGGGAGAAGGGAGGGAGAGGGAGGAGAGAGGGGGATAGAGAGAGACAGGAAAGAGAGGGAGAGAGAGAGAGAGAGAGAGACAGAGAGAGAATATAACTGGAAAGGATTAGTAAATCATAAACATTTATCAAGTGCCTACCATGAGCCAGCCAGATTGTATGCCAAGCACTGGGGATACAGAGAAAGGAAAAAACACAGTATCTGTCCTCAAGGAGTTCACAATCTAATGAGGGAGACAACATGCAAACAATTATGTACAAACAAGTCATAGACAAGATAAATTGAAAATAAATGACAAAAAAAAAAACTACTGGAATTAAGGATTGAGAAAGGCTTCCTGAAGGATCAGAAAAGGGATTGGGAAAGATACTTGAGCTATTCTTTGAAAGAAGAATATAATGCAGAGGTGAGAAGATAATATATTTCAGATATATAAAATCTCTTATGTAAAGTTATGGTGGTGAGAAAGAAAATGTGCAGAAAGAAAATGTGCATAGGAACAGCCAGCAGGCCAATTAGAATGGAATAGAGGGTTGTGAAGAGAAGGAATATAAAACCAGCCAGGAAAAGTAGAAGGGAGCCAGATTGTAGAGTGCTTTAATAGCAGGTCAAAATGTTTGCATTTTATCTTAGAGGTAATTGTTGTTGTCCTTCCTTCTCCAAGAGGACCAAAATGACATCACCACGATAAAGTGAAGTTTCAGTGTGTCTGACTGTGGCTGATCAGACCAATACGAGCTCAGAATGCTCTACCACAGATTGGGCACAGACAGTCCGTGTGAATATTTGGGGCAAATAACCCAGATTTGTGCATCCTGCATTTACTTTGTGCTGTCTCAATTCTGCTTTGCTCATAGAGCACAGCACCCTTTCTCATGTGGGCATGCCATGCCATGAGTGGTCCTGTGCCAGTGTCTTCCATGTTGTACAGTCAAATCCAAAGTCTTTTTTGGCAAGCATATATTTTGCATTTGAACAACATGGCCAGTCCATTGGAGTTGTGCTCTCTGAAGCATAGTTTGAATGCTGGGCAGTTAAGCTTAAGCAAGGACTTCAGTGTCTGGTACCTTATCCTGTCAGGTGATTCTCGGAATCTTCCTAAGACAGTTCAAATGGAAGGCAGTTTAGTTTCCCTGGCATGGCACTGGTAGACTATTCATGTTTCACAGGCATACAAGAATGAGGTCAACACAATGGCTCTGTAGACCTTCAATTTGGTAGTCAGTCTAATACCTCTTCTCTCCCAAACTTTTCTTCAGAGCCTCCCAAACACTGAACTACCTCTGGCAATGTGTGCATCAACCTCATTGTCAATGTATACATCCCTGGAAAGTATACTACCAAGGTGAGTGAACTTATCCACAGCATTCAAAACTTCTCCATTTGCTGTAACTGATGGTTCCATGGTGGTGTGGTGGTGGCTGATGGAGCACCTGTGTTTTCTTGGTGTTAATTATTAGGCCAAAATTAGCACAGGCAACAGAGAATTGATCCACATCTTGTTGCCCCTCAGCTTCAGACGTTACATTGAGTGCACCATCATCTGCAAACAGAAAACCATGCATCCACACTCACTCCACTTTGCTCTTGGCTTGTAACCTTTTCAAATTGAAGAACTTACCATCAGTACAGTAGTTGACCTTGATGCCGTGTTCATCCTCACTAAAAGCATTTGACAAACATGACCGAAAACATCATGCTAAAAAGCATGGGAGCAAGCACACAGCCCTGTTTCACTCCATTAGTGACTGGGAAGGCATGAGAGCACTGTTCACTATCCAGAACCTGGGCAAACATGCTATCATGAAACTGATGTACATTACTGATGAACTTCCCTAGGCAGTCAAATTTTTACATAATTTTCCATAAAAAGATTGAAGATTTTCGATTAGGGACACAATATGATCAGATCAGCATTTTAGGAATATCAAGTTGCTGTTGTGTGGAGAAGCAAGAGACAGGAAGCAGTTAGGTGGCTCTTACTATAGTCCAGGGAAATGTAGTGATGACTTCAGTGAGGCTAGAGGCTGTAAAAGTAGAGAAAAAGTGGTGAATACAAGAGATTTTATGGAGATGGAATTGACAAACCTTGACAACTAATGGGTTATGAGGGTGGGGAGGAGGGAAAAGTCATAGATGACTCCAAGGTGGTGAAGCAAGACAGCTTCTTAAGGAGAACTGATTGTTTACTATGGGTCTTCATGGAGAAATGGGTATTAGAGAATTTGACAAGAGAGTAGAGAGGTCAGAAACTAGATTGCATAGTTTTAAGAGAATTTGAATTGAAATGTTTAATCAATAACAGTAGATGGCTCATCCAGAATAGAGGAAGGAAAAAGATGAGGTGATTATTGAAATGGGAAGATGGATTAATGTGGTATGATGGATGTCATTAAACCAATGTGTGTGGCAAACCAAAATGTATGCTGAGTTTTAACACCTCCTCTTAAAGATCATCAGAGACAGGAAGATCATTTACTGTGATAAGCTATCTCTTTCTATTGCTGGACAGCTTGAACGAGGAGAGAGACTGTAGGAGTGAAGAAAGGGTGGCAAATGTGATAGCAAACCAAAAGGGAAACTGAATTTATGAAGTGTAGTAACTCCATTGGCATCCACACAATGCTAAGAGACTAGAAGACCTCAATATGTCAGGTAGATTCCATGTCAAGGATTTATGGGAAGATATGGATAAAAACCAGGATGAGAAGTCATGAAAGGGTTGAAATCTGCAGATCTGATGAGAGAATACCAGTTGGAGGGAATATCCACATCCAAGTATTTGAGTTTGTTTTTTTCTGTTTATTTTGAGGCAATCAGGGTTAAGTGACTTGTCCAGGATCATGGTTAGTAAATATCTGAGGCTGAATTTGAACTCAAGTCCTCTGAATTCCAGGACTATTACTCTGTCCCCTGTGACATCTAGCTGCCCCACCCATCCAAGTATCTGTAAAGTAACTTCAAAGGTGAAATTGTCAGATTCAATCCTACTGAAACAGGAGTTAAATTCATAATTCTCTGTGAATTAAATAAGTAAAAAGCTGCATGCTCCACCACAAGAAAACATCAAAGAAAATAGGTGTCATTTTACCTAGAAAATACAAAGACAAAAGTATCAGCCAAAGAAGCAGCAGCTTGACTAATCAGTAGGAATTCCAGAGATGGATTTTGGCTCAATAAAAGGGAAGAATTTCCTAATTATCAGAGCTGTTTAGCATTGGAAAGGGATGCCTTATAAGGTAATGAGATTCTTGTCCCTGGAGATCTTCAAGTAGAAGCTTTATGATCACTCAGGAATGGAAGGATTCATGCTTCTTCTGATACCAGTATTCTAAGATTGGCTTGCTTCTCTTCTTGGAGACTCAGTTTTCTTGTTGGACTAGGGATTAAGAGACCTGATTTCTTGCTCCAACTTTGTTCTGTATAGGTGACTTTGTGAAAGTCATTTCCCTCTTTGGACTTCAGTTTCCATCTCTGCAAAATGAAGGTGTTGGATTATGTAAACCTCTAAGTTTCTCTCTAGCTCTGGTAAACCTGGAAGGATTTCTAGCATGCTCCAAAGGACTTTTTGAGTAAAACCCATTGAGATTTTTAGTAAGAAAGAATCCAGTGAAATGAGATTCTTTAAGGATTCCATAATGCATGGACACCAGAAGGTGGTTAGTGAGCAATTTCTTCTTTTTGAAACTAATTACTCAGTGTTTGGACAGAGAAAGGGAATGTTTGTCTTTTTGTGTGTACATATACAAGCACTAATAAAGCTTTTTTTTATTAACATACTAATTTATTTATTTTTATTTTTATTATATTATTATAACATATTATATTATTATATATTTTATTAACATACTAATAGCTAATATTTATATAGGACTTTGAGGTTTACAAAGGGCTTTACAGATATTGTCAAATTTGGTACTCATAATAACTGTGAGAAGTAGGTGCTGTTTTAATCCTCATTTTACAGATGAACAAACCAAGGCAGACAGAGGTTAAGCAATTTGCCCAGGGTCACACAGCTAGTAAGTGTTAGAGGCCAGATTTGAACTCAGATTGCTCTATATTATTTCAGTTGATGATCTACTCAGCTCCCAGAGGTCCAATGATCTCCAATACGCAGATGACCTGAAGTCTTCCCAGTCCGTGGTTGCCTTTTCTGCCATTTGTGGGATGCTTCCTTGGCTTGGTGTAGTTTCTTCCCCAGGCTCCTTGCATAGCCATAAATCTACATCCAATCTGTCCTCTGTTCCCAAAACAAACATTGCCAATGGCTACTCTAAAGGATGCTGCTAGAACGCTGATGTGAGAATGGGAGATCTAACATCATCTGGCTCTTTGCAAGGTAGAAAAATCTTCCTCCAGACAAAAGAGGGTGAGGAAGAGAGACTGGGAATAAGGCTAAAACAGAAGTCTCTTCCCTCACCATCTCCTTACCAGGGGGTTCCTCCTTGGAAGTTAAAGAGAAGACACTCTCTCCTGGCTTGCCATTTGCCAGAGCTCCTGATTCCAGCTAACTTTTTATGCAGGACCCAGTGGGTATGACAAAATCCTTCAGCACAGAGTAGGCACACAAATTGCTTATTAACTTGTGACACAGATTGCTGTCAACTGGAGTGAAACATGCTCTGTAACTGCCATTTCAGGGATGATTATCATGCTGTGTTTACTTTACAATTAAATAAAACTGAGTTCTGCCTAATCACTTGCCTTTTGTTAGTGTGGCTGATAAATGAGTTGTGCAGTTCCATATCTTTCTAGTCAAATAAATCTGAGTAAATTTCCTACCAGGCAAGGGGAAAGAATATGTCTACATCTAGCAATGGCAGCTTCAGTAGGGGCAGAATCCCAGACTAAATTAACAATAAAATAACAGCAACATAAATGCTCTTGGGGCCCCCCTCAGAGTTTTCCTCAGAGTAGGGAAATGGGAGTGGAAATTCACCCTCCAGAACCTGACCATTGTAGATTTAGTGAAGTTAAACAACAAGCCTAAGTCAGAAGCAAAACTTGACCCTTGATCTTCTTGACAACAAAGTTGGCATGCTGCCTCTCCACTGATTACTTGATAGTTCTAGAATGGGCCAACTATTTTCCACACAGCATTTGTCTCATTTGAGCTGTATAATAACCTTATGAGGCAGATGCTATAAATATCATCATCCCCATCTTACAGATGAGGAAACTGAGGCTCAGAAAAGAAGTGACTTGTGTGAAGCAGATGCTGTAAATATTATCATCCTCATCTTACAGATGAGAAAACTGAGACTGAAAAAGAAGAAAGTGATTTGTGTGGTATCACACATATAGCAAGTGTTGGAGGAAGAATTCAAAACAGGTCGGCTTGCCTCTAAGCCCAATGCTGTATCCACTATGCCAAAATGATGAATGGTCTGAGGCAAAGGGCTGGCCCAGACGATCGCTTGAGTTACTTTTCAGCTCTAAGATCTATGACTCGCTGATGAAATCTGGTACAAGGATCGCCATGACAACAGGACGCCAGGCGACATTAGCAGTTCCTCAGTGTTTGCCACCAGCTGCCAAGCTGTGCAGACACAGAACAGAGGCAGTTTTTAGAGAGGGAAATAGCATCAGCTGTCTCCTTGATCACAGCAGACTAAAAGGCCCTTTATGCAGAATCTTAAGCTCAGATAGCATCCTGCACACGACTGTTAAGAGAAAGCAATAGAAAACCAGTAAGCATGAGGAAGCTGGGGGTTGGCTTCCTGCAACTGATCCAAATTTGATTCAGTCTCCAACCCCACCTATAGCACAATGGTAAGCGCTGCTCATGATGATGATCCCGAATCCTGAAAGATATTAAACTGTCTTCATCATGTCAGCATGGTGTCAAATAGAAGACTGGCCTCAAAGCCAAAGAGACTTGAGTTCAATCCCTTTCTCTGTCACATGCTAGCTGTATGAGCCTTCCCAAGTCACTTAACCTCTATTTGTCTCAGTTTCCTCATCTGTAAAATGCAAATAATAACAGCTGTGTGACCCTGGGCAGGTCACTTAACTGCTATTTGTCTCAGTTTTCTGATCTATAAAATGAGGATAATAATGCACCTATTTCCCAGGGCTGTTGTGAGGATCAAATGGTATAACTTTTGTAAAACACTTAGCGCAGTGCCTGGCCCACTGTGTTCGTCCTTTGTTGCCTAAGACCACCATGCCATCAGAGAAATGATGACATGATTTGAACTTGACTTTGTTTTGAGTGAGGGAGGGCTGTGCAGGTCACCACCCTCACTTCTCCTCCAGAGCCACCTGAATCCAGTGACCAGATATTCATCAGGATGACTAGAGATGACCCAGGATGCACTGGGAGACCTTGACACCTTTAGGCCAAGGTCTTTGCAGGTACTCACTTAGGGTGAAGTAACGCCCATTCATTGAATAGGACTTTATGAAGTAGCCAGGGCATGGCCCCTTTAATGAGGTGAAGGAAGAAGAAAGACATCAAGCTGTGAGAGAAACAGCAACAGCTACTATTGATAATCACTCTAAAGCCAGGAGGATCCAGAAGAGCCTTCAGGCAGGGCCCCATTGGCATCCCAGCTTCAGAGAGCAATAGGTTTAAGGTTTTGGGAGGGGGGAAGAGAGGGGAGGGGTCCAACGAGATAATGGATATGACGGTGAGATAGTGCTGTGCTGTGGGGGAAGGAGATTGGATTTGGAGTCTGAGAACCTGGGTTCAAATTCTGTTTCAGTCATTTACTGTCAGTGTGTTATTAAACCATTCTCTCTACTGCTCTAAATCGGAGTTTCCACACCTGTGAAGTGAAGGGGTTGGATTAGATCTCTTCTGAGGTCTCTTTTAGTTTTCAGTACATAGAAGGATCATCAAAATGTGCTATACTGGTATAGCTCCATGTAAGTGCATTGTTACTGTTCAGTCATTTTCAGTTGTGTCTGACACTTTGGTGACCCCATTTGGGGTTTTCTTAGCAGTGATACTGAAGTGGTTTGCCATTTCCTTCTCCAGCTCATTCTACAAATGAGGAAAACTGAGGCAAACAGGATTAAGTGACTTGCCCAGGGTCACACTGCTAGCAAGTCTCTGAACTCACATCAACTCAGATCTTCTGACTCCAGGCCTGGCGCTCTATCCACTGCACCACCTAGCTGCCCTAATACAAGTGTAAGCTATTATTATTTCTGATTCATTAGAAAATGGATTATCTCTATATGTATGGTATGTTTTTTAATTCCTAGCTAGAATATTTGATTAGTCAGAATGCTATATATTCCAAATATGCTGGTTAAAATAAATCAATCAATAAATATTTATTAAACACATACTATATGCCAAGCTAAGCACTGGAGATACAAAAAGAAGCAAAAGTCAGTCCCTGCCCTCAAAAGGTTGAGAATCTAATGGGAGTTTACAGCAAGGAGAAAGATGGAAAACACAAAATACAGACCACAACAGTGGATCTTACCTTCCCTGCCCCCAACCACCTCCTAGAGGGTTGTCACAGTCACCTTTTGTTTTAGCTCGGAACTTCTCACCCCACCAAGAAGATTTTAGCAACAACCCACTGAGGCTGGCTTGAGGAAGGCTAGGCAAAATGGTGACTCTGAATTGCTTGAGGAAAAGAAGACAAACCAACATGACCCCACACCTAGGCGGACCATTCCTCTCTCACAGAAGTCCTTTTAACAATCCTCTTTGGTGGCTTAACAACCTTACAGAAAAGACAGTAAACTAGAGCAGGATGGCAATGACTCACCTAAGGTCACCCACGTAGCAGGTGGCAGAGCTGGGATTCAAACCTGGCTCTTCTAACTCCAAATCCAGCATTGTCTCCGGTGATGTTATGCTATCCTAACCTTGGACTGGAGCAAGAGAGTGAAACTTTCTGATTTTCTTCCTTTACATTGAGAGAAGCAGTGGCCATTCATTGGGACGTCTGGGTAATGTTTCATTAACAAGCAGTCATCTAAGATACTACAAATAGAGTAGTAACATCATAACATGTCAGAGGTAGAAAGGATCTTAGAAATTAATCCTGGAAAAAATCCAGCCCCAGACAAGTGAAATAATTTGCCTGGAAGATCACATCAAGTTAAAGACCAATCTAGGGCTACTAATCAAATTTCCTGAAAGAATCCAATGCTCTTTCTAAAACCATTGAATGGAATCAATAACAATGGTATTTATATTGAGGGCAACTAGGTAGTGAAGTGGATCAAGCACCAAGCCTGGAGTCAGGAAGACTCATCTTCCTGAATTCCTATCTGGCTGCAGACACATACTAGCTGTGTGACCCTGGACAAGTCACTTACCTTCACAAGATCTCTCATAGATTTCCCCTTTTCTCCTCCGACACTGAAACCACTCTGGCACAAGCCCTCATCACCCCATCATATGACTATCACCGTAGCCTTCTGGTTGACTTCCCTGACTCCAGCCTCTCCCCACTTCAACCCATCTTATCAAATTGATTTTCCTAAAGATTGGGTCTGACCATGGCATTCCTACCCTTACTCAAAAAATTCCCTATCGCCTCCAAGACCAAATATGAAATCTTCTGTTTATGGTTCAAGCCCTTCATAACTTCTGTTTTTCCAGTCTTACTCAGAGATTCAGAGACACTGGCCTCCTTGTATCCTTGCAAAGCACTCTTATCTCTTGACTCTGTACATTTTCACTGGAGATCTCCCCTGGAAGGCTCTCCCTCCTCATCTCTGCCTCCTGACTTCCCTGACTTCCTTCAAGTCCCAGCTAAAATCTTATTTTCTACAAGATGCCTTTCCCAGTTCCCTCTCAATGCTAGAGCCTGCCCTCTGTTGATTATCTCCAATTGATGCTGTATAAGTCCAGTTTGTTCCAAGTTGTTTGCATGTTCTTTCCTCCTACTAGTGAGATCCTTGAGAGGAGGGACTGTCTTTTGCTTTTCTGTGTCTCTCCAGTGCTTGGCATATAGTAGGTGCTTAATAAATGCTTGTTGACTAACATCTGGAGAGCACTTTGCAAACCTCAAAGTGCTATATAAATGCCAGCTACTACTGTTACTCATCTCAAGGTCCAGCCCTTTGTCTGCTATACCATACTTTTTCTTCCAGGAATCTTTCCTTGATTCCCCTCGTCAGTAATGATCTTCCTACTTAGACCTCACATATCATCTCATTCTGTAACTAATTCACAAATAATGTGCTATTACACATCACATGATATGCTGTCAGATATATAACTATATCTTTGGATTTGTCATATTCCCTCTTAAAAGATAGTAGACTCCATTAAAGCAGGGACTCTTGTGTAAAAATTAATTCCTCTCCAAGGACTTAGCACAGTATTCTGCATACAGGTGGTGCTTAATAAGTTCTCTGCTAGTTTTACCTGTATGACCTTGGGCAAGTCACATTGTTTCTCTTGGTCTTACTATCCTCATTGGTAAAATGCGAGAGTTGAGCTAGATTATTTCTTAGGTCTCTCCCATCTGTTATCTTTGTATTATGAAGATGCCTCCAGCTCTAACATTCTGGAATCCCGGGTTTCTTGAATGAAAAGTGCATCCAAGAGAATGATTCCAAAGGTGGCAATTTCTGACAACATAGAAGGGCTCATGGGGGGCAACACTTCTGGGCAAGTGGTTCTGCTTTCTGCTACTTCCTAGGCAGCTGCCAATACACAGGGCCAACCCTGACCAGAAACTATTGCCAGATTTTGAACAGCTGGGATGCAGTTTGGTCTGGAAGTAATATGAGCCCTTGGAGTCCTCCCTACATGCGCGCACACACACACACACACACACACACACACACAAACACACACACACCCCTGCTGCTCACATACTGAGCACAGGAGATAAGAAAATAATCTCTTCTGAGACTTTCTTATTGGCTACCAGCAGTAAGACCTGGGACTCCAATCAACCACTGGAAATTGTCTTCAGCAGCATACTTCATGCCACAAGGCCATGTTATAATGTCATTACATTACTTTAACTCTCTGCATGCTCTATTAACTAGGCAGTTTTCCTTAATGGGCCTTGCTCATGTTGCCCTCTATACAGGATGCTAAAAATAGGCAACTCTTTAATGTACCAATTCTAGATCAATTGATACCAATTTTTACTTTGACCTGAGGATTACAGAAGACTTTAGTTCTAGTTCGACATGGGTCATGGATTAGCTCTGGCTTTAAGCAAATGCTTCCATGTTCTCAAAGAATGATGAGTCATAGAATCTCAACAAGGAAGGCATCTCAAGAGAAAACTCAGTTCAACTCAGTGATGAATGAATCAGCTTTACAACATCCCTCCTTCCAAATGATAATTACATTTATGCTTCAGTAACTCCCGCTGATGAAGAACTCAACAGCATGGTGTATTGAAAAGAATCCTGTACTATTACCCATGGGAAAGAACTTGGACAAGTAAATTCCCTTCTCTGAGTCTCAGTTTCCTCATTTAGAAAATTGGGAAAATAATTCTCATAGTACTTACCTCAACCCAGCTCAATTCAACAAACAATTAAAAGGCATAAAGACAAAAATGAAAGTACTTGCCCAAGGAACTTACATTTTACTACCAAGAAACAATATCTACGCAGATAAGTCAATACAAAAATGTACACAAAATAAATGCAAACCAATTTCAACAACTGGCAGGACTAGGAATGGCTTTATTTATAAGATGGCACTTAAGGTGAGCCCTAAAGGGAGCTTTGGGTGGCAGGATGCAGAGGGGAGGAAGAAGAACATTGAAGATGTGGTTAACTTGTACAAAGCCATGGAGGCAAAATTTAGGGTATGGCCTTTTTGATTAGAATTTGGAGTGGAGAATAATTTGTAATCAGCCTTGCAAAGAGAGTTCAGAGTCAGATTCATAAGGACCTAAAGTACTTATCAGAAGAATTTGTATTTTCCTAGGCATGGTAGGCAGTCATTGAACCTTCTTGAGCAGGGGAGTGTCATGGTCACACCTAAGCTTTCAGACTATTAATTTCACAGAGGGGAGGATAGATTGGAGAGGAGAGGCTAAATTCAAGGAGGACTAATAAGGAAGCTGACGGTTTGGGTGAGAGGTGAAAAGGACCTGAATTAAAATGGTTATGATCTAATTGAAGAGACAATACCTGGTAAAGATGCTGTGGCAGCAACCTGCCACCACTAGGATGGGAGGAGCATCTCCCTCTTCCAAATGGAAAGGGAGTAAAGCATGATGGCTAGAACAGGAGACTTGGATTTCAAAAATCTGGCTTTGACTATCCAAATATGCTTCTTCCTATGTGACTTTGGACATGTCACATTCTTTTACTTTTCATATTTATATTTTATTTTTTGCTGTACAAGGTAAAAATTTTATGTATCCATCAGATTGTTCTTGAGTTATCTAAACTATATATACATACATACACACACATACACATACAAAACACACACACACACACACATACACACACACACACACATAGTGTATTCACATTTAATTTTACTGTATACACCTTTACTATTTTTTTAGGCTATCAGGGTTAAGTGAGTTGCCCAGGGTCATAGAGCTAGTAAATCTCTGAGGTCAAATCTGAACTCAGGTCTTCTTGACTCCAGAGCTAGTGCTCTATCCATTGTACCACCTAGCTGCCCCCACCATTACTACTAAAACAGCTGGCTGCAAGCAGTGTAAACAGTACCCACATGGTATAAAGAATAATTTCAGTAAATACATATTTTACATTGTAAAGAAAGTTAATGACATACTGTGTTCTTCAGTTTCAGATTAGTCCAAATGTTGTAGTAGTAATAAACTTATGCTTTCATGAATTTTTTCAGTAAGGAAAGTCTTTGCTTTACTTAAGTAAATGCCAAATTACATTTTCATAATTGTTTATAAAATGAGCCATTTTCCCCACAATAAGCTGATTCTAACTGTATATAAGAGAACTACTGAAAATATTGGCCTTAATATTGACGTTAAATTGGGTACAAAAGTCTTTTATTGCTGATTTTTTTTTAAAGTCCAAACTGAAAAAGAAAACCAGTCTCAGAGGAAGTTAAGCCAATTTGACAAAAATTATTGAAATCACTCCGAGTTTTAATGTTTAAGAAAATTCAGGTTGTTTTTTCACTTGATTCCCTTCTTGATCAGGATGAACTGTAGACTTACTTACAGATAAAGTAGTGCTCATTTATTCAAATGTTTTGGTATTTGTGTTATCTTGTTCCATTTCACACAAACAAACATCAAGGGGTCCCTTTGTGTTCCTTATAGGTATTCTTATAAAATACAAAACTTCCACTTGCCAAGAAGACTATTGTATGGAGAACTCACTCAAGGCAAGCATTCACATAGTGGCCAGAAGAAGCGATACAAGGACACTCCCAAGGTCTCTCTTAAGAACTTTGGAATTGTGTGACACGGGAGACACTGGCACAGGTCTGTTTAGCATGGCATGTCATAATCAGAGAAGATGCCATGCTCTATGAGCAAAGTAGAATTGAAACAGCTCAAAGGAAATGCAAGATGTGCAAATTTAGGGTATCCACCTCAAATGTTCACATGGACTATTTGTGCCTGACCTGTGGTAGAGCATTCCGAGCTCATATTGGTCTGATCAGTCACAGTCTGACACAAGAAAACTTGACACTAGCATAGTGAAGTCATTTTAGTCCTCTGAGAAAATGAAGGACAACAACCAATCAATCTTTAGGAGTTGGCACTTCCAATTTAGTTTCTTCTGGAGCCTTGACTGCAATAACAATCTGTTCATGGAAAACTTGAATACTATGGATATCTTGATAGGTCATATAAGCCAATCCTTCATTTTCTATTAGTTTAAACAGTTGCTGAGCATAATCCTTAATTAACTCATCCAAAGCCTTTTCCATTACTGTTAAATCAGTAAGTTCATTCCTTATCTTCTTTTGTTGGGGTACTTTTGATCAAATATCAAGATCAGATCCAATCCATTGAATATGGTTCTTAGAGTTTTTTGAATGATGTCAATTTCATCTAATGCACTGATGATGTCATATACGCTTCCTTTCTGTACTCCCAATGTTGTTGCATCTTCATTTAAATCAAGATCTCCACCAGAGGCAAATTTGATGAGTTCCATAAATTTACAAGTTAAATAAAACAAAGATACACCCTAAGTGAGGTTTTGCTACTCTGTGCATCAGCAGGCTCTCTATGTGGACTGGCAGCAGGAGGATTCTGCTTGTGAATTCCAGCTTCCTCTTGAGGGCCTCAATATCATCAGTGGTGTCCAATCTAGACTAGGCTAAAGACTTTCTCCTCAACAGGCTAAGTTGACCAGCTCATAGTCCTCCTCCACTAGCCTTGGTTCTGGGATACCCCAGGGTTACCTGCTGGACCTAAGATGGAGCCACTCCCCACTTACTTCCCATAGCATGGTGCCCCGATCTCCTGGACTCCCTGGACAACAAGTCACTTCTCCAAATTTCAGTTTCATCTTTGACAAAATGGAGACAATAATATTGATCACATACTTATGGCTGGAAAGGAGGCAGATGGGCCAAACCAAGCTGAGGGCAACTGACAGATCTCAAACCCAATGGGAAGTTAGGGGGATGTTTACCCCAACCATGTGAAAACTCACCCTGGCAGAATGGGTGAATGAGAACAATTTGTTCCACAGTCAAAGGCAGCTGATGCAGGGGTTATAGAGCACTTAGAGCTTGGTCAAACATCAAAGACACCAACATCATCCATGGGCCATCACCAGTCATCTTGACTTTTGTCCTGCCACTGGATTTCAATGACTTCTGAAGAGAGAGTGAGGCTGACAACTTTTTCCAACTCTGCCTCACTTAAATCCAATTCACCCGCAGATCAAGATATCACCCATGACATCAGTGGTCCTCTTTGAAAACGAAGAATGAACAAAAGCTAGAAAGGACATTTGAGGTCATCTGGTCTAACCTGCTTATGATACAGATGGGGAAAGTGAAGCCCAGAGAGATGAATGACTTGCCCAAAGTCATAAAGGATTGAGATTCAAACCCAGCTTCTCAAACTCCAATTCAATGCTGGTATCCACTCAAATTAGATAATGCAGGGTGTTATGTAATTAATCCTATAATTTATAAAAATGCAAGCAGTTATAGTAATTGAATTCTCCACAGTGCTCAAAGCACAACCATAGGAAATGCTAGCAGGACTATCTGATGGGTCTGTCATCTGAGAACCAGGACAACTTGGTTAATAGAGGCTCAGACCTAGGTGGGTTGTAGGTTGATGACATTTTCAGGCTAAGCAACTCACCAACCCCACTGACCAATCACAGCAAGGCTATAAATTCTGCTCCTGTATTGACTACGTACATTGATGAAGTTGCAGTTTGTTGAAGTATTAAAATGTTTATTATATATCTTTGAGAATAAATTGTGCAAGAAAAATGTCAACCAACAAATGAGATGATCAAGCTCCTGGAGAATGTTTTGAAGTTTATGAGAATAAAACTAATTCCCAACTATAGAACACTCTAAGGGTTTTTCTCCTTTTCAACAGCTTGTAAATATGTCCAGAAAACTGGTAGTATAACTACTCCCCATAGTATTCAACCTTTTAAGAAAGATTACATTTCCCTTTTATGGATGGAAAAACTAACAGAAAAGTAGGTAACTTGCTGAGGGTAACACAGCTAATAATGGCAGAGCCAGATCTTCAATTCTGACTCCAAATCCAGTACTGTTTCACTCTACCACTGCTGCCCCAGTCTAAGAAACCAGAGGTCATCAACTATTATACTGAATTCTTTTCTTCAAAAATCTAATCACTTCTGTCTAAGCATTTAAGTACATGCTTTCATTTTTCAGGCTCATGAAATCAGAGCTGCAGTCAAGATTTTGAGTGAAAATTCTAACAGAAAATATTAATTAGAAACACTTGTACAGGCAAACAAAGCAAACAAATTCAGAAGCTCAGTCTCTCAACATAACAGAACACTGAACAGTAATATAATAGGGGTTTGAGAACCGACTGCCATTCTGGGATTTGTTGTTCAGGGAGACAAGCATTTCCTTTCATCTGTGAGAGTGATTAGGACTCTCATGATCTTTGACCCGAAAGGCAGACCTGAGGCACATGTGGGAGTTTGGTAAAAGACACAAAATGAATGAGAGCAGCCTAAGAGCCTAACAAGTAATGGAGACTACATTAACTGAGGAATAGTGATAACAGGGGAGGAGTTGTTAAACTGAGCTAAAGAGACTCGACAGTGGAACGGGGCAATGCTATAGAGGGAGAAAAAGGAGGGAGAACAGGAGAGACAGAGACAGACAGACACGGAGGCAGAGAGAAACAGACAAGGGAGACAGAAGGAGAGACACACACAGTTATAGAGATAGAGACAGAGACAGAAGGCAGAGAGGAGACAGAGAGACAGAGATAGAAAGAGACAGACAGAGACAGACAGAGAGAGCTGCTATTGGGTTCCTGCAGGCAACCATGGAATCCAGAAGTTGGCCTTAAGGGAAGGGTATAATTGCCTCTTCAGGGACTAATGGAAGTTCTCAAAGGTTGACTCTCCTCCTTCCCTTCCCTTCCCTTCCTTTCCCTTCCCTTCCTCCCCTCTCCCCTCCCCCTCCCTTCTTTTCCCTTCCCTTCCTCCCCTTCCCCTCCCCTTTCCTTTCCTTTCCTTTCCTTTCCTTCCCTTTCCTTTCCTTTCCTTCTTTCCTTTCCTTTCCTTCTCCAGTAACAGGTGCTAAATACTCTTTTTTCTTCTTTTACCTAAGCCTTTCTTAAATCTTTATTTTGTTTCAAATATAAAGAAACCTGGGGTGAGCATGAAGGCTTTTATTATATACTTACTAGGCCCATGCTGAGAAAGGGCACATAGAGGAAGTCAAACATTTCTTGGAAATGCAAAATTTCAATTAGGACAAAGAACCAAACTTTTCTGTGAATGTTAGGAATGTTCTTAACAGGGGGCCCTGAGCTATTGTGATTGAATTGATAACTTTTCTTCTGATATTAAATTCCATAATATAACAGGAGAAAGAAACCAAAGGATCTGAAGACTATTAAACTACCCCTAGGCTATAGTCAAGCTAATTGGAGCGGAGGGTGCTTGACCCAAGAAAATTCACATTCTAGACTAGGGATGAGCAAACTAAGCCCAACAGCAAAATCCACCTGCTATCTGTTTTTGTACAGCTTGGAGAGCTAAGAATGTTTTTTATATCTTTTAGCAGATTACTGAGCCCTGCCCTAAACCAACGCCCATGGAGGAGCTAGGAAAGACTTGGAAGAGATTCAGCTCTACCTCTTTCTAGAACAAAGAGGAGAGCAAAAGGATAAAATACTGGCCTACCAAAGTGGTCAACTCTATCCTCTACAGAGATACTCTTCAATTTTAGTCGTCCAGGTAATATAGAAAATATACCTGATCTAAATATGCAAGGATTCCTTTTTTAAACACTCTCATCTAATTGGATGAAAGAGTGTGATAATTCATCACACAAAGTGAGGATACTGTTTGAAAAAAAAAACCACGTTCTAACAGGCAAGTGATTTTAATGTGTTTCAAGTATTTGATACTTTGTTACACAGTTAGCTACAAAGAAGATATAGCAGCATGCAGGAAATTAATCTGAACAAAAGGAGGTAAAATGCAGAGAAGTTCCAAGCATGTTAAAAGAGAAAAAAAGTACAAATACAAAAACAATTTTTAAACCACAGCCTCCCCTCCCCCCTCCCCCCCTCCCACCACCAGATTGGTCACTTATGGATCAACACAACTCCAAGGACTTACCTAACCACTCAATATCCTAAGTGCTGGAAGAAGAAAAAGATTAGCATCTCATTCAGTACAAACAGCAGCCATGTCATTGCTTCCTCTATGAACAGAAATGAGAACCTAAGTTTCTAGTAACTTTCAAACATTCAAGATGTCTCTTTCTGTGGTTCGTTCTACGCCACCCTAGGCATGGCCCTCTTCCTTCCCCACCTAAGACTTGATGTTCTTGCAACCGTTCGTTCAAAGGGAGCCCCTCCTAGTGGCAATAACTTGAGAGACCTCAAGTCCTTCATCCTAACCCTATAAAAATGAAAAAACAAAAAACCAAAACCCAAAGAAATGAACATTTTTGAAACCTAAGGATGTAGACAATGAGTCCATGAAGTGCAAGCAAGTTTTATCTTCATAACTTTTATTTTCACATTACTGAGCCTGAAAAAAAAAGGTATGTAAAGTCGATATGGAGGACTACGTCCATTCACAAGAAGTCAGATCCTGCATAGAGAGGTGAACATATATGAAAAACATGACGTGCCTATCAATTGAGCCACAAATATTTACTGAGTGCCCAAAATGCTTGAAGCAATGGGCTAGGTGCTAGGGAGGTACTGAGGAAGTAGTTTAAAGAAACAAACTTCTCGATATAACATCTTCTGGTAAGTAGTATAAAAAGTCCTCTTGGCAAATCGTCAATGGCTACACAATAAGCAGCATTACAAAACTGAGTTGTCAGGGTCAGGCCCCTAGTATACTCATGCACTTTGCCCCATCTGGTGTCATGGGCAGGCTGCATCACACCACAATAATTAGAGCCAGGGAACAAACCAGTAGAGAGTGGGCTCCAGGCAGGGATCAAAGGGTCCTCCATGCTGAGCAGCATTCCAGGGGAGAACTCAGCAGGCAATCTAGAGGCAAGGTATTAGCAAAAGGTGTTATACAAAAGTATAAAAACATTTCAAAAATTCTAAAACCTGCTGGGTAGACGCACACTTTGTGCCCCGGCATCTTAGCTACTTGTGTGATCATGAGAATTTCCTACAACACAGGAATTTCTGCTGGTGCTCTGTATGGATAACCTACTCCCCAGCAAAAAGAACAGAGAAACAAAACCTAGCTCTCACCATCTCTACGGACATTCATGATCTAACGTGGTGAGATTTATTGAATAGTCAATCGCGGCATCTAATTGCTGTAATTGTATGGCAAGGCTGGGTCCATGTCTGGAAAATAGAGCTGAGAAATTAGAATAGCAAAGGGCTTTTAAGGTGCTGCTCTAGTATGTACTGAATAAACCCCTGCATACTTATCATGGTCACGATGACATATGAGAGCCTGGATATATACCTTAACAAGAAGATCACAGTGTATCATACCAGATCGGAAGGGTCATTTCTCAGAAAAGTTTTGAACTGTCACTGGGATGTCACTCTATATGGATCTTAGGATCTAGAAATGAAAAAGACCTTAGAGTCATTCTAGTTCATGCCACAATCCTCCATCCCCTCTGCCCCATCTTACAATGGAAGAAATTGATGCTTACCACTACACATGAATAACCTGTATCAAACTGCTTGCCTTCTCAATGGGGAATGGGGGTGGGGTTGAGAGGAAGGAAGGGAGAGAATTTGGAACTCAAAGTTTTAAAAATGAATGTTAACAATTGTTTTTATATGTAACCAGGGAAAAAAATAAAATACTAAACAAACAAAAAGAAAGAAATTGATACTCATCAGGATTGAATGATCTGTCCAGGGTCATATGGGCAGTAAGTAGCAGAGCATGAATTGAAATTCAAAGATTTTTGCTGCCACACGCAATGCTCCTACAGCTAGGTTGAACTGTCCCTCACTAAATCACACTTACTCCTTTGGCAAGCATGCTAACCTTTGAACTCATAAGTAATGGTGCCCATAAGGTTTGCTTTTAAAAAAAAGTCATGAGTTTGCTGAATTAAATTGAATTGAAATTTGTCCTTCGAGAGTATTTTTTGTTGGTAGTATTTGTTTGTTTGTTGTAGAATTGAACATTCACACAACTATGAGTTTGGGGTTCCTGCCAAATATTGGAATCATCTAATGAGATTGTTTTTTAAGCTCTCAACTTGTTTAGGTTCATGAAGGGTTCAAGAATTGGAGTCAACTCTTTGGTTGAAGGTCATAAGAATATTTAGTATACTATATAACATATAACATAAAATAATATTTAGGGCCAGATAACATTAGGGTCTATGCTTTGTGGACCAATCAAAATGGCAGCTAAGATTTTGGGACTAAATGATCTCCAAGGTCCTTCCAGTTCTAAATACTATGATTGGTTTTAGAATAACTCTAAACTGATGAAATGGATTTAAAAAAATTTTTTTAAGCTTGGAGAAAGAAAAATGTCTCCAGGCTTTTTTCCCAATATACCATTGCATTTAAGTCTCAAATAACTCTTTAAAACTATAGGTGAAGGGAGGCCACACCCTGAGAATTATAAATCAAAGGTCTTTAATATATTAACTTATTGACCCCAAATCTGTTCAAACTTATGGAATATGGACTTTGAATGCATATATGACACTGAGTTACATTCCAGGACCTTTGAAAACAAAATAAGATAAAACATAATCACTTAGAAAAATCACAAAGGATTCACTTGTTTTCAAAGTCAAAGTAGTGATAAGAGTTAACTTTTCAAGGATGTGACTGAAAAATACTATTTTTCCTCAGAGATGGCAATTTCCAAGGAGACAAGTTTGGTAGCAAATATTTCTTAACGTGAAGTGGCCAAGATTTTTCATATGCATCTATGTTACCTATTCTCCAAATCTCATATATATGTATATATATATGTATATATATATATACACATATATATATTCGAAGCTTTGTATATTTCTAGTTAATCTAGAGCTGCAGTATTCAGAAATGCTGCAAAGTAGACTTTGAATTTGTATTTTGAAAGGAAAAACTCAACCCAAGTGGAACTTTAAAAAACAAAAAACAAAAACAAATAGAGCATGCCTTAATACTGTCAAGGGAGATGCTACAAAATATCAGGCAAAAGTCCCAATAGCCCCAAATTGAGAGTTCACCACCAAGGCTAACTAATACATGTCACCTTTATTCTAAATAATATGCCTAGTTATTATAGGGTCATCTGGAAATAGCTAGGAGGGCTGCCATAACCTTCATGTATTTCAAAGGGATAGACAGCTTTCACTGCTCAAACACAAATCTGAGAGTAGGACTAAGCCAGATTATCTCCCAGATCCCACAATCATTCACAGATCCTAAACTCATGGCCTTCCTCCCCACCCTGGAGCCTTTCTAAGGTGTAAAAAGTCACAGCAGTGATTACAGTCCTTGATCATGACTGAGGGTGAGATATTGAGTCTAGAAGGGAAGGGAAGCATTTCTACAGCGCTTATAATGTGCCAGGCACTGTGCTTGATAACTATTCTGCTGAGGGTCCAGCAGTGCCCTAAGGAGGATCGTGAGAACGCAGTCTAGAAATCCAGTGTTAGCACCATCAGACCTCTTTATAGAAAGGAAGGGGCCTGCATAGCTTTGTTTTAAAAACCTGTAAAATCATGACTGACCAGTAGAGGGCAGAAGAATCAGGTGCTGTAGGCTTCCATTGAGTACCAGGCTTCTCTTGTCAACGCCACTGGACTCAACAGAAAGAAACACCTAAAATGTATTTTATGATACATGAAGCTACAGCACAAGCCCTAATTTGTATTTTTTCTAGGGCTAAGGAGGGAAGTAACAGAAAATCATAATTACAAGGAAATAAATTGAGATTTTTTCTTTCTTCTCTCTTTTTTTAAAAAGGAAATCAGGGGTAAATGACTTGCTCAGGGTCACACAACAATTAAATGTTTAAGGATGGATTTGCATTCAGGTCCTCCTGATGCCAGGGCCATCTACCACACCACCTAGCTGCCCCCTTTCTTCTTTGTGTGACTTCATGGGAAGCTCTGAACCTTCTTTGTAATTTATAAGCTTAGGGAACTGGCTGGGGAAGTGATTTGCCAATATGTGTCAAAGGCTGGATTTGAATCCAAGTCTTCCTGCCCCCAGGCAAGCTCTCTATCCATTATTCTGTGTTGCCTCTCAAGCCTTTTGTTACTGTGTTTTGATATAAATAACCTTTTAAAAAAAAAATCATGACTTTTCTTATCCCAGGCAACCTGAGATTTTTCAAGGATTGCTATACTCTCTCCTCCCTTACTTGGGCCCTTGGCATCAGGACATCAGTCATTTCTAAAAGTTATCAAAAATCCTTTGATACTTTATACTAATCCCTATATAAGGAAATTTGACCTAAAGGAGGGATGGATCATGAAACATTTAGTAGTAGTTTATACGGAATTGTAAAATCATAGATTGATTAGAGCTGGAGAGGTCTCTGAAGATTATTTATCCCAATCTCCTCATGTTAAAGATAAAATAATTGAGGGCCCAGAGAAGTCACATGACCTGTCCATGGTTGCAAAGATGAACGACGTCAGAATCGGTAACTGACCCGGGCCAGTTACGATTCCCTACAGGCGGTGCTAAGCATTCATTAGCAGTATATAGCAGAATCTCTGGTCAGTCCTTAATGACCACTTTATGTATGAAAAAATCAGGTTCCTTGTGACATTTACCAAAGTTTTCAGAAAAAGGAATGTAGCTTATGTTAACTCAATACATTAGAAACCTAAGAAATTTAATGAGCTAAGGAATGAAGTTAATGCATGAAAATATAGAGACCTTCATCTATTTGTCACACCTGTTTGGATTTTGTGTTTGTTTTTCAAATGACTACCTATTACCACTTCAGAGACAAAGGCCATGGCTTTGGAAAGTTGTGATTACTAATACATACTGGTCACTTGATAGTCTTAATATTATCCAACTCATTAAGAACCTATAAGGCATAGAGTGGTAGGGTCACTGACAACAATGCTACCTCTATGATTTTGTGGTCTATAAAGTTGCACTATAGGGCAATTCCTCCAGGAAGAAACCAGGCCAGATGAGTATCTAGACTGAAAGGCAGCAGACTCAAGGCCTAATGTCAGATTGGCCACTAAGCTGTCATGCGAAAATGGGGGAGTTGCCACCTCTCTCTCTAGGCTTCAGTTTCCTCCTTGGTAAAATGGGGATTAGATGACCTTTAGGGAACTTTCCAGATCTATGATCTTACTGCTTCTAGTCTCTTTACTTATTCTACAAAATAATAAGCTTCATTACATAGACCTTTGAAAAATTGTTATTAATTGTTGTAGAATAACCAGAAACACAAAAGTAATAAATTGTAGCTAAATGTTACCTAATATGCATTTCTAACTTAAAACTGTAATAGCGCTTTTTCTCTCTTATGACTCACTAAACTGTGCCAGAGGATTCTGCCCAAATTCCAGATGTCTTAGCATCTGTACTTCTGTCCCCAAAGTGCTGGGAAAAAAAGAAGACATTTTTGATGATGACTTGATAAAGAAAGGGTCATCCGAGCTCAGTCATCGCCCTCGATCCTGATGTCTCTTCGTTTTAGTTTTTTTCTTTTTGTCTTCTGGTCTGGGCTTCAGGGCGCAAACGCAGGCAGATACTCCAGCAATGGCTTTTGGGAGGTCGGTCCCTTTGGACCACTTGTTCTTTTCACGGTCATAAACCTGGACCGTTTTGGAGAAGGTGGTATTTTCCCAGCTGTAGCCCCCTAGGATATAGATCTTCCCTTCCCACACAGCCACACCAGACTCACTGTTGGCCTGTAGCAGAGGAGACACTCGTGTCCACTGGTTACACTGGGGACTATAGGATTCCACACTCAGAATATCAAAGCGCTCCATGGATTCGATATTGTCATCACTGCCTCCAATAGAGTAGATGCTGTCCTCCAAGCTGCACATACTGTGCCAACCACGGGCCGTGATCATGGGCCTCTTTTCTTCCCACACATCTGTACGGTGGTCATAGCAGAGGAGATTTTTCCGATAAGGGCCAATTTGGTAATCGTGACCTCCAGAGATATAAACAAAGTCCTTATAGATGGTGCCAGCATGGCCATATGTAAATCTAGAAACAGAGAGAAGCCAAGATCAATACTTCCTGTCTGCTTCATTCTTAACATTGACTTTACAATGGAATGGAAAACACATCAGACTTGGAATCAGGTGACCATTATTTACTATCTCCTATATTAGTTACCTTGAGATTTTCTTAGACACTTCCTCTTGTAAGAAGAGATATTATGGTATCTTGTTTTGCTTCCACAAAAGATATTGGGAAATAATCAGGAGTCGTGGGGAAGTTCATTTATTTTATTTTACTAAGGCAATGACCATCATGGGCCAGGGGGACTAGAAAGGTTAAACTGGAAAAACTGGTTCAGATCTGAGGGGTCATATCCTCATGACCACGCCTACATAATCTACATACAGAAGGGATATAAGAAAAGGAATTTGAAGAATTTCACTTGCCCTCACTCTAGTAGGAGGGACAGAACTGGGTAACCTCACTCCTACCTCTACATTGGGGTAGATGTTCCTAGTGAGCATCATACCCGCTTGCTCTCAAAAAGCGTTCTTTCAGTGAGAAAGTGTTTGCTGTATTAAAGGGCATATCACATGGATCTTCTTAAGGCATGCTACCAGGGAAGCAACAGGCAGTGGCACCTCATCCCAGGCTAACTCCCTGACTCTGCCTGAGAAGTCCTGTGATTCCCACAAACATGCCAAGGGGCACCTCACGTGGATCTTAAGGGCATACTATCAGGGAAGTGGCTGGCAGTTTGTCCTGGGCTAGCTCCCTGACACTGCCTGGAGAGTCCTGTGATCCCCACAGTTGAGTTTCTTACACTCTGATTTCCAGTTACCAAGTCAAATCCTGTCTCTTTCACCTATCTGTGTGACTATGAATAAGTCAGGAAATTTAAAGCTAGACAGGACCTTGGAAATAATTTAGTCCAATTTACAGATGAGGAAATTAAGACCCAGAGAGGTTAAGAAACTGTACCAAGGTCATGCAGATAGGAAATAGCAGAATTTTTAGCAAGATATGAGCCCAAAACCTGACTCTAAATCCATTATGCTCCACTCTGTAGCTCATTCCATTATATCACTCTCTGAGCCTCAGTTTCTTCTTTTGTTATAGATGATGATAATTACGACATTATCTACTTCAATGGATTATTATGAGGCTCTAATAAGAAAATGGATGTAAGATATTTGTAAATCCTAAACCAGTATAAACAAGTCAGCTACTACTCCCAATAACTACTATCGGTGGCTAGTATTTACCAATAGTCACTACGAGTTTCAGAGCACATTTCAGTCATTCACTCTAGGTGGGGTGATGAGAGTCCATACAAAGGCAGTGAGGGCAGAAATAAAGATGAGAGGATAAATGCATCCAGTGGAGAGAGAACTGACAGGACGTGCTAACTGACTGGAAATGAGAGGAAAGTCAAAGATGACACCATGGTAACAAATACTGTTGCTGTTTTTTGGTCATTCAGTTATGTCTGACTTTTCATGATCATACTGTCCAAGGGGTTGTCTTTGCAAACACGCTGGAGTGATCTGCTACTTCCTTCTCTGGTAGGTTAAAGCAAACAGGGTCAAGGGACTTGCCCAGAGTCACACCCCTAGGAAATGCCTGAGGCAAGATCTGAACTCAGGTCTTCCTGATTCCAGAAGCATTGCTTTTCCCATTAAGCCACCAAGCTCCTGACAATATTTGGTAACAAATATAGGAGATAGTAAATGATGTTATCACAGTCCGAGAAAGTGAAGTCAGAATGCATGTCTTCTTGATATGTACCCACAGAGTTGAACAATGCTGTGTCCACTGCAGATTCTCAATAATTATTTGCTCCATCAAGAAGTTCAGGGGTCTAGTGATCTCTTTAAAAATAACCAGCTGTCCTAAAATATATTTAGTAGGGTACGTCCCATTTTGGACTTACTATGTTGTGTGAGATCACTGGGGAAGGAATGGGTGGTACTTTTATTCATTTATTCATTCATTTATTTGTGGAGAAGCTGCCAAAAGAATGTAGACAAATCTAGCTGGGTTGGTTCTGTTACTTAAAGGCTCTATCACTTTGTCACTTTGGACAAATCACCTTCACTTCTGTGAGTTTCAGTTTCCCCACTGGTAAGTGGAGAAGACAGGAGATGAAAGGCCTTCCCCAAACCTAAGGAATTATCTAGACCACCACTCACTTAAATGGGCCATCTTGCATTATAAGAGTATAAACTCCTTGAGGACAGACACTGGTTATGCTTTTGTATTTGTCTCCCAGTAATTAGAAAAGTCCTAGGTGCTGAATAAGTGCTTAATAAATGGTTTTTTCTTTTATTCACTCCTTCATTCATTCACCCTCTAGGAACTGATTATCAATTATTTTTAGTAAATTAGTCTGGCCATTTAAAAATGGAACATTCTCTCTTGCCCATTGCTTCTAGTATTGGGACTTGGGGGATGGGGGAGGGCAGGGCAGAATGTTGACATTCTCTTGGGGTATGATAATCACCTTCCCTGTCATCATCGCTTATATTTTTAACAAACCGTGTAGCTTTAAAAGTGCCTTGATCCTATAAAAACCCTATGAGAAGGGGAGGTAGGGGTGGTAGCAGGAGGGAACAAGCATTTATTAAGCATCTACTGTTTGCCAAGCACTGTGCTAAGACTTTATAAATATTATCTCACTTGATCCTCACCACAACATGGTAAGGTAAGTACTAAAGGAAGGTAGTGCGGGGACAGTGTGGCATGATGGAATGAGTAACCGATTTGGAGTCAGTGGGCCTGGGTGTGAATCTTGGTTCTGTTATTGACACCATGTGTGACCTTGGGCAACTAATCAATCAATTGACAAGTATTTATTAAGCATTCACTCTGTGCCAGTATACAAACAAAAAGCAAAAACATCCTGCCCTCAAAGAACTTAAATTCTAAAAGGGTAGACAACATGCATATAAATGGATATGTATAAGATACATACAGAGGGATTGGATGGAAGGGTATTAGAAGCAGGGGAACCAATGGCATTTGAGATAAATCTTGAGGGAAGCCAGGGGAGCTAGGAAGTGGAGGTGGGGGGCAGGTATGGGGGGCAGGTATAGGGGACAGCCAGGACAGCGGCACAGGAATAGAAGATGAAGAGCCAGCAGGCTGGCATGACTGGACCATAGGGGAATGAGTCAGAGTAGAGAGGTAGGAAGTGATCAGGTGGTGGTGAACTTTAAATGGAAAATAAAGGAGTTTACATTTGATCCTGGAGACCAGAGTAGGTGGCCTTGGAATTAGGTCACTTAGTGTTTCTCAGCTTTAGTTTCCTTGACTAGAAAACAAAAGGGTCACAGACAAGATGGTCTTGGAGGTCACTTCCAGCTCAAAATCTGTGCTACTCTTCTTATTACTGCAGAAATGGAAAATGAACCTCAGAAATATTAACCAGTTCCCCCAAGTCCACACAGCTTTGGCTACTAGGGGAGAGGAAGGGGAAGGGGAAAGGTCCAACCAGGACCTGTTGGTCTCAATGCCAAATTACACAGAAGATGTCCACAGGGCTCTCTCTGATGTGTGCAAATCATTCTCCACATCTCCTCACTTCACACCCTTGGCTTCCATCCCACCTCTCCCTCTGCCTTGAGCTTCCAAAATGGGTGGGCTAAAGGGTCAAAATAATGGTTCTACGAGAGATGTGTCTTATAAACAAACATGGCACCCAGCTTTGCTGAACCTTGGTTTTTCTATTAAAATGGGATACCATCCTTAGGATGTCCCAAGCTCAGCTTCACTGAAAAAACAGAAGAATGCCCTCTCTTCTTACTTTCCAGAGACAGGGAATTATGGGGGCTAGAACTTTGCATGATAGAAAGGAAGAAGGAGGTTAAGGTAGATTGAAAACTAATTTAAGATCAGAAACACCTGAGTTCAAGCCCCGCTTCTGACACATACTGACTGTGGGACCCTGGATAAGTAACTTCACCTCTCAGTGTCCCAGACAAACTCAACAACAACAGTTAATATTGACATTGGCAAAGTTGGTAAAGAACTTCATGCATTATCTCATTTGATCCAAGAATGAAATTGAATCATGTATTGGTAGAGGGACTTTCCTTTACCAATGAAATGGAAAATCCAGTGCAAAAAAGAATGACAATTGATGTTTACATAGCACTTTCAGGTTTTCAAAAGGCTCTAAACAGATTATCTTATGCAAGCATCATAATAATCCTATGAGCTAGGGATGATGGATATATTTTTTCTAGTTTTACAGATGAAGAAGTAGAGGATCTTGCCAGATTAAGGTGATCACACTAAAAACTGTGAGAGGATAAATGTGAGCCCAGGTCTTCCTGATCCCCAGTCTAGCACCCACAGCCAGGAGGCAACACTGCCTTTGTAAAAGCACCCATTGGAGCCTAATACTGAGAATGCAATACCTTGGCAAACCTGCCACATAAGACCAGGAGTCACTTTTGGGACTATACGCCTCCACGGACGAAAGGGCCCCGTTTTCATTTCTTCCACCGACAGCTACAAGCATGTCTGAAATGGAGGCCAGGTAGAAATCCACTCGGCGCTGGTTCATGGAAGCCACCTGTAAAAAAGCAATAGTAACTCCCTTACTGATCAGGCCCCAGAAGAAGATTCAACCCCTGTAGGAGCAAAGAGAAGAAGTAATGGTAACAACTGGCATTTATGTAGCAAATTAAGGTTTGCGAAATTTACAACCACCCCGTGAGCATTATGGATATTATTATTGTTGTTTTGTTTTTGGGGGAGGGGCAATAGGGTTAAGTGACTTGCCCAGGGTCACACAGCTAGTAAACCTCTGAGGCTGGATTTGAACTCAGGTCTTCCTGGCCCCAGGGCCAGCAATTTATCCACTGTGTCACCTAGCTGTCCTTCTCCTTTGCCATGGATGATGAGGGAGAAGCAAGGGTGACATGTACAAATATGTGCTTGTAAAGTAGCATGGTGGAGTACAAAGAGGTTTAGATCTGGAGTGAGAGGACGCAGGTGTGAATCTCAGCTCCTCTGCTTGACTACCCACATGACCCTGGCAAGTCACTCCAACTTTGAGGTTCAATTTCATCATCGGCAAAATCTGCACCTTGTCCCTTCCCCGTACCTGGCACGGTGTTCCTGAGGAAAGCACTTTGTAAACCCCACCATGGGACTAGAGAAGAGTCATTACTACTGCTGCTCAGGCCCACCTCAAGTACCCACATTCTTTACTAAAAGCCAGTTTCCACAGGAGCACATGGCCAGGAAGGATAAAAATTGCGATTCAGATCTAGGTCTTGAAACCCAGTGCTTTTGCTAGTAATGGGTCAAAAATGAGGCTCCTACTATTACTGGTTGGGGGAGCAACTTCCAGAAATGAGGCCCTAGAATATTTAAAGATAAGAAGGTATCTGGACCAAGAGTCTAGACTCCCAAGGGGTATGCTTCCCACTGGAAGCTTAAACTGTGAGGGGTTTAAAAGTCAAATGACGTCACTGATTTGCCTCCTCCAGATAGGAGGAATACGACAACACTCAGAAGGGTGATCTCCCCAGGGAAAAAGAACCAGGGCATGTATGTGCATGCACACAACACACATATGCATGTATGCGCATGCAATGCATATACACATGCACATAAACACACATGCATGTGTGCACGCACAATGCATATACACATGCACATAAACACACATGAGCACACACCTATACACACATACCATCTAAGAAGGGGGAATTGCAGGGGGTAAAAAATGTCAGTCAACAAACATTTACTAAGAGTCTACTCTGTGCCTGGCACTACACTAAATTTGGGGTTTATAAAGAAAGACAAAAATCCAGTCCCTGCCCTCAAGAAGCTCCCATTTTAGTGGGGAAGACAAGATATGAATAACACAGGCATCACAAAGGAAAGGCAATAACAGCAGTGCCAGGCATGTGCTAAGCAAATATGATCTCCTTTGATCTTCACAACAGCCCTGAGAAGTAGGTGCTGTTGGCTATTGGTTATTGCTGTTCAGTCATTGTAGTCATGGCCAACTCTTCATGATCCCATTTGGAGTTTTCTTAGCAGATATACTGGAGTGGTTTGCCATTTTCTTCTTCAGCTCATTTGACAGATGAGGAAACTGAGGCAAAAAGGGTTCAGTGACTTGCCCAGGCTCACACAGCTAGTAAGTGTCTACAGAAGGCTTTGAGTTCAGGACTTCCTGATGCCAGCACTCTATCCGCTGTATCCTAGCTGCCTCACAGGGTCCTCTCAAAGGAAAGTAGGGGAGTATGAGAAAGGCATCTTGAAGAAAATGGAATTAGTGCTGAGTCTTGAAGGAAGCCAGGGAAGCTGAGAGTTCAATGGTAGGGAGGAAGGTATGGGAAATGGACAGGGCAAATGCCAAGATGGAAGATGGAATCATGAATGAGGAAGTTGGGAGAAACTAGAAGGGAAAGTAGAGGATCTGGCTCCATTAGCAATTGCCCACACTCTGGATTTTTACCCAAGAAGAGGACAAGGAATAAAACATAATATAAGGACAAAAGGTAGAGATGGGCAGCTAGGTGGCACAGTGGATAAGAGTGCCAGGCCAGGAGTCGGGAAGACCTGAGTTCACATCTGAGCAAGTAATTTCACCTTGTTTGCTTCAGTTTCCTCAACTGTTAAATGAGCTAAATAAGTAATTTCACCTTGTTTGCCTCAGTTTCCTCATCTGTAAAATGAACTGGAGAAGGAAATGGCAAACTGCTCCAGGATCTTTGTCAAGAAAACCCCAAATGGGGTCACCAAGAGTTGGATACAACTGAACAACAAAAACAAAGAAGGTAGCAATGAAAAGAACCCTTAACAAAAAAAGGAAAGAAGAGAAACCTGGCTTTAATCTCACCTTTATCCACTGGTTCCAGCGGGGATCATATCTGTAGAGAAGATTCGAAGCTGCATCCCCTCCATTGTCCCTGGAGAAGCTGCCTCCCGCTATGAAAATGAATCCCCCCAGTACCGCCACACAGTGATGGCTCCTCCTGGCTGGGAGGGGTGTCTCCATGACCCACTGCTCGTTTTTGGCATCCAGAAAGCAGGTGTCATCACTGAGCTCCAGGCAGCGTTCTGACACCTCCCCGCCAACAAAGAGGAGCCGTTCCTCATTGGTGCGGAGAGAGGTGCGTTTGGTCTGTAACACGGGCTGGGCAGCCACATTGTTGTGGTAGGTCACGGCTTCCTCAATGAACCCCTCGCAGTTTGCCTCCTTGGGCAATAGCGAGCAGACGGCAGGCTTGACCCGATGCAGGAGGTCACTCTTGGGGATCAGGGGGAAATGGATGTTTTCTAGCACCTGGAAGGCATCAGCCTCCCGCTCCGGATACTGAGTCAGCCACTGGAGGGCCGCCTGCAGCAAGTCATGCTCACACTCTCGCTGTACCAGGCTGCTTCCCAGGTACTGACAGAGCTTCTGCAGGGAGACGTTTTGCAGAAAGTCTGGGGTGAAGGACAGCGTCCCAAAGTTCCGCAAGATAAAGGAGTCGATATAAGAGTCCAGGCGTTTCAGACTGTAGATGGATGCTAGCTCTTGTAGGTACAGATAATTCTCCTCACTCACCTCATTTTCCAGGTACTCGCAGCAGAAATCAACCACCTTCCAGATCTGTAGGAGGTGAGCTGTCTCTAAGACATAGTCAATGTTACCACCATCTAATGAAAGTTCACTGCCATAGAGAAAGTCAATGACAGCTCGGAGGCCAATGTATGAGGCTCCAACCAGTTCCACCTCCTTCTGGTAGGCCTCCCGCATCCCAATGGTGAACATGGAGTTGAAGTAGTCACTGCACACAGCCAGGAGATTCCGGTGGGCAGGGACTCTTTGTTCATCGGCAACCAAGACGATGTCACAGAAGAGGCCCCGGTGCCTTTGTTCATTCAGTCTCTGGAGCACCATGTTGGGATGGTCAACCCATCTATATACCTGAAACAAACAGATCACATCAGAGCCCTTCTCCTCAGTGGAGAGGGAAGAAAATGCTGCTCTGGGATAGCAAGATTGAGAATCCTAACAACTCTGTGGCCCTTGAAGCTCACTTCTAAGTTCACTGAGAGGATTCGTTTTCTTTATGCTCCCCAAAGGATGGTACTATACAAAATGACTATGCAGCACTCAGTGATAAAGGCTACCTGATGGAGCAATGGCTACCTAACATCTAAGCAAAAGCCAAGCAAACTTGGGCCTAGGAATTCTAATCATCCTCACCAAGGGAATTTTTTGTTGTTGTTCAATAGTTTTCAGTTGTGTCTGACTCTTCATGACTCCATTTGGGGTTTTCTTGGCAAAGATACTGGAGTGGTTTGTCACTTCCTTCTCCAGATCATTTTACAGATGAGGAAACTGAGGCAAACAGGGTTAAGTGACTTGCCCAGGGTCACACAACTAGTGAGTGAGGCCAGATTTGAATTCAGGAAAATTAGTCTTCTTGAGTCCAGGCCCGGCACTCCATCCACTGCATCACCTACCTGCCCTCCAAGGGAATTCTATAGAGCAAACTTGGATTCCTATTGCCATACTTTAATTCAGTAGTTCTCAAATTTTTTGTCACTAAAAAAAAAATTATTGAGGATACTGTAAAGAATTTTTGTTTTCATGGATTCTATTTATCAATATTTACTCTATTATGAAATAAAATGTTTTAGTGTTTCAGTGAAAATAGTGGATCCACAAAAGGGTCTTAGGAAGCTCAGGTGGCACTGGACCACACTCTGAGAACCACTGCTTTATTTTATCTTTCATTAAAAAAAAGTGAAATGTAATTTGAAAGGCCACTCTCTATCATTACCATCAGAAGGAATGGCTTCCTAGGTGAGGCCTTTTCTGTTCTTTGCCCTCCTCTCAGCTCTAAGTGATCGCTTCCTCCTGAAGTACTTTGCTCTCCCCACCTCTCAATAGAATCTCAGTTACTTAAGGGGAGGGATCGTTCGTTTTTCTAATTTTTATTCCTAGAGTCAAATATTCAGCAAGCAATCTTGCTTGCTGAACCGCTGAATTGAATGTGTCCTGGCCCCACCACTTTCTAGCTGTGTGTTCTTGGACATGACATGTTGACTCTCTGAGTCTCAGTTTTCAGACCTGTAAAATGGGGATAAACCTATTTGTACCTCCTATCTCACAGGGTCATTGTGAAGATCAAACTGACTTGAGGCAAACATGAACTGACACGTATAAGGTTTTGTAACTGGCAAGTGGTCTGCCACAGAAAGCCATTATTATCATAGGCTAGTGTTCTGAGGAACAAATACCAAGAACATCTTAACAATAACAATAAATCACATTTCGATATAACATTTAGATTTATAAAGTGTTTCCCTCATGACAACCCTGCAAGGCAAATAGTACAAGTATTATCTCCATTTTCCAGATGAGGAAACTGAGGTTTTGAAAAGGGAAATTAATTATACCATGACCATCACAGCTAGTATATCTGTGAGTTCAAGTCTTCTGACTCCCAGTTCACTTCTTTTCCCCTGCTACAATAGGAATTACAAAACCATAAGCTGCTAACTGATCAACAAAAATGAACTTTTATATGCCTTTTTAAAGTTTACAAAACCTCACCCTTATAACACACTGAGGTGAGTTACACAGCACAGGTATTTTTAGCCCTTTTCCAGATGAGAAAACCGAGGCTCTCAGTGGTTCAGTGACTTGCCCACAGTCAGGATTCAAACTCAGGACACCTGATTTCCAGTCCCATGTTCTTTTCTACTAGGCTACACAACTCTTATCAGCTGAGGCATCTAGGTGGCATGGAGGACAGAGTGTTACAGCTGGAGATAGAAGACTCAAGTTCAAATTCCATCTCTGACACTAGCTGGTATGACCTTGGACAAATCACTTAACCACTATCAATCTCAGTTTCCTTATCTGGAAAATGGGGATAATGATAGTACCTCCCTTCCAGCATTGTTGTGCAGATCAAATGAAATAATTTCTATAAAGAGCTTAGTAAAGTGCCTGGCATATAGCAGGTACTATACAGATGTTAGCTATTACTTATATGCCCTAGCTCAGAAGGTCGCTGTGAGGACTGAATGAAGATTTGTAGACTTAAAGTGCCCTATAAATGCTGGCTATTATTATCATTATGACCAAAAGATCATAGATGTAGAACTAGAAGGAAATTTGGGAGTCACTAGGTTTAAGTTCCTCATTTTACAGAAGAAGAAACAGCCTCTGAGAGGTTAGGTGACTTGCCAAGGGTCACATAGCTAAGGACTAAAATGTAGAATACTTTTAAGGTTTGCTGAGTGCTTTACTTAGATGATCTCAGCTGCAAAGTGTCTGGTGTGGAATTTTTTAGGGGAGGCAATTGGAGCTAAGTGACTTGCCTAGGGTCACACAGTTAGTAAGTGTCCGAGGTCACATTTGAACTCAGGTCCTCCTGACTCTAGGGCTGGTGGTCTATCCACTGAGTCATATAGTTGTCCCTTGGGGTGGGATTTGAACCCATGTCTACCAGATTCCAAGGCCACGCCCTATCCACATCTCATTGATGCTGTATAATAAGCTCAGTGATTTGACCTTTTGAGAGGGTAAAGAAAGGCTTGGGTTTTAGATGTCAGTCTCCTTGACACAAAAAGCTACTCACTCTCCATTGTGACGGAAATAAAGTAACAAAAATGAGGGGGAGGAGGAGTGTGGTCCTGCCATATTCCCAATGTGTCCAGGAAACAAAAAACAAAGCCATTCTAAGCCTTCAGCCCCCTTGACAGGAGACAACTGAAAAGTGAGAGCAGCTCTCTGCCAGATCCAAGTCTGTCCATAGCAGCTGCTGCCCCCTTGTGGCTCTTAATGAGACAACTTCTCTCACTGTTTCAAAGCACTTTATTAAAAAGTTGATTTCATTTAACCTTCCCTTCCATGACTGTTTTTGTGACTCAGGGCTTGTTTATCTAAAATGTGCAATTCTTAACAAAAGAAAGAAAAATCCAACATTACAGTTTCAGACAAAGACCTGGGAGGATTTTTATGGGGCTTGGGAAGGCTCTGCTGCCACAGACAGGCTATGAGTCATTGCTGATGGGAGATAAACATGTCAACTAAGGCAGCAGCCCAGGAGGTTAACCTGACACTGAGGGCCTGAACACACAAAGGAGAGGAAAGTAAATTTCTAATTTGCTCCACACTAGTGAGGCATGTCCAGTAGAGTGCTGTGGGATTTCAGAAACTGGATGAGGACAACCACAGAAAACAACTGAATGACCTGGGAAGAAACTAAGGGGTAACTCTTGAGTCTTTCTATGCCCAGGATCATTATTCTGGACATGGAAAGGATGTTAGATCATTGAGGAAACTTAAAAAGGTTAAATGAGTTACCCAGTACCGATCATGGAAAAAGCCCACAGCTAGGTCCTCTGAGGACAACAGACTTATAGTCTCACCCTTTAAAAAGGTAGACACTAAAAACAATCTATAAGCTCCTGGTGCCTATTCAGACTGTAAGAAATAGAAACAGCCTGAATCTGTAAGACAAGCACAATGAAAACTTTCACAGAATTAGTCTCAGAGCTGGGAACTCAACAGCTATCTGGTCTAACCCATTCAGAAAAAAGAATTCCCATGATGTTGTATCTGTGGAGTGGGTCTCCATCCTCTCCTGGAAGTTTTTCAGGGAGTGGGTCTGGGGGAGTGCCACCACCTCATGGGAATGACCCATTCTACTCCTGACCAGCTCTCACTGATCTCAGGAAGCTTTGCTTTCTATCAAGCCTAATTCTGTCTCTTCTCTAGTTTCTTCCACTGCTCCACATTCTGCCCTCTGGGGCCAAGCAGAATGAGGTGAATTCTCTTTTCAGAAGATAGTTTTCTGACTAATAAGGTATTAGAGTCTCTAATGCATAGGCAGATATGGAATGAGACTTAAGATGGAAGCCGCATAGCATGGAAAGTATGCGAAATGACTGCATGTGGCTGACGTATATCAAATTGCTTGCCTTCTCAAGGAGGGGGGTGAAGAGGGAGGGACAGAATTTGGAACTCCATATTTTAAAGAAGGAATGTAAAAAAATTGTTTTTACATGGAAATGGAGAAAAATAAAACACATTTGACTCAAAAAGAAAGGAAGGAGAGGAAGAAGGAAGAAAAAAAGGAGAGAAGGAAAGGGAGAAAGAAAGAAAGAGAGAAAGGGAGAAAGAAAGAGAGAAAGAAAGAAAAATGCAGCTAAGCTTGAAGTCAGAAGACCTGAGTTCAAAATCGGTTCTGATCCCTATACCCAGTATGACTTTGGGCAAGTCTCTTTGTCTACCTAGGCCTAACCTTCCTCATTTGGACTAGATCAGGGCTTCAGCAAACTATATTTCTGTATGTCAACCGAATTTTACTTAAAAATGTAAAAACCATTCTTAGTCCTTGGGCTTTACAAAAGTAGCTGGTGAGCCAGATTTGGCCTGAGCTAGTTATATGGCCAACCCATGCGCTAGAGCACCCCTGAAACCCTAAATCTTATGATCCCATGAACAGGAATGCCCAGGGATAGCCCTTCTGGAAAGGCAGGCTGGATGTTAGGGTTACATCTCAGGTTCTTAGAGGTGCTGCTCAAAGTCATCCAAACTGACCCAGCTATTATTTGGTAGAGAGAGGTTTCTGGGAGACCTCCCAAGTCTCAGTCATCAAATCAGGGACTAAAAATAGTCTTTCCACCAACTCCACATTCATGTTGAGTGGAGCTGACTTTGAGCCAGGGAGGTTCCCAGAATTAAAGGGGAAGAATTGTAGATCTAACTCAGATGGTTTCCTGGGGTTCAGTTCCTTTCTTTTCTACCTGAATGACAGGTAAGAGAGAACTCTTCTGCCCTTCCCCTCCCCCCCTGTAGGATTCCTTGAATTCCAACCTTTGTAGGTAAACCATTATCTACCTAGGATCTGAGTTCAGACACTTACTAGCTGTGTGACCCGGGGCAAGTCAAGCTGTGTGATCCAGGGCAAGTCACTTAACTAATCCTGTTTGTGTCAGTTTCCTCAACTGTAAAATGGGGATAATAATAGCAATAGTAATAATATATTACTGTGTAATATACTATATGTTATATAGTAATAGCAACAGAAACATAGCACCTACCTCACGGTGTTGTGAGGATCAGCTGAGATAATTGTGAAGCACATAACACGGTGCCTGGCATACAGTAAGTACTATACAAATATTAGCTATTGTTATTATTACTGTTAGGATGATGATATAAAGTCCTACTTTAAGGCAGAGTCATTTACTCTGAACCCTCTTAGATTTCTACAAACCCTGAGCATATTATACAACCACAACCTTTCAGTATGGCATCCAGTGTTGCAAATATTCATTATTTAGCGAGCACTTGCTGTGTGTAGAATATTATGTGGAATCCTGGGGGACATACAAAGTTTAGAGAAAATGTGGTTTCTTCCCTCAAGGATGCTACAGTTTAGTGGGGAGAGAAGGTGCAGCAGAATGGTGAAGAAAGTATCTGTTTAATTGTTTTAGAGTCCTGGAATCAGGAAGATGCATCTTCCCAAGTTCAAACCTGGCCTCAGACAGTTACTTACTAGGCTATGTGACCCTGGGCAAGTCACTTAATCCTGTTTGCCTCAGTTTCCTCATCTATAAAAGGGTTGGAGAAAGAGATGGCAGCACCAGCCCTGGAAACAAGACCTGAGTTCAAATCTGTCCTCAGACACTTGACATTTACTAGCTGTAGGACATTGGGCAAGTCACTTAACCCTGATTACCTTGCTTTCCCCTCCACAAAAGAGAGATAGAGAGAGAGATGGCAAACCACTCCAGTCTCTTTGCCAGGAAAACCCCACGTCATGAAGATTCAGATGTGACTGAAATGACTCTACACCACCAAATTAGTACTATAGTCAACTAACTCAGAGGTATCACACTGGCTCCTGAGTATGGGCCCAAATTAAAATGTGATTGGGAAAATGTCCAACAAAATTTAAAAAAATACAACATAGATAATGCTAAGTTGTGGTTTTCTAAGCACGTGTTTCACACCACTGTATTAGACAACAGGTAAAAATCATAGCTGATGTTGAAAATGTCAGTCTGGGAAAATAACATGTCAGCAGGGGGGCTAGGTGGAGTGGAATGTCAGACTTGAAACCAGAAAAATCAGGGTCCAAATCCTGCCTCTGATGCTTACTAACTTGGGCAAGTCACTTAAAGTCTTGGTGTCTCTGGAAGTTCACTAGGATCATAGAATAACAGACAGAGCTGGAAGGGATTTCATGTAGTTCAGGGCTACTTGACCTTTTGTATGCTGTAGAACTCTTTTGGCAATCTGGAATTCTACAGATCTCTTCTAAGAATGTATTTATGTGTAAAAGTACATAAAATACATAAAAATGTATAAAATATATAAAATTAGTTATATTGAAATGAAGTTATTAAAATATTAAAAAACAAGTTCATTGATTCCTAACCTATAGCTTAGGACCCCCTGACTGAGTCGAATCCTTTTATTTTACAGTTGAGATCCTGAGGTCCAAAGGGTGACCTGCCCCGGGCTACACAGCTAGGAAGTATCCAATGTGGGATTTGAATCTAGGCCTTCCTCCCTCTAAGTCCCACACTATCCACTTCACTCTGTCAAGTGATAATTGGCTCTCTATCTGCTTGGTGGACGGAATAATTCCCACACTGAGAGTTCCCTTCAGCTGACCAAATCACAGATCCTTCCTGTATTTGTGTAACCTGTTAACTTAGATATTCCTCCTTAAAGAAAAATTATTCATAGAGTTTTGAAATGGAAATATTACAAGTTAAATGAGCCAAAGCATCGTTAAGTGACTAACCAGTCCTTTCCAATCTTTTGCAATTTGTTTTAAAAAGCCATTTAAAATTGCTACTGAATGAGTTTTACAAAGTGCTATATTTTACAAAGTCTGGTTGGAAGAGAGCTTGGAGAGAATCCAGTCAAACTCCATCTTTTTATGGATGAGGAAATAGTCTCAGAGACATAAAATAATTTGCCTTAAGCCATACAGGTAGTAAAGAGCTGAGCTAGTATCTGAAGCCAAGTTTCCTTGAGTCCAAAATCAACAAATTTTGTAAGTCTTCTGGTGAGCTGGGTCTGGTGGGGTGGGCCTGAAAAGGCCCTGCGACTGAGGAGACTAGAGCTGGTGCCTGACTTGAGCTTGGGAATTCTGAGCTATATAGTAGGGTTAAAACAGATGTTTTCTAGCTGTGTGACCCTGAGCAGTTCACTCAATCTCTCTGCGTCTCAGTTTCTCAACTGTAAAATAAAGAGGTTGGACTCAATCAGGGGGTCCTAACCTGGAGACTCGAGCAGTCTAGGAATCTGTGGACTTGTTTTAATTTTTCTGTCCACACAAAGTCCACACAATAAATGAGCTGCTGGAAGTAGGGGGCCAGAAGGCTGGCTGCCCAAGGAAGGATAAACCAGTCTAAGTCAGAAATGGAGCATGTTGAAGCTTTTCTGCTGACCAGCTGTGAGGTCGGGTCCATGCATGGCCACAACACTTCTAGCCTCTGTTAGACAGGGAGATCTAGTCTCCAAAACAAAAAAGTTTCTCCTGCTTCTTCAAATAACTGCAAACTGCTTCCCATATCTATCATCTGGTTTAAATTTAAAGTACATATTCTCTTTGGTTTTAAATACAATCTCTTTTACTCTGTCCTTTAGATAAGTTATCATGGGTCAGTTGGGGCAGCTAGGTGGTGCAGTGGATAGAGTGCTGGGCCTGAAGTCAGAAATACCTGAGTGAAAATCCAGCCTCAGATATTTACTAGCCATGTGATCCTGGATAAGTCACTGGACCCTGTTTGCCTCAGTTTCCTCATCTGTAAAATGAGCTGGAATGAGAAAGAAATGGCAACCATTCCAGTATCTGCCAAGAAAACCCCAAATGGGGTCACAAAGAGTTGGACACAACTGAAATGATTCAACAACAAAATCAGTGGCCAGTGGCTCTCCTCTTTATCAACTAGACAGAGCAAATAACGTTTCTTCAAATAAAACTTTACTCACAGGTTTTAGTGAAAAATGAGGGTACTTTAAAAATGAAAATCTGAATTTATTTCTTATAGTGTTAGAAAGAAAGGACTGGGGCAACATTGCATGTAATGTTTGGGGTTTTAGGGAAGAGGAGGAGGCAATCAGGGTTAAGTGACTTGACCAGGGTCACACAGCTAGTAAGCATCATCTGAGGGCAGATTTGAACTCGGGTCCTCCTGACTCCAGGGCCAGTGTTCTATTCATGGCATCGCCTAGCTGTCTTATCATTACATATAATGTAAAACTCTTCTAGATATTTAAATTTTTTTTTGTCATTAAGGCTCACTTTCTAGGAGAGAGAAAGGGAGGGACATTCTGGGAAATATAGGCAATAGCAAATTAAAATATCTTAATAAAATGTTTCAAAGAAAAAATGTTAAAGTCATGCCTGGGGTAAATGGGTTCTGGCAGAGAAGCATTCCTGGCATGCACCAGTCTCTACGAATAGCTAAGCACCATGCCATCTAAGCAGCCACCCCCAATATCACAAACTAACCAAAGGGTGCTCTCAGTTCACATGCCTTCAAAAGCCCTGGGGCCTCAGGGATCTAACTTTGGAGTGGAGTGAGTAAAAGCTGGGAGGGACATGGCTAACTAGAGGACTCCAGACAGGGGGCAGAAAAGAGAGTTGGAGAAATCCATTGTCCCCCTCCTTTCCTCAGGGTGGCAAACTACTTTTCTGGGTTCTTGGCCATTAAGAAAAGGCATCTTCTATATATTTTACGTCTGCTTATATGTATCCATGCTGCAAAATTACTGTGTATATATTCCTGTGTGTATATGTTATCTCCTCCTCGAGGGCTTGACTGATTTATTTTTGTTTTTGTAGCCTGATTGCCAAGTCCAGCCCCTGGCTCACAGCAGCTGGTTAGTAAATGCTTATTGTTTGATTAATAGTTCTTGTTTTGTTTCATGACCCTGAGTTTTCCCTCTCTGGGCATCATTTCCTATCTCTAAAATGAAGGGGTAAGATTAGATGATCTCTGAAATATGTCCCAACATTCTATAATTCTCCTGCTTCCATTCTGCCAAGCTTGATATGAAAACACCTCCAGTCTGCACTTGAAAGAGGAATAATTGAAAATCAGATTTTGGGGAGACTGTGCATGTTGTATACTCAACAGAGAAACAGTAAAACACAAGGGCTAAATGTCTGGCCAGGAAGAGCTGAGTTCAAGTCTTGCCTCTAACGCCTATTAGCTGTGTGACCAAGGACAAAACAATCTCAGCTAACTTTCTAAAGGCTATACAGGTGACAAGCAAATCTACATCAAACTTGTGGAGGAAGTTTCCAGACCAAGAGCTCCCTATGCTGCATAGCACAGTGTAATAAGCTCCTCTTCTGGAATCTGAGGTCAGGGGTTCAAATCCTGCCTTGGACAAATTCATGTTTTGAATGTATTCAATTAATGTTAAAAAAAAGTTACCACATGACAATAATTTTAATCAGAAAAAAAAACCCATATATATATACATATACATATATATATATATATACACACACACACACACTCTACTATCTGAGTGACTTTGAACAAGTCATTGATAATTGATTTTCCCTGGGTCTTAATTTTCTCATTTATAAAATGAGAGGGTTAGGCTAGATAGTCTCTGAGTCAGAGCTGATTCTGTGATCCTACAATGCAGGTCCAGACCCAAAAAGAAAAAAGAGGCTATAAGAACTTAGCCTGGAGGCATATAATTCACAAACACACACCTTAGAAGATTCGCTGATCTTGTATGGACGAGACACTCTTGTCTGTCTGGCCCCCTCCATTATAAAGTGATTGGCAGTATTCCTACAACAATAGAAAAGAGAATTATTGAGTGTACAATATTATTATCATTTGCTAAATTCACATGGAACTGGTACACGGATACAACCACTGGAGGCAAGCAGGTGGAAAGTCATGGAAAGAGTGGGGAGCCTAGACATTAAGACAGAGACAGAATCTAATTAGCTACATTACCGGTTTTCTTTTAAATCAAGTTATAGTGAAGAATCACATGTAGTTCATGAATACCCTCCACCTTCTATTTCCCAGAATACCCATCTGCAAATCATCGCCTTAGCTTGTGTGGCCTATTGGCCATGACACATGCAGCTCTGTCCTTTGTCTGCATTAGAATCCCTAAAAGGATTGATGTGGGTATTTGAAGGAATCCTAAGAATGAATATGTGTGTGTGTGTATGTATACACACATATGTACTATATGTATATACACACATATACGTGTGTATATACACACATATACGTGTGTATACACACACACACTATTGAAGGGTTAAACACATTTTAGAAAATTTCTTAGAAAAGAATAGCCTTAGGGGCATCTAGGTAGCACAGTAGATAGAGCATAGGCCCTGGAGTCAGGAGGACCTGAGTTCAAATGTGACCTCAGACACTTATACACCACTTAACCTGTCTTGCCTCCCCCCCAAAAAAGTATGGCCTTGCCCAATTTTCAAGGTTCAGGCAGAATAATGTGTATAGGAAACAAGTTTAATGATTATTAAGTGCCAACTGTATGCAAAGTACAATGCTACTGTTGAGGTTACAAAGATGAAAATGAAAGTTCTTGCCTTCAAGGGGTACGTTGCCTATTGAGGTGGGGGTAGAGATATCAATGGTTAAGTGTCTGTTGAATTAAGGTGGGTTCTGGTACCCTGCTCTGCCAAAGTGGTAACTTTAGGCAAGTCACTTGACCCCTATGGGCCGTATTTTTCCTCTTCTGTAAAGTAAGCCTGGTAGATCTGATCATCTCTGGGGTTCCTGCCATCTCTACCAGTCCACAAAACTGGGCAGTTAGCTGCTGATGGGTTTTGTGGGGGAAGAAGAAATAGAGACAGGGGTAGACAAAGAAGACCAATTAGGCCACACAAAGCACGGCCCTCTTACCTGGCCTGACTTCAGCAGATTATCTGGGGGCCTGAGTGCCTGAGTACATGGTAACCTGGAGCAGGTCCAGGTATCACCCTGCAGAAGAGGAAGAGCCATCCATCCAGATGGCAAGGCAAATAAGCATGAGCTCAATACTTGTTCAGAGCCCACTGGGTCCGGAAGAAACGAGGCCACAGGGTCTTTAAGATTCAATTTCCTGGGTGGACTAAGTCCGGAAGCAAAGAAATGCGAGTTTTCCCTGAAGGATCCTCTTGCTCCCACCTCAGGGGATCGAACGGGACAACGGCTGCAGATTCAGGGGACATGGGTTCAGATTTGACCTTTGCTATCTACTGGGTGACCCTATGCAAATGACTTGCTCACCCTGGGTCTCTATTTCCTTCTCTATCAAAAAGAGGATCGAAAGCGATGGCTAAGGTCCCTCCTACCTCTAGGTTCTAGGACCTAAGTACAGGAATGGAGCGCTAAGCTCCGTGTTGTCCCCGAGCTACGTTCTTCAGGGGCTACCCTGGCAATTTGGGGGAACGGGGGGCGGCGGTTTCTGGCTATGGACAGACAGTTCTCTCTCTACCTCCCCCACATACACCCACACGTCCAAATCCCAGTCATCCAAAGCCCTGCTTCGCCAAAAAAAACACCCCCCTCCCCCAAACAAGAACCAAATAAACCTCGGTCCCTTCCAAGATCCTAAACATGCATTAAACAGCTACTGCGTACAGGCTAGAGGGAGAGACAAAGTTTGGCTAAAACACCATCCCTGCTCTCAGCTGGCTTGTAGTCTACTAAGAGGACGAGACATAATGGAATACAGAAGAAAAGGCGCCCGTTCAACAGATTTGGGGAATTTACTTTAACCCAAAACGCACAATTAGATCATGAAGATTTACATTCTTGTAGGGGGCTGGGCTCCACACTTGCCAACCCAGGCAGAGGTAAGAAGGGGGCGGGAGGGGGTGGAGGGCGTCAGCCGGCTGAAAGGCAGAGACAAAGATTCTGGGTCCAAGCTGGACCTCTGACTGCAAGGGGAACTGGGCTGAGGGGCTCTATGCTCTGCGAGGGGGGCAGCTGGAACAAGGGAGGGAGGAAGGGCAGGAGGCTCGGGCACTGGCACAGGGGACAAGCGGACCAACCTGGGGAGATGAGCGCGGCGCGGGCGGCCGCCGCTACAGGCTGGCCGGAGCGGCGCTGCCGGCGCCCGGGCTGGATCCCGATCCCTGGCCGGAGCGGCCGGGTGGCAGCGGCGGAGCGGCCGGCCCTCCGCCGGCTAGGTCCACAGCCATGGCTCCGCCAGGAAGTGCTGGGCCGAGAGAAGCGGAGGCCGGGCCAATGAGCGCGCGGGGAGCGAGGGGCGGGGGCCCTGGAAGAGGTGGGCTCAGCTCGGCCAGCTGACGCCGGCCCGGCCGCAAACAAACAAGCAGGCAGCGGGCGCCTCCGCCTGGGCCTCCGCCCTCCTCCCGCCGCCCTCCTCCCTCCCCCGCCCTCCTCCCTCCGCCCTCCTTCCTCCCACCCTTGTTACCTCCTCCCTTATTCCTCCTCCTTCCTTTCTTCCTTCATCTCCCTCTTCTTTCTTCCTCCCTCCCTTCTTCCTCCTCTCCTTCCCTCCTCCTCCCTCTCTTCTCCCTCCACCGCCTTCCTCCCTCCTTTCTTACCTCCTCCTTTATTCCTCTTCCAACCTTTCTTCCTTCTTCTCCCTCCTCTTTCTTCCTCTTCCCTCCTTTCTTCAGCTTCCCTCCTCCCCTCTCCTTCCACCTACCTTCCTTCCTCCTCCCTCCTTCCCTTTCCTCCCTTCTCCCTCCTCTTCTCTTCTTCCCTCTTTCTCCCCCTCCTCCCTCCCTCTTCTCTCCCTCTCCACCTCCTCTCTCTTCTCTCCTATCTTCTTTTCCCTCACATGCTTCCTGTCCTTCCTTTCTCCCTTCTTTCTCCTCCCATCTTCTCTCCTCCTCTCTCCTTCCTTTCCTCTCTCTCCTCCCTCCCAAAAGTCCAGAGGGGCTTATGACCTGAAAGGGGCTGACTCATTCGGGGCAGGTACACCGTGTGTGGGGGGGAGGTAGACAGAGGAAGGAAATCTTTGGAACCCATGGGATCAAGTTCCAACTTTGGTGTTTAGTAGTGAGAGCCTGCCTGGTGTGGAAAGACAGGAATTTGGAGACTGAGATCATAGGGAACTGGAAGGGACTGTCCTACATCGGACCCTCTCTTCCTTTGTTTTTTTGAAATGAGGAAACCGAGACTCATACTCCTAGGTGTTGGATGTGAAGTAATTTGAAATCTCAGGATGATAGAGTCAGAGCTGGAAGAGACCTTAGAAGTCACATAACCCAAATCATTTTACACATAAAGAAACTGAGGCAGGTCATTGGAATATGAACTCTTGGAGGCTAGGGACTATTTTTGCCCTTCTTTTCATCCCAAACTCTTAGCCAGGCACAGTGCCTGGAACATAATGGGCATTTAATAAAGCCTTGTTTACTGACTGAATGATTGGCATAAGAGAGTGACTTGCCCAATGTCATCAGCTACAGCAAGGATGGTGAAACCAGATTCTCAGTTCCCAAATCCTTCAGTCCTTCCACACCAGGCAGGCTCTCACTACTAAGCACCAACGTTGGAACTTGATCCTATGGTGTCAGTTCTAAGACCAGTTCTCTTTCCAGGTCACCAAACCATTCTGAGAAGCAACTGTAAACTCCAGCAGATGCTCTGCAAACAGCAGATGCTCCACAGTAACAGACTCCACCTGCTCCCCCAAGACTCAATTTCAGTGGCCAAGGCAGGATTTGAACCAAGGTCAGTCAGTCAGTTACATTTATAGAATGCTACTTTGTTCCAGGTAGAATGCTAAGTCCTCTTGGCTACAAAGAAAGTCAAAAGACAGTTTCTGCTCTGAAGGAGCTCACAGAAGTCTAACAGGAAAGCAACATACAAACGACTATAGAAAAACAAAGTATTCTTTCCATGATTCCAGGCCATCTCACTGCGGCCCCCCAAATAGCAAATAACAGAGCTGGCATTCTATGTGCAATTTTCATGCCCATTTTCTTTTTTAATCATTGGAAATCTTGGCTATTTCGATGTTCATTATTATCAGTTCTTCTTTGGTTTTCTTTTGTTTTGTCCAGTCCTATGATTCCAAAGGTATAGGGAGCTCCCAGATGCGACAATATTTTGCGATTTGTAGAGTTGCCCCGGGTGTATAATATGTATCAGAGGCAGGAACCCAGACTCTCAGGCCAGCTCTTGATGCACTCCTCTGACAGGTTGGGCCTCATTTTTCTCAAACAGCCTTATTGCCAACAGGTATAACTTTGCCCGAGGAGGTTTTCTTATCCTTTTACCAGGAGTCCTAAGGCCTGATGTTTCCTTTGCAAGATTTTTCCTGCTTTCTTGACGAGACCTTGTTTCTGCTAACCTGGGAGAATCTTAGTTTATAAATGGTTGGATTGGGAAGGGACTTTAGAAACCATCAAGTCTAAATCTGATCATTTTAAAGAGGAGGAAACTGAGGCCCAAAGAGATTCAGGAAATTTAACTCAAGTTGGGATTCGAATCCAGGTCACTGAATTCCTGTCCCTGTGCTGTATCCACTGTACCACACTGCCTTGCTGACAGTAGACAGCTGAGAAGACTGATTCCAAATCTGGATGGCAAACACTAAACACCTACCTCAGGTACCTGGGGTCATGTTGGCAGCAGTCTGAATTAAGCACCATTAGGAAAACATCCTCCTGGAACCCCTTAGACCATCCCTAGTCTCAAGCCTCTCTGATCAGTGCTTTAGGGAACAGCTGACTTGAGTTTATAAAGCTCTTTAAGGTTTGCACAGCACTTTAGAAATGTCATTTCATTGTATCTTCACATAGAAAAAAATCAGGGAAGCAGGTGCTGCCATTATCCCCATCCTGTTGATGTTCATCCGTCCTTCATCTTGAAGAGGACCAATGATGTCACAAGGGTGTTGTCTTGACTTGAACGTGAAACCCACTGTGGGTGTGGAAACTGAGGCAGAGATTAAATGATTTGCTCAGTCATGTAGCTAGTAAGTTGGTGAGACCAGATTTATATTTAGGTCTTCGTGACTCCAGGTTCAAGTCCAGTCAAGTCTACAAGCATTTAAGAACCTACTATGTGCCAGGCACTGTGTTAAGAGCTAGAGATGCAAAGAAAGGCAAAAAACAGTCCCTGCTCTGTTCAAAGAGGGAGATGATGTCCAAACATCTATGCATATCATATATATATATAATTATATATTATATTATATATATATACATATAGGATAGATTGGAGATAATTTCAGAGGAAAGATTAAGAAAGATTGGGAAAGGCTTCTTGCAGAAGCCTAAAACCTGAAGGAAGCCAAAGAATATAGAGATGAGGAGGGAGGTAGTGAATTCCAGGAATGGGGGATAGCCAATAGTAAGGAAGGCTATAGTGCAGTAGATAGAGACCTGGGCTCAAAGTCAGAAGATCTGACTTCAAATCTAACCTCAGACACTAGCTGTGTGATGTTGGGCAGATCATTTAACCTCTGTTTGCCTCAGTTTCCTCATCTGTAAATTGGGGATCATAATGGCATCTGCCTCCTAGGGTTGTTTGGGGGATCAAATGAGATAATAATTATAAAGAGCTTAGGACAGTGTCTGGCACCTTACAAACACTTTGTAAATGTTAGACGATGATGATTTCAGAGTATGTGAGGATAAGTTGTAAGAAAACTAGAGAGGAAGGAGGGGGTCCAAGTTATGAAGGGCTTTGAATGCCAAACAAGGGATTTTATAACTGATCTTGGGGTTGATAGAGAGCCCCTGATGTTTATTAAATGGGGTGGGGAATGACATGATCAGACCTGAGCTTTAGGAAGATGAATTTGACAGTTGAATGGGGGATGACCTGGAGTGTGGTGGAGAGACTTGAGGCAGGGAGAACAAACAGCAGGTTATTGCAATAGTGTGGTCCTGAGGTGATGAAGGGCTGTACTGGGAGGGTGGCAGTGATTTGAAAGTAGAATTGACAGGTCTTGACCACTGATTGCATGTGGGGAGTGGGAATGACACCTAGGTTGTAAGCTTGAGTGACCAGAAGGATGATGGTACAAGTTAGGAAGAAGGGAGAATTTGAAAGAAAAGATAATGAGTTCAGTTTTAGACTTGTTAAGTTTAAGATGTCAGTGGGATATCCAGGTTGAAATGTCTAATAGACTATTGTAAATATGAGACTGGAGATCTGGAAAGAGGTTAGAGCTGGATAAGTAGATCTGAAAGTCATCTGCATAGAGAGGATCCTTGAATCCATGAGATCATCAAGTATAGAGATTATAGAGGGAGAAGAGAAAAGGGTGCAGAATAGAGCCCTAGGTAACACCATGTTTAGTGGGAGTACCCCAGATAAAGTTTAATTAAAGGAGAATGAGGAGCAGTCAGACAGGTAGGAGGAGAAGCTTGAGAGAATATATCAAAAATCCTAGAAGAGAAAAGCTTTATTTTGGAGATGACAGCGGTAAAAGCTATAGAGATGTCAAGAAGGAGGAAGATGGAGAAAAGGTCATCTGATTGGACAATTAAGAGATCATCTATAACTTCAGGGAGAGTCATTTTGGTTGAATGTTGAGGTCAGAGTCAAAGAGTTAAGAAGAGAATGAAAGGAAAGGAAATGGAATTAATTCTCAAAGAGTGTAGCCATAAAAAGAAGGAGAGATATGGTACAGTAGAAGAATAGATGGATAAAATGAGGGGTTTTTGAGGGTATGTAGATACTGACATGTTTATGGGTAAAAGGAAGTAACCAATGGAGAAGTAGAGATTGGAGATTAGTGAAAGAGCATAGATGTTAGAGGAGGCAATCTGTTAGAGAGAATTGGATAAAATGGGATAATTTGTGCACACAGAGGATGTTGCCTTGCAAGAAGGGTCACCTGTTCATATGAAGGAGAGGTACAGGAGGATAATAAAACGACTACCCAATTGAAGTGGCTTAAGGAAGATATAAAAGGGAAAGCCAGGGAAATTATGGGGACAAAGACTAAAAACTTATTTCCCATAGGAGGAGCAGGCCAGCAAAATCTTAGGAGGACTTAGGAGGGCCTTAGGCATCTAAGTGGATCAAGCATATAGAGTGCTTTTAGAGCTAACCCATTCACAATCCCCTCAGCACAATGGCATTTCCAAATCTTTTCATCTCTCCTAAAATCTCCCATTGATCTCCTGCCCCCTTCAGTTTAGAAGAAAGATAGAAAGGAAGAAGGAAGAAAGGAAGGAAGGAAGGAAGGAAGGAAGGAAGGAAGGAAGGAAGGAAGGAAGGAAGGAAGGAAGGAAGGAAGGAAGGAAGAATGAATGAATTTAAGAGTTCCAGGATAACACAAAAGGAAGCCGAAAAGGTGGGGCAAATACTAGGCTGTGGCTAGTTACTGAAGTTCGTAGGAGTGTACATAGTCAGGTGGGAAATGAGGAAGCAAGCTGACTGGGTTGTCCTTGTTGTTTTCAGTCACGACTGATTTTATGTGACCCCATAGACTCTGTCCATGGGATTTTCTTGGCAAAGATACTGGAGTGGCTTCCCATTTCTTTCTTCAGTGTGTCTCCATTTTACAGATGAGGAACTGAGGTAAATAGGAGTTAACTGACTTGTCCAGAGTCATACTGGTAGTAAGTTTCTGGATTTGAACTCAGATCTTTTGAATCTAAGCCTGGTGCTGTATCTACTGCCTCACCTAGCTGTCCCTGCATGCCCTTACTGAGGTTGTAAGAGGAGCTCTCCATCTCTATCCTCTCCAATCTGAGTTGGGGGGACAGCACCAGGGCCAGGGTGGGTACTGATGAAGTATGAGTTCCAGGATTAAAAGTCGTCATGATGGAGAAATCCAAAGAAGAGATGGCTAGCCTGGAGGCCTCCTTAAATAGAGGTTTCAGGAGGAGCTGAACCCCTCAGAGTAATTAAGGGCTTGCCCATGGTCACAAAGCTAGTAACTAGAAGAGCTGAGGTTTGAACTCAGGTTTCTTAACACCAGATTGGGTTCTCTTTCCATTATACCAGGGGTTCTTGTAAAGCACTGGTACATATTTCTAACAGATTTACCATTACTTATGCTAATTGGTCTGATGGAAATACCAGTTGAACTTATATTTCTCAATGTTAGACATCAAACTATTATTAATCAGTATTTCAAAACAGTACAGACACCATTAACTTGATTTCCTAAGGGTCCTGGTAAGCATGACTTTTACCCAGGGTCCAAAAACTTCCCTTTCCACCCAGCCAGAGGTCATGTGTTTTCCTTTGAGTGATGGGATCATCTGGCAAGTCTCTATCAAACAACATTGCCCTCAAGTGAACACAAGGGATGTTTAGAGTCTCAAATGTCAAGAATGGGGAATGGGAAATACCAGAGTCCCCTTCATCTCGACCTTGGCTAGATTTATATAGCTTTAGAGCTCTAGATATTGGGGAGCATTAGCTAAGCTCAAGTTCTGGTGTATAATTCATTACCTAATTTGTTTACCACTTAATTTGGTTGGTGGTTTATTGCTATACTAATGCTAAAGTTGTTTACATTTTTTCCCATTGGTGGTCTGTCCTATCAGGTATTCATAGATGATTATCAAATATGTAGAACATGTGTTACTAACCAAGTTATGCCACACAAATGCTTATCCCATAAAATGAGAAACAGCTTATGTAACTTATTTAGTCACAAAATGAAGGCTTGACACAAAATGAAATAGACATGCTAAGCTATTCTCACTATAGGTCTTAGATAATTGTGTATCATACACTCCTTTGGCCATCTAGTGCAGCCTTTGGAACCCTTCTCAGAATCAAATTTTTAAACATATAAAATAAAGTATGTAGAGTTACAAAGGAAACCATTAAACCATTAAAATACAGTTGTCAATATATATATTTTTTAAAAATCAGGTCATGGACCCCAGGTTAAAAACCCTGTACTGCATGATCTGGATCTGAAATGGCAATCTCGTTAGCACTTCTGACTCTACAGGCAGAGATCCACAAACATTTAGAAGCACCAACCGTGTACCATGGTAGACAGCAGTGAGACAAAAAGCAAATGGTCTCTGATCTCAAGCTTACACTTTATCTGGAAACTATGCACCTATATAAGCAACTATAAAATAGTACAAAAGAAATTCAAAACCATTTTTATTTTGGGGAGTGGGGAAGCACAAAGAATTGTGGAAAATTATGAAAAATCTTCAATCAATAAACATTTATTAAGTGCTCACTATGTGCCAGGCACTGTGTTAAGTCTTATGTAGGAGGTAGCACTTGAGATAACCTTTGAAAGAGACTAAGGATTCTAAGGGGATAAGCTAGGTGGATAGAGCAGCAGGCTGGAGTCAGAAAGACCTGAGTTCAAATCCAATGTGAGATACTTACTAGTTTTGTGACCCTGATCAAGTCACTTCACCCTGTTTGCCTCAGTTTCCTCATCTGTAAAATGAGCTGGAGAAAGAAAAGGAAAACCATTCCAGTATATATGCCAAGAAAACCCCAAATGGGGTCAGGAAGAATCAGACATGACTGAAAACAACCGAACAAGGGATTCTAAGAGATGGAGTTGAGGAGGGAGGGCATTCCAGAAAGAGGGCACAGCCTGTACAAAAGTAGCCAGAAAAAGAAAAGGAGTGTAACAGTGGTGCTCCTGGGTGTTACTGTGGAGGATATAGGTGGCCACTCATCTTCCCTTGTCCCTCAGCCTCACCCAGGCAAGACATTTATTCACTTTTTAGACTAGGGACAATATAATGGACAACAGATTATTAGCAATGATAATAATAACTAGCAGTTATATAGTGCCTACTATGTGCTAGGCATTGTGCTGAGCACTTAAAAATTATGATCTCATTGGGTTCTCACAACAAACCTGGGAGGTAGGTGCTATTATCATCCCCATTTTTGTGGTTGTTCAGTCATTTCCATCATGTCTACCTCTTTGTGATGCCATCTGGGGTTTTCTTTTTTCTTTCTTCCTTCCTTCTTTCCTCCCTCCCTTCCTTTTTTTCTCCCTCCCTTCCTCCTTCTTTTCTTCTTTCCTTCCTTCCTTTCCTTTCTTCCTTCTTTCTTTTTTCTTTCCCTCCTTCCTTCTTCTCTTTTTTCTTTCTTCCACATTAGTCATGTTGTGAAAGAAGAATCAAAACAAAAGGGAAGAACCACAAGAAAGAAAAAACCGAAAGCAAAGTGAAAAAAGTATGCTTTGATCTGAGTTTAGACACCATAGTTCTTTCTCTGGATGTGGACAGCATTTTTCATCATGAATCTTTTGGAATTGTCATAGATCATTGCATTACTAAGAAGAGCTAAGTCTATCATAGTTAATCACTGCCTAATGTTGCTGTTGTTGTGTACGATGTTCTGGTTCTGCTCATTTCATATTGCATCCGTTCATGTAAATCTTTCCAGGTTTTTCTGAAATCTGCCTGTTCATCATTTCTTTTTTTCTTCTTTCTTTCTTTTTTTTTTTTACACAAGAGAAAATAGTCTGCTTCATTCTTCATTCTGATTCCATAGTTCTTTCTCAAAAGTGGGTGGCGTTATTTGCCTCAAGTCCTTTGGGAATGTTTTAGGTCCTTGCATTGCTATGAAGGGCGAAGTCTATCAGAAACAGTACTTGCACACTGTGAGTCTTACTGTGTACAATGTTCTCCTGGTTCTTCTCATTTTAATCAGCATCAGTTCTTATAAGTCCTTTCATGCCTTTCTTAAGTTTTCCTATTCATCATTTCTTGTAGCAGAACAGTATTTCATTACATTTATATGCCAAAACTTGTTCAACCATTCCCCAATTGATGGGCATCCCCTCAATTTCCAGTTCCTTGCTACCACAAAAAGAGATGCTATAAATATTTTTGTACATGTTGGACCTTTCCTCATTTTTATCATCTCTTTGGGATATAGTCTTAGAAGAAATATTGCTTGGTCAAAGGGTATGCACTTGTTTGTAGCCCTTTGGGCATAGTTCCAAAATGCTGTCCATAATGATTAGATCAGCTCACAGCTCCACCAACAATGAATTAGTGTTCCAACTCTCCCACATTTATTTTTTTTTATTAATTTATTGTTTTCAGTTTTCTACAATCACTTCCATAAGTCTTAGATTTTTCTCCTCCTCCCTTCTCCCTTTCTTCCCCTTCCCTCCCTGAGATGGCATGTAATCTTATATGGGTTTTACACATACATTCTTATTAAATACATTTTCACCTTTGTCATGTTGCATAGAAGAATTAAAATGAATGAGAGAAACCATGAGAAAAACCAAAACAAAACATAACACAAGAGAAAATAGCCTGCTTCATTCTGTGATCCAGTTCCATAGTTCTTTCTCTGGATGTGAAAGATGTTTTGCCTAGAGTCCATTGGGAATGTTTTAGGTCTTTGCAGTGCTGTGAAGGGCTAAGTCTACCAGAAAAATTCCTTGCACATTGTGGTTGTTGCTATGTACAAAATTCTTCCAGTTCTGCTCCTTTCACTCAGCATCAGTTCATATAAATCGTTCCATGCCTTTCTTAAGCCTTCCTGTTCATCATTTCTTGTAGCAGGACAGTATTTCATTACATTTATATGCCAAAACTTGTTCAACCATTCCCCAATTGATGGGCACCCCCTCAATTTCCAGTTCTTTGCTACCACAAAAAGAGCTTCTATAAAAATTTTTGTCCATGTGGGTCCTTTTCCCTTTTATATAGTATCTAGTACTGGTATTGCTGGATCAAAGGGCATTTGGGGCTTTCCTGACAGAGAAACTGGAGTGGTTTGCCATTTCACAGCTGAGAAACTGAGGCAAACAACGTTAAATGACTTGTTCAGCTAAGAAGTATCTGAAACAGGATTTGAATTCAAATTTCTTGACTCCAGGCTCCATGCTGTATTTACTGTGCCACCTAGATATCTTAACCAAATTTGGTGACTTGCTAACTAAGCATCGATTATAATTAGATTGCAAGGAGTTAGTTGAGAAGTTAATGAAAGGAGAGGAAATGGAATCAGTAAGCATAGAGTATAGACCTGCATTGCCCATGGCCTATTGGATGTTCCTAACTGGGTGTCCCATAGACATCTGAAACTCAACATGCCCAGAACACACCTCATTGTCTTCCTATTCTTCTTCCAAACTTAGCTTTCAATCATCTGTGTTCACAATTTGAGATGCCCTCTTCCTCACCCCCCATCCTCAGTTCTAATAAGTTGCCAAGACAAGCTTTTTCAAGAATTTTGGTTGGGGAATGAGGGTGTAGTGAGGCTAAATGAAAGGTGTTTTGTTTTGTTTTGTTTAAAAATGGTGGAGATCTGAGCCTGTTTGTAGGCAGTAAGGAAGAAGCTAGTAAATAAAGAGTAATGAAAGATGATAGGGAGAAGGAGAGGAGGGGGGGAGGGGGGAGGGAGAGGAGGAGAGGAGGGAAGAAAGGGGAGGGGAGGGGAGAGGGAGGTGGGGTTGGGATCAAAGTCACAAGTAGTGGAATTGGCCTTGGTTAAGAGAAGGGCTAATTTCATCAGAAATTTCAATAAAAGAGGAGTGAATAGGGAATAATAGGGAATTTGGAGATGTAGAGTAAGAAAAAAGAGGATGCACTGGGCATTCGTCCAAAAGCAAGCTTGTGTTTGGTCTCGTTGAGCGACAGGAATGGTTTACTTTATGCAAATTTAGTACATGGTTCAGCATCTCCTCCCCCCTCTACCATGGGCTGGCTACAGTTTCCAGCCCCTCCCTCCAACTTTGTGCAGTGAATGTATCTATAGAAAGAGATACACATAACAAACTTAGAACATATGGTTGAGTTCATTGAAAAAAGTGGTGGGGTGTGTGTGTGTGTGTGTGTGTGTGTGTGTGTGTGTGTGTGTGTGTATGTGTGTGTTGTGTTGTGAGTAGTATATATAGAGATGTTTAGCATATCAGTGGATAAAGTACTGAACTTGGAGTCAAGAAGGGCTAGATTCAAATCCTGTCTCTGACACTTACTATTTAATGCTAAGGCAGTCACTTCATCTCCCTGAGCCTCAGTTTCCTCATCTGTAAAATAGGGATAGTCATTATGATACCTACCTGGCAGATCACTGGGATGCTCAAATGAGATAATGCATATGAATTCCTCTGCAAATTTTAAAAGTCCCCATAAATGCCAGCTGTTCTATGCATATGGATAAATGTAACAAGTTAGCATTTCCAGAGAGGAAATGAAGTTTGGCCAGCCTGGACCTCTCCTCAAAATGACTGTGCTAGTAAGTCACAGGATTAGAAGAAGCTCATACGTCATCTCCTCCATCCCAGCACTTAGCACAGTGCCTGGTATACAATAGGCACTTAATAAATGCTTATTGACTTGACTTAACGATATATGTTCTACCACATAGGACAGTTTCTCTGCCTGAGATGTTAAATCATCACCTCCCACTGATAAGAACTCTATTGTGGCATTGTTTCATTGAAAAAATATAAATTCCTTCTTTTATTCTATATATTGCTTATCCCATCGTAAGATAACCATATTGATGTGTGATGATTGATAATTAATGGCTATATACTTGCTCTTAGCCTTAAAAAGGGGCTACAGAAAGGTGAAATCTGGAGAAACACAGGGAGAGAGAAGAGTGGACATGGAGACTGGGACCATTTCCTGGAATGAGGCCTTGACTCCTTCCAACATGCACCCACCTCTCCTGCTTCTGCCCATTTGTATCCAGGTCCCGTATCGATTTGTATCCAGGTCCCTGACTCTAAGTCCGTTTAACCTTCTGAGATAAAGGGAGCCACTTGGTGAGATCACAGAAGACAAAGAAGAAACGATGTATGTGGGTGCACTCAACACTCCTCACCTGTCCTTCTCCTTCAATTACCTCCACTTTTAGAACTGCCCTTAGATTGGACTGCAGAATGCAAAATGTCACAGCAAACAGAAGTCTTAAGAGATCTAGTCCAACCACCTCATTTTACAGATAAGTAAATTGAGATCTTGAGTTGGGAATGTGACTTGTCACACAGCTGGGATGTAATTCTCCATTTCAACTGCCAGTAAAGGAAATAAATTAAAAAATAAAGCAAAAAAAGTGAGGAAACCCAGGACACAGCAAGGTCATTGTCTCAGCTCACCAGCTGGGAAACAAGGCCCTGAATGAGCCAGTTTGAATCAATTCAAACTAGTTTGCTTTAGCAAAGCCCATTGAGATGCCAAGAGATAAATCTCAGTGACTCTGAACTGTGCCCAGTGCACAGTAGGCTGCTGTTGTTACTAAGAGGGAAGGTATTTCTGTTCCTCCCTTGTGAACATAATTGAAAGAAGCTATTAATGTGCTGCTAGGAGCGTTATCTAAAGAATGGCTGGATTTGTAAAGAGAGGGAGCCTCACTAGGTATCAACTTCCCCCCATCAATGAAGCTTTTACTACAATAGGGTCCTGTCCTATCCTATTAGTAAATGCCCTGGAGGAATAAAAGGAAGGGGAAGGACATTGGCACACTGGAATAAATCCAGAATAGGGCATCCAGGATGGGGAGAGGTCTGGAGAACAGTCCAGAGGAGGATTGGTCTAAGAAACTGGACATATCTAGATTGGAGAATCAAGGGGGAGCGTGATAGCTGTATATGATGTCATGTGAGGGCAAACTCAGTCTTGTTCTGCTTTGAAGTTGCTGAGAGGGAGATTTCAATTCCATCTTTAGAAAACAAAAACAAAAAAACTTATATGAGTTAAAGTAAGCCAAAAATAGAGGGATTACCTGAAAAGATGATGGGTTATTTACTTGGCCATGTAAAGGATTCTACCTTAGACAAGAGTTAGATTGCTGGACCTCTGAAGCTCTTTCTACCTTAATAAGTCATAGTATACAGAACTGGAAAGGATCCTGAGAGCTTCTAGTCCAGGAGTGCTTAATCCTTTTTGTGTCTTGGACCCCCTCAGGCAGTCTGGTGAAGCTATGGATCCCCTTCTAAGAATTATGGCTTGCAAAATATAGAGGATTGCAAAGGAAACTATATTGAAATATCAAAATATTAAAAAATATTTTTTTTTTATGAATCTCATGTTAAAATCCTCAGTTATAATCCACTTTTACCTTCACCTCCATTTTACATGCTACTCTTGGCTCAAAGCCCCAGGTTCTCAGCCTGTTTGAACTAGCGCATCCCCTCCCCAAATAACTCTCATTGCCTCATATTGTCCCCCTGCAAAAGTTTACACTGAGGAATCCAGAAACTTAGCTTTTGCCTAAGCCTTTGCAGATATGGGTAACCAGGGTCTCCAGGTGCCATATAAGCATTCAAGGTAACTAATACATATATTGACTATTATAAGGTTACATTTAATCCCACAGAGGATGAGAATGCAAGGCACTCCCAGGAGTTCATAAGCAATGCAGAAAACACAGGGGATTGACAAAAGGACATAAACAATTAATTTAATTCTCTTTCTTCTTCATAAGTACCACTTTACCACAGGATACTAAAGTCCTCCAGACTCAGACACCACCCTATGGCGTGAATTCTCCTAAGATGAGATATCTAGATAGCTCAGTGGATAGAATGTTGGTTATGGAGTCAGAAGGATCTGAGTTCAAATCCAACCTCAGGCACTCACTAGTTGTGTGATCCTGGCCAAGTCACTTAACCTCTGTTTGCCTTAATCCATTACAGGAAAAGAAATGCCAAAAAAAAAAAAAAAAGCCCACAGACAGTATGATCCATGGGGTCACAAAGAGTCAGACACGATTAACAACAACAGAATGGGAAACACTCTGAGCCTGCTAGGAAGGAAGCAAGCAAGCATCTACCAATTACTTGCTATGTGCCAGGGTTTTGCTAAAAGCTGCAGGTCCAAATATAAGCAAAAATATAGTACCTGACCTCAAAGAGGTTATATTCTAATGGAAAAAGTCTATACAAAAAAAGAGGTATGGTTTTTAAGTCTAGAATGTCAGAAACATGGTTCAAACAGGAACAGGAGAATAGAGGCAGTTTGGTCTGGACCATTCCACATAATGGAAGCTCCAGGAAGAACTTACCAAGTGAGAAAAGAAAGCAGGGCCTTGCAGAGGGATATTCCAGAGCATGCTGGCCACAGAAGTGGTGGCTGTTCTGGAGTGTGGAGGCCCCTGAAACTGAGGAATGTGCCAGGAGGAGCCAACAGTAGAGATGGCATGGTTTTGAAGTCCAGAAACTCAAGAACTGGGACCTGCTTGACAATAGCCTGATCGTCCAAAGCCTCTCTCTATCTTTTACCCAACATGAGACCAGAGTAAAGACTTCACCTTGTGATACTGTTCTTAGGGTTTAGACTCCCCTGAAAAGGAAAACACTCCTGGGGATGATAGATAAGCAACCTTCCTTCCCCTGGGTCCATTTGATTAATTCACTATCATATTGCAGTACAAAGCCCAGCTCCCTTTCCCTTCCATACATTCTCTTCCTTTAATCCCTTTCCACTTGTTTCAAAACCAAAAACCATGTAAATGCTTCTCTTTTCTCTTGCAGATACACATTGCTCAGAAAATTTCCCTCATTTTAGTAGAAGCTTAGATTCCCAAACTCTTCCACTTAATGAGACAACCCACGAAGTTAGTGCTGACAATGGACCTGACACATTTTTGGCTGGAAGGTCATGTTCTTGGGTTATATAACCTAGAGAATTCTTCCCTCTGGAATTCTTAGTGACTTCTCCAAAAAGCTAGGGGTTCAGGGGTGCATATTGCCCAGGTCACATATTTGTCTGCCTTGCATCTCTCCAAAATTGCCATTAATGTCTTTTGGGGAGGGGGATGTTTGGAAGAAATCCTCTCCTCTCTGTACCCTGAAGATCTCTCCAGCAGATAGGTGGAAAAGATGAAAAGACCTCAATTTAGTCTATGAGTTCATTTTACAGTCCAGCACAATGAGTGTTTCCTCCCAACAAAAGTCCATCCTCTTACGTGTCTGAGCTAATTCATTTTTGGACACTCCCACCAGTGACACCCACCTTCTAGGTGGTGAAAAGAGGTGCCTTCCAAGCAACCAATTCATCCTCAGAGCAGGCCTCCATCAGTAAGACTTAATCAGAGGAATTTAGTTTTCTTAAATAGCTGCCAATAGGAACAGCATATCCTAAATCGGAAGATTTCAACAGTTAGGAACAAAAGTTCACTGCCCCAATCAAATCTCTAAATTGGGTTCTTAACCTTTTTTTTTTTTTAAATCAGGGCAGTGAGGGAGCACAGTAGATGGATCCTGGGCCTGGAATCAGGAAGATCAGAGTTCAAATTTAGCCTTAGACATTTATTAACTGTGTGACTTCGGGCAAATCACTTAAACTCTGTTTGCCTCAATGTCCTCATCTGTAGAATGCGGATAATAATAGCACCTGTTGTGAGGATCAAATGAGATGATATTTGTAAAGCATTTAGCAACAAATATTTCTTCCTTTCCCCTTCATGGACCCCTTTGGTAGACTGGTAAAACCCATGGACCCTGATATTTGTAGAAGCATCTATAAATAGTAACATTATGATCATGTGTGATCTAGAACTGGGTCTCATAAGCACATCAATTTCAAAATGATCATGAGTAGAAAATATGAGATATTCTCAATAGTTGTGTAGACAAGAAAATATTTATAACTTTGATTTGTGGCAAAGTCACAAGTACTACTATTATATGGTTTGTTGCCTACATTCAACATTTTGAAGGAGATACTAAATTTCTATTAGTGGTTAGTGAAAATAAAAATATGATTTGTTTTTTATGTCCAAGTTCATTGACCCCTTGAAACATATTCATGGATCCCTTGGGAGTTTGTGTACTATTGGTTAAGAATTCCTGCTTTCTACAGATATTAGCAAACAGGCCTGAGAAAGGAAGTGACACACTGCCAGGACTAGAATCCAGGTCTTAAAGGCCAGAAAATAGTAGAACCAGAATAAGAACCAAAAAATTTTACAACTAGAAGAAACCTCATTCTTTTTTTCGTCTATTCCAACCAACCTCCACCTAAAGCCTGAAGTACCTATGGACTCCAACCCAGGCTTCCTGACTCCCATGTGCGTTCTCTTTCTATCACAGCACATTTACAGTCAACTAATACTAAGCCCCAAAGCACTTATTAAGCTCCCTTAATGCTCCAGGCACTGTGCTAAAGGAAACAGGAAAGGGAATAAGCATTTATATAGCACTTCCTACTAACTAGGGACTGTGTTAAGCTCTTTAGAATTATTATCTCCTTTGATCCTTATAATAATCCTGTGAAGTAAGTGCTATAATGATCACCATTTTACCGGTAAGTACACTCAGGCAAATAAAGTTTAAGTGACTTTTGTCGGGGTTGCCCAGCTAGTAAGTGTCTGGGGTCAGATTTGAACTCAGGTCTTTCATGACTCCAGGTCAAGCTGTCTATCCACTGTGCCACCTTACTGCCTCTAAGCACTGGAGATATAAAGAAAGGCTGTTCTCAAGGAGTTTCAGGCTAGCAGCTAAAAACAAGTTATGTACTACCTTAAGAGTATAGGTTTTTTTTTTTCATTTTATTTTCTTTTTACTCTGAACTAAATAAAGAGAATGTTTCCATGTTCAATGTGGTACAGAAGGAAGAAACTAAACTAAGATGTGCAAATCTCTGCTATATAGGGCTTAGATTTCTTTTTCAGTATATGACCAATTCCACAAGTAACTCAAAGATGTTCAGCTTGTCTTTTTTTTTCTGTTTTTTTTCTCTCTTTGTGGGGATGGGGAAGAGACCCTATCCCTAAACAATCTGTCTTATCCTCGAAATGGCGAAAAAAGAACAAAATCCTTGTAACAAATATGTACAATCAAGTAAAACAAATTTCCACGTACAAGGTCCAAAAATGTATACCTTGTTCCACATCTTAAGTCCATCATAAGTAGCATGCTTTATTATCAGTTCTCTGAAATCCTGGCTGCTCATCGCATTGATCAGAATTCTTAAATCTTTCAAAGTTGTTTGTTTTTCACAGTGTTGCTGTTGTATAAAATATTCTCCTGGTTCGGCTCATTTCATTCTACATTTGTTCATCTAAGTCTTTCCAGCTTTCTCTAAAGTTGTACCTTTCATCATTCTGTATGGTGTATTCATATACTATAATTTGTTCAGCCATTTACCATTGGTGGGGACTCTAATTTTTGGTTTTTTGCTCTAATAAAAAAAAAGAGATGCCATAAATATTGTATATATGAGTCTTTTTCTTCTTTCCTTGGTTTCTTTGGTGTCCAGGCTTATCAGTGGTATTTCTGGGTTCAAGTATTCACAGTCTAGTGAATATACACCACTTCGTGATTCCTTGATCATAGTTCCAAGTTGTTTTTTTCAAAATGACTAGAGTGATTCAGAACTCCACTAATGGTGCATCTGTGTGCCCGTTATTCCATAGCCTCTCCAACAATTGTCATTTTCTTTTTGACAGTTTGTCAGTTTGATAGGTGTGAGATAGAAACTCAGAATTGTTTTAATTTTTTCTTCTTTTAATTATGAGTGATTGTAGCATTTCAAAATTTGGTTCTTTATAGCTTGAATTTCTTCCTTTAAAAACTACATGTTCATATCCTTTGACCATTTGTCTATTGGGGAATGGCTTTTGTTATGGATTTTAATCCATTCCTTGGTATATCTTGGTAATGAGACCTTTATTGGTTAAATTTGCTGCAAATATTTATTACCAGTTAACTATTTCCTTTTTAATTTCTAACTCTTGTTATTTTTGTGGAAACTTTTGAATTTTGCATAATAAAAATTGTCTATTTTATCTGCTGTGATCCTCTTTATTTCTTCTTTGGTCATGAACTCTCCCCCTTAGGCATAATTCCAAAAAGTTAACTTCTTTTTTCTCTTCTATCTTGCCTATGCTGTGATCTTTCATCTCTAAGTCATGTATCCCTTTGGAACCATCTTTGATGGAATCCTAATAGAGCTGCCCCTAGCCCCAATATTCTAACTTTCACATGGGTCCCACTGAACAGCAGGCATGGTCTGATTTAACCATAACATCTGGTTTTAACCATATCTCAGGCTCCCAGACTCAATATAACCACTGTCCCTAGCTACCCACTGCCCCCAGATCCAATTCACATATTTGAACATGTATGTTCTTGTACTCAACCACATTCGCATCATCTATTTAGCCCAAGGCAAGACCACAATAACTAACTATCCATCTTGACCAAACAGGACCATAATAGCTAGCCAATCTGTAAGCAGCACAACCAGGATTTTTGACCACTGAACCATAGAAGGGACCCCTCCCCTACTACTTAATCCCTTAACAAATCCCTCCTGCCTTTTTAATATTCATAGTTTCTGTTATGTTATCAGCATCAATGCACCATAAATTTGACTGTGTTGTCTTACTAAATTGCTGATTCCTCTTGGAACCTAGCCTGCTTCTAAGGGAGGTCAGTCTTCAATAAATACTTATATTTGGATTAGAGGTGGTCTGATTCTGAATTCTTTGAGACAGCGCCGCCACAACACACCATGAAATCACAACAGTCTTGGTATATAGCATAAAATACTGGTCTAAATTTAATTTCTGACAGACCTCTTTTGAGATGTCCCAGCTGTTTTTGTCAAATAGTCATTACGCCAATATTTGGAGACTTTGGATTGGCATGTTGGCATGTTCAATTCTTTCTTTATGTTCTATATTTAACCTGTTTTCCACTGATTGAACTTTCTATTTTTAATCCATACCAAATAATGTGTTTGGATGAATACCACTTTGTACTTTAGTTTGAGATCTTGTACTGCTAAGCTTCCTTCCCATTTTCACCCCCCTCCCCATTTCCTTTGAGATTCTTAACCTTTTGTTACTCCAAATTAGTTTCACGATTTTTTTCTAGGTCTATGAGATAATCCTTTGGTAATTTGACTGTCAGGGCACTGAATAAGTAAATGAAGGTGATATTGCCATTTTTAATATATTATCTCGGTCTACCCATAAGCAATTAATATTTTTCCAATTCTTTATGGTTATATTTCTGTAAAGAGTGTTTTGCCATTATTTTCATAATAGTCTCCTGGTAGGGAGACTGCCAAATATTTTATACATTCTGTAGTTATTTTGAATATAATGTATCATTGTAGTTTTTCCTGTTTTTAAAAAATATGTAGATATATTTTTTAATCTTGTAACTTTGTGGAAGTTGTTGCAGTTAATTTTTAGTTGACTTGAGGGTTTTCTAAGCAAGTTGTCATATTATCTACAAAAAACTATAATCTTATTTCCTCTTTATCTATGCTTATTCCCTCAATTTTTTTTCTTACCTTATTTCCATAGCTAGTATTTTTAACCTTATATCAAATAATAGTTGTGATAGACCTATCAATGGCATCAGACTATCAACTGTAAGAGGACAGGTTGGAAAATTTTTTTCATGAAGTCTGTTCATGGAACTGAGCCTTGAAGGTTGGGATTTCAAAACAGTATAACAGATTCTAATTCAGTCATACATTTTGGTTAACCTGAGGGGGATCAAATTCTGTGAAGCATTTTGGAGCTTAAATTTGCCCATTGTTCTTTTGTGATGCAACTGTTAACCATATTAAAAAAAAAAAAAGACTGATACTTGTTCCATATTTTAAATACCCCAACTAACAAATGATACATTTCAATTATCCAAGTAACAGACTCTTCTTTTCCAGTAGATCTACATATTTCAGTGGCTTTTCCACATGTCTCATGCCTGAAATGCTCTCTTTCCTTACCTCTGCCTCCTGGCTTCCCTGGATTCCTTCAAGACCGCTCAAATTCTACCTTTTACAGGAAGCCTTTTCCCATTTCTTCTTCTCCTTACTGTCTGTGCCTTAGCTCTGAGATTCTTTCATTAATACAGTATGTATCTGGTTCATACACAGATATTTGCATGTTGTCTCCTTCGTTAGAATGTAAGCTATTTGAGAATGGGTCCATGATTGTGTCTTTTTCATACTCCCATGTCTGGCACATAGTAGGCACTTACTAAATGCTTGTTGATTAATTGACAATGAACATCTTTGCTTTACTCTAAATCTTATCGGAAAGACTTCTAGTTTATGTCCATAACATACAAAATCTTGGTTTTTGATAAATATTATTTGCCTTGTTAAGGAAAGCTTCATTTATTGCTAAGCTTTTTTCGTATTTTTAATAGAAGTGGGTGTTATATTTTGTCAGAAGTTTTTTTCTGCATTTATTGATATAATCATGTGATTTTTTTGTTGTTCTTATTATTAATATGACCCATTATATTTATAGTTTTCCTAATATTGAGCCAACCCTGCATTCCTGTTATAAATCTGAGAGTGGATAATAAGATTTTAAACATACTATTGTAATATTTTATTTAAAAATCTTGTGTTGATATTCATTAGGGATGTTGATTTATAGTTTTCTTTATCTATTTTATCTCTCCCTGGTAAAAATATGTTTTTACAGAATGCTGGACCCACTTCTTTCTGCCAGCTTTTAATTGTTTTGGCCAATTGATAGTTCAACAATTAAGAGATGCTTTGACAATATTAGAACCAAGCCAAGAATCTGAAAAGCTGCTAACATCTTTGCCAAAATATTCTGGCTTAGGCCTCACTAGACAAAATTTTGAGTACTTTTAGTCTGTGTTCAAGTAACAATGAAAGGCAGTTTAGCAGAGTGGATGGGAAAACTGGCTTGGAGTCAAGAAGGCTTGGGTTCCAGCAAGCACTGTTTCTCATAGACCAGTGATATGATCATAGAGCAAGTCACCCAATCCTTCAGTGGAGCTGGCCACTCTCTAAAATTGGAAGGTACAAGTGAGTTGCAGCTCTGTATTGGTGGAGGGATATTTGATCCTTAGAGTTTCACATACGAATAAAAGTACAAGTCTGGACCAAAAAAAGAGAATAATATACAGTTACATTGCATTTTAAAAGCACTTTCCCCACTGTAATCTTGTTAGATCAATAATATGAATATCACTACCACCTCCATTTTGAGATGAAGAAATGGAGGATTAGAGATGGACAATAATTTAAGCAAGGTCACTCAATTCTTCAATTCCAAGTCTCCTGTCTTCTTTCTTTTTTATCAGTTCTTCTTCAAAGAGCTAAAGTACCCTCAATATTGGATTAAAGATGGAGGAGAATCATATCTCTTTAATCCTACTGTTCAGTTGATGACGTTCAGTCATTTCAGTCGTTTCTGACTCTTCATGACCCAATTTGGGATTTTCTTGGCAGAGATACTGGAATGTTTACCATCTCCTCCAGCCCGCAAAGAACTGATACAAATGGGGCTAAATGACTTGCCCAGCATCATACAACTATTAAAAAAAAATCTAGGATCATTGGATTTTAAAGTCAGAAGGAATCTTAGAGATTGTATAGTTCCATTTCCTTGTTTTACAAATAAGAAGACTGAGCCCAGAGAAGGGGAAATGATTGGCCTGAGATCACATAGTTGATAAGTAGGAGACCTGAATCTGGGTCTACTGACTTTTCACCTAGTCCTCTTTCATCATGTTGCATGTACTCTCCTTTCTTATTTATACATCATATCATAGAATCTTAAAAGTTCAGAGGGTAAAATGCCTGAAGTGCTCCCAGTGCCCTCTCTTCCCTAGGTTTCACATTTGTTTGTCCATAGTATTCCTGCCCCAGGGCTACTGAGTCAACTCTCCTGGAAATGACGGTTTCCTTTCTGGATCTATCAGTGGGACTTCCTACAGGGAGGCAGCTGCTTTTCCTGAAGAGCACACTCAGGCAACACAGCAGGAAGAATGGCCTTGAGAAAGAAGACAGAAATATCTTTGGGAGGAGACAGGAGCTCCCTTGGGGTAGGTCAGCCTTTGGCAATTCTGTTCTTGAATATCTTCCCACCAAGCAAACCAAAAAGGAAGAATCCTCTGAGCACAATTGCAGAGTCTGAGTTGTCCCCACACACCAGGGAACATGTGATCCTCTGCTGTGACACATATTTTTTTTTTTTGATTCTATGCAGTCTTGGTCTCCCTCGCCCCCTCTGGAGCTCCAAAAATTTTTGGAAGGAAGCTATGTGTTGGGGGTTTGGGAAATCCTTAAAATAGTCTTAGGCATTCTAAGTTAGCTAGTCAGTGTAGTGATTAAAATGTTCGGACTTGGAATCAGGAAGACTTGAATTCTATTTCAGACACTTATTAACTTTGTGCCCTTGGACCAATCACTTACTCTCTTTCCAGCCTCAGTTTCCTCATCTGTAAATTATAGTATCTACCTTATAGGGCTGTTGTGAGGATCAAACAAGATAACATACATAAAGTTCCTTGTCAGCCAGCTAGGAAGGGAAAGGGAAAGGGGAAGAGAGGGGAATAAACATTTATATAGCGTTTACTATGTGCCAGGTACTGTGCTAAGCACTACGAGTACAAAGAAAGAGGGGAAATAGTCCCAGCTCTCCCAAGGTTCTTAGTCTAGTGGGGGAGACAGTATACGAATGACTGTGCACAAACAAGATGTATTCAGAGTAAGTTATTGGTGGTCTCACAGGGAAGGCACTAAGATTAAGGAGGACTTAAAAGACTTCTTACAGAAGGTGGGACTTTAGCTGAGACTGAAGAAAGTCAAGGAAACCAGGAGGCAGAGATGAGGAAGGAGACAATTTTCTACATGGGGAAGAGCCAGTGAAGACAGTATGAGTCTGGTGATGGAGTTTGAGGAACAGCAAAGAGATCTGAGTCACTGGATCAAAGAAGAGTAGGAGGGAACTAAGGTCTAAGGAAAGTAGGAGTGGTGCAGTAGATAGAGCAGTGAGTCTGGAGTCAGAAGGGCTTGGGTTCAAATCCAGCCTCAGACAAACTAACTGTGTGACTCAGGGTAAGTCAATTAATCCCACTTGTGTCCGAAAAGAAAAGAAAAGTAGGAGGGTGTCCAGGTCATAAAGGGCTTTAAAAGTCAAAGAAGATTTTATAGTTGATCCTGAAAGCAATAGGCAACTACTGCAGATTTCTGAGTCAAGGGGTAATATAGTCAGGTCTGTGTTTTAGAAACATGATGAGTTTGACAATTGAGAGGAAGATGTCAGAGGACAAAAAGGGATAGATGCATGAAAGATGACACCCATGTTGTGAGTCTGATGACTAGGAGGATGGTGCTACCCTCAACAGTAATGGGGAGGTCAGGAAAAAAGAAAGGTTTGGGAGGAAATATAATGAGTTGTTTTAGACATGGTCAGTTTAAGATTTCTGGATGTCAAGGTTGAGATGTGACTAATAGGCTGTTGTAAATGTGAGAATGGAGGTCAGGAGAGAGGTTGGGGCTGGACAGACAGAACTGTAAATGAGAATAATCTGCATAGAAATGATCATTTAAGCCTGGGAACGGATGAGATTGTTAAGAAAAACAATACGGAATAAGAGGATCCAGGACAGAGCCTTGGGAGACACCCACAGTCAGTGGACTCAACCTGGATGAAGATCCAAGAAAGAAGATAGAGAAGGAACAGTCAGGTAGGAGAACCAGAACTCAAAAACCGTAGAGAGAAGAGAGTATTGGGAAGAGGGTTTTTGATGGTGTTAAAGGTTACAGAGAGGTCAAGAAGGATAAGAATTGAGAAGAGAATGTTAGATTTGGCCAATAAGAGATCAGTACTGACTTTGGACAGTGATTTAGGCAGAATGATGAAGTCAGAAGCCAGCTGGCAGAGTTATATAGAGAGTGAGAGGAAGGAAAGTGGAGGCACTAATTATAGACAGTCTCCTCAAGTAGTTTAGCCACAAAAGGATGCTAACTAGTAAGGATGGATAGGTCAAATGAGGGGTTTTTGAGGAGGGGAGAGACATGGGCATGTTTGATAGCAGGGTAGCAGGCAGTAGACAGGGAGGGAATTGAAGATTAGTGAGAACATAGGAATTTGCAAACCTTAATTGTTATGTTTTTATTGTTACTGATAACAATAATAATAAAACAAAAATATTCAAAGACTCCTCTGATGACTTATCCCAGCCTAGAGGTGACCGTACATTCTGGAAGGGTATGCCTGGAGAAGGGCAGCTACGTGACACAGTGGATAGAGCACTTACCCTGGAGTCAGGAATACTTATCTTTGTGAGTTCAAATCTGGTCTCAGATACTTACTAGTTCACCTAACACTTGTTTCCTCATCTGTAAAATGAGCTGGAGAAGAAAATGACAAACTAATCCATTATCTTTGCCAATACCCCAAATAGATCACAAAGAGTCAGACATGACTGAAACATGATTGAACAAAAAAATGCCTGGAGAATGCCAACTCTGACAGGTCCTACCAACCAGCTTGACAATGTTTCAGATATCTGAGGATCAGCTTTCCTAGTTCCAAGTGGCACATCACCTGGAGGTTAATCAATGGATATTGAAGTTTTTTAGTCACCCCCCAACTCATACTTTCTACTATGATGTTGAGGGGGAATGAGATCTTGGTTGGTGTAGTGAATACTCACATTGATGAAATTGGCAGATCAAGAAAGTATGTATCATATATACATATGAATCACAGTATAGGGACTGCTATGATTTGGGCTTGTCCACTGGAAAGAAAAGAGGACAGAGTTTGCTAGCACAACTCAACAACCACTTACAGTCTTGTTAGGTAAAGTTTCTGTGGTGATTTGCATGGGTCAGGGCAAGATGGGAGATGAAAATAATTTTTTCATTTTAGCTCAAAGTGTAGCCTAAATTCACAAAATAATGACTGAGATAGACTGAGATAGACTATCTTACATAGTAAGATAGATTCAAAACCTACAAGATTCTACCATAGACTGACTGTGGACTGGAATCGCAGAGTTCTGAGAGAGTTCCTCGGGTTGTGCTATAGAAGAATTGAGACATTCAGTCACCCAACAGAGAGGACCCCAGCAGTCACAGTGTAGGTCTGAGCAGTTCCCTCTATATAGGTTTCCTGGCCATGGGTTTTCCTTAGATCACATGTGTCCTTTACTCTTGTCAGATGTCATCTGGAGTATTGTGTTCAGCCCTGGGCACCAATGGTTTAAAAATGACATTGACAAGTTGGAGAGTGTCCAGAGGAGGGTAGCCAGATTGTGGAAGGACTTTGAGTCAGTGACAGATCAGGATTGGTTGTAGGAACTAGTTATGTACAGTTAGTCCTGTGTTCCCTTCTCCATTGGAAGACTCCTAGAACATTCATTTTGAGAAAGGGCTCAGATCTGCTTGTCTCCATTCCTCAAACTTCCCTCCCTTGCCATCGCAAGTACCTCTCTTTTTAGCTCCCCTTTATGTATTGGCTTTTCTCCACCGAGGGTAGGAATTGGTTTTCTTTTTGCTTATTTGTATTTCCAAAGTTTAGTAGAATGCCTGTTGCATGGTAATTGCTTAATAAATGCTTGGTGACTTGATTGATCTAAAGAGAAAAGACTCAGTGCAGGGGGGAAGTGGGAGCAAGTAGATAATGCTTTCTGAAGGACCATTATGTGAAGAAGGCATAAAGATTGTTCTATTTGGTCCCAGATGGTAGACCCAGGAGCAGTGGGCAGAAGTTACAAAGAAGTCAGTTTAGGTTTGTTGCCATCACCTAGAGCTTTTCCAAAGTGGAGTGCCCTCTCTTGGCAGGTGGTGGGTTCCTTCCTCTTGGAGGAGAGGATGGACCATGATTAGTTGGGTCCATTCCAAGAAGGATCACTTTTGTCTAAGGTTTAGACCAAGTAGTAGCTGAGGTCCCTTCCTACTCTCAAATTCTGCGATTCGATCTCCCATCTGAAAAGAGTAATTACGTGAACAGTCCAAGTCCTGGAAAGGACATGGCAGCCCTTTGCCATATCACCCCAATCACCATTCCCATTTACGTGTTGTCTTCTGTCAGAATGGAAATTCCCTTAGGACAGGGTCTGTTTTGTTTGCTTGTGTGTTTATACCCAGCATTTAGCACAGTGTTTCACATATAGCAAATGCTTAATAAATATGTTTCCATTGTTATGATCAATTATTATTAATATTAGTTATTATATTATTGTTTTAAATATATTTTATAATAATATATTATTAATTGTTCTTAATAATATTAGTAGCTAGCATTCATATAGTGCTTTAAGGTCTGCAAAGCACTTTCCATGTCATTTCATTTGATGCCCACAACAACCTTGGGAGGTGGGTGCTATTATTTTAAAAAAAAATTTTTATTTTTAATTTATGGACTAAAACAAGCATTTCCATAACACAATAGAATAAAAAAAAGATTGCACATGAAACTGTAAATCTATTATGTACAGCTCACTATCCCTTCTAAATATATAATAAAGTCATTTGTTATGTAAATTTCTTCTTTTTTCTTTTCCCTTGCCCTTCCTGCCCTGCTATTCTCCCCATTTAACAGATGAGGAATCTGAGATTGAGAGAGGTTGACTTGCCCAGGGTTGAACAGTTGGTCCAAAAGACAGTATTTGAACTCAGATTTTTCCTGACTCCAAGTCGAACACTCTGTCTACTGTGTCACCTAGTTGCCTCTCTCCTAGAGTTGCACAACTGATATTTTTGACCTCAACTTTAAAATTCACACTTTTCTCGATTAAATTCCATCCACTTACATTTGACCTACCATTGTACCTAACTGAGATATTTTTGAATCCTGGCTCTGTCACCCAACACAGTAGCTAGCCCTCCCTGATGTGTATGTAATTTTGATAGACCTGCCATCCTCATCTGAATCACTAATGAAATGCTGAATAGCTCTGGGCCAAGGAGAAATTCCTGGGTTACTGTATTAATGAGTTCTCTTTGGGTCTGATTATTCAGCTACAAACAACTGTACTATCAGGGAGGTCACATTTCTCCAGCTTGTTCATAAGGATAGAATGAGAGACTTGTTCAAATACTTTGCTAATATTCTCTTCCTTGGAATCCAATGTGGTGAAGCTTAAGAGCTTCTGTCTTCTCTGGAAGCTTTGCTCCTACAATATAATTTTCAGTCTGATCCTGGCTCTGTTACATTTGTGTGAGATTAGATAAGTCACTTTCTCTGTGAGCCTCAGTTTCTCCTTCTGTTACATCTAGGGTTTGGACTAAATCTCCAAACTCCCTCCTAGTTCTAAAAGGAAAGACAAAATAGTGTAGTGAAATGAGTCAGGCATGATGTGAGTTTGAATATGGCTTTCAATATTTACCATTTGACCCTAGACAAGCCACTTCACCTATCTGAGCCTTGGTTTCCCAATCTGTAAAATGAGGATAACAATACATGTCTTACCTATCTGACAGGATTGCTGTGAAGATCAAATGAGGTAAGACACATAAAGAATTTTGTGTTCTATAAATGCCAGTTATAGCTATTATTAAGAGAGTTTGGGTTTTAGTATATCTTTTGATTATGGATTTAAATTGTTTTAAATTATTTTCTTTATGCCCTGATATCTCAGAATTGAAAGCAAAATTACCCAATGTTATACCTTAAAAAAATGAGGCAGCCTATGTTTGTAATCAGATATTTATTGTGCCCTACACTAGGCACAGGCAGCCAGGTACCTCATAAAGATTAGACAGAAAACATCTGTCCCATTTGCCTAAATAAGCCAAATTATCAGCCCTGGTTTGGAAACTTTTTTTCTCGAGTCCTACATCTAAAATCTTTCTTCATAATAATATGGTGTCAATGTTTGTAGAAGTTATCATTTACAGAGTCCACAAATACAAGATTCTATTAATACCTACACCCTATTGGTTATCAGCCTCAAAATGCCTTCGACCTTGATGAAAAGTGATGCCAAGGTCATGCTCCACCTCCAATCACTGACTTCAGCTGAGGTGGGAAGTTTTTTTCACAATCAGAACAAATGCAGAACCAAAGATGCAGCTTGAACATATTCAGTGCAGCTTACTGTGAATTTTTATTCTTAATACATTTTAATGCAAGCACATACTATAGAATGTTTTACACTTGCCTATTTTAATGATGGCATTTTAAGAATCTGACATGTTTCCTGGGTCAACAGGCCCACATGGCTTAATGTGTTTAGAAAGTTAGCAGAGAAAGATAGTGGAGATATTTGCATAGTCTAAGCATGATGATTATTTGGGAATGATTCTTTAACGTCTCCAGAATGAAATCCAAACTCTGTGGCCTAGCATTCAAGAGCCTTCTACAACTTGGTTTCAGTGGGTCTTTCTTTTTTCTTATTTCTTAAGTTAATAAGACTTAGAGCTGAAAGGGAGGGACCTTAGAGCTAATTTAGGCCAACCACTATTTTACAAGGAATGTATCAGAGAGGAGGAAGAACAGCAACTCCAAAGGGTTCTATGACATTAAAAAAAATGTTGAGAGCCTGTAGTCTAGCTAAAGTCAAATAGGTAGCAAATGAACTGAGATTCAAATCAAGTCTTTTAATTCCAAAGCCAACCAGTCAACAAACATTTATTAATTTCTTTTGGAACTATGGCTGGTCATTGTGTTGATCAGAGTTCTTAAGTCTTTCAAAATTAATTTTTGCAGGGCTGTTGTTTTGTATAAATTGTACCCCTGATTCTGCCTACCACATTTCGCATCAGCTCATCCAAATCTTCCCAGGTTTCTCTGAAACTACCCCCTTTGTCACGTCTTACAACCCAATAATATTCCATTTCATTCATATACGATAATTTGTTCAGCTAGTCCCCAATAGATGATAATCCTCTTCCTTAGTATCCTATTCTTTACCTCTATAAAAAGAGCTGCTATAAATATTTTTTTCCACATAGATCCTTTTTTTTTAAGCAGAGGTTCTTTTTTTCCCTTCCACTTCATAGTATTTTATTTTTTCCAATTACATGCAAAAATAGTTTTCAACACTCAGTTTTACAAGATTTTAAGTTCATTCCTCCTCCCTTCCCAAGATGGCATGTAATCTGATACAGACTATACATGTACAATCATATTAAACATATTTCAACATGAGTCATGTTGGGAAAAAAAGAATCAGAACAAAAGGGAAAAACCACAAGAAAGAAACAAACAACAACAAAAAGAGAGAAGATAGTATGCTTCAATCTGCATTCAGACTCCATAGTTCTTTCTCTGGATGTGGATGATATTTTCTATCATGAGTCCCTTGGAATTGCCTTAGGTCATTGCATTGCTGAGAAGAGCTAAGTCTATCAAAGTTGATCATCACAGAAAGTTGCTGTTACTGTATACAATGTTTTCTTGGTTCTTCTCACTTCACTCAATATCAGTTCATGTAAGTCTTTCCAGGTGTTTTTCTGAAATCTGCCTGCTCATCATTTCTTATGGAACAATAGTATTCTATTATGTTTATATACCACAACTTGTTCAGCCATCCCCCAATGGATGGGCATACCCTCAATTTCCAATTCTTTGCTACCACATAAAGAGATTCTATAAACATTTTTGTACATGTGGGTCCTTTTCCTTTTTTTATGATCTCTTTGGGATACAGACCTAGTAGTAGTATTGCTGGGTCAAAGGGTATACACAGTTTTATAGTCCTTTTGGCAAAGTTCCAAAGTGAGCAGAGGTTCTTTTTAAAATTTTTATTATTATTATTTTTTAGTATAGAAGTTCTTAACCTTGGGTCTATAAACTTGTTTCTAAAAATATTTTGATAACTGTCTTTCATTGTAATTTGTTTACAGGCAGCTAGGAGGCACTGGTATTTGAATGGATTGAGCACTGGATTAAGCACTGCATCTGGGCTCACAAAGACCTGATTTCAAATCTGGCTTCAGACAATTACTAGCTACATCATCCTGGGTAAGTTACTTTATCTGTTTGCCTCAATTTCTTCAAACTGTAAAATGCGGAAAATAATAAGACCCACCATGAGGATTAAATGAGATATTAATTGCAAGCATTTAGTGCAATGCCTGGCACATAGTAGGTACTATACATAAATGCTGTTATTATTCCTTTGTAATTCTATAGATTTTATGCACTTAAGAACATTCTTCTGAGAATAGGCTTCACTAGACTGCCAAAGGGTTCTATGACATTAAAAAAATGTTAAGAGCCTGTAGTCTAGATCATCTCTTTAGTTCCTTGTAATTCTATTACTCTTGCCAGATAAAGAATGTTCTCTGGATGCTCCAAATCTTGGACCAATCTAAAAACAAAAGTGCTTTACACTTTGAGGCCAGCAGGGGGGGTCAGCCACAACCAGGAGAGAGACACTAATACAGACCAATTTCTCATTCATCTCTGTGTAGGAACTTAGGGCTTGGGTAACTCTGGCCTGAGGAAATAAAAGTGTACACATATCCCAAACCCAAGATCTTAATCAGGAGCTGGCTGTTTCAACTTATTTCTTATTTGGAATCAGAGGACCTGACTCTGCCCAGTGTATGACCTTGGATAAGTCACTTAATTTATCTAGGGTTCAGCTTCCTTTTCTACAAAATGAAGGCATTGCCTTAATTGACCTCAAAGGTAGCTTCTAACTCTAAATTTCAGATCCACTAACACAAGGATTCTAAACCTGGGGTCTGTGACTTTGCGGTTTTTAATTTTTTAAAGAGATTCTCTTAAGCTCTCCTTCCCCACTTGGTTTCCTTTATAATCCTGTGACTTTCATTTTATGCATGTAACATGAATCTCAGAAGGGGCTGACAGACTTTGCCCAGCTATTGAAAGGGCTCCAGGACACACCCAAGAGTTCAGAGCTCCTTCACTGAAGCTCTTCCAGGATGGTAGGATGGCCACTCTTGAGCATGTTGTGGTGGGGATAGATTTGGTTCAGGCTATGTTGAGGTATGTTTGTTGTCTGCTTACTGGGAAATTCCATGCTTTGGCTCCTCCCATTCTGCTGAGAGTGAAGCATTGGAATGGTAGCTTCGGGATCTGATAGTTAACCCTCCTTTCTGATGCTTGTGGATACCCTAACCCTGGGCAGTTCTTTTAACCTCTCTTTGTTCATTTATAAAATCCCCTACCTCATAGGGTCCCTGGAAAGATCAAATAAGATTTAACACTTATTTTTGTTATCGGTTATCAGCTACTAGGTTTTTGTTTTTCTTTTAAATTGGAATGAAAAGGGCATAAGGGAGAGAAAATAAGTACTTATCAATTCAACTAATTAAAGAAAAGAAAAGAAAACAATCTCATATCCTCAGACGCTTACTAGCTGTGTGACCTTGGACAAATCACTTTACCCTGTTTTCCTCAGTTTCTTCATCTGTAAAATGAACTAGAGAAGAAAATGGCAAACCATCCCAATATTTTTGCCAAGAAAACTCTAAGTGTCACAAAGAGTTGGAAAGGCCTGAACAGCAGCTTTATTAAGTGCTCCTCTCACACACAGTCCCCTCCAAAAAACATAAAGGTAGGGCTACAAATATCATTATCTCCACTTTACAGATTGGGAAATTGAGACTTAGAGAAAGGAAATGATTTGACCAAGATCACATATCTGTTAAGTGATGGTACAGGGTTCAAATGATTAATGAATGTGAAAATGCTTTGAAAATTTATATATTCTCTACAAATAATTGTAAAGCATTATATTACTCTTCATCATGCAATACTTGCCTCTATCTCCCAGGAACTTTGAACCCTTTTATGAGCCTTGTTGTTGAATCCCTTCCATTGTCGGGACTCTTTGTAATCTCATTTGGGGTTTTATTGGCAAAGATACTGGAGTAGTTTGCCATTTCCTTCTCCAGTTCATTTTACAGATGAGGAAACTGAGGCAAACAGGGTTAAGTGACTTGTCCAGGGTCACACAGGTAGTAAATGTCTGAGGCCAGATCTGAACTCTGGAAGATGTCTTCCTGATTCCAAACCCAACGCTCAATCCACTGCTACTTAACTGCCTAGCTTATAAATTGTATTTTCTTTCATTGTTTGGGGTTTGTTGGACAGAGAAACTGACAGAATTTATTATGATAACTGTGGAGGCAGGGGTGACAGTGGAGAAAACACTGAGATTAGCATTTAGGGGACCTGTGTCTGACCACTAACTGTTTGACTTTGAGCAAGTCAAGGAACCTCTGGGAGTTTGTTTCCTTCTTTGTAAAATGAATGGGCTGGACTGGATGACCTCTAAGGTACTTTCCAGCTCTAGATGGAATATATGATGAGTTAGATGACCTCGAGGTCTCTTCCAGCTTTCACGGTCTATAATTTTATAACTTTACCTACTGTGATCTTCCATCTCTAAACCCCTGAAAGGCAGATTCTGTCTTGTCTCAATAGCCCCACAGCTATTTCACACAGCTAAGCACGTACAAGTCATTCATTTAACAAGTATTTTGTTGACTTATATTTCCCTGTTCTTTACAGACCAAATCTCAGAAAGAATGCCTGGACCGCTATCTCCAGGATTTCTGCTTTCAAAACCTTCTGGAATCCCTTTCTTCTTTTGTATGAATTCCAAGGAAGTTTTCCATTGATCGATTATTAATTATTATAATTATAATTAATTATTAATACACAATGAACTTCCAAACGGTTTTCCGTTTGGAAACCGCTTTCCAAACGAACATTTAAAATCTTCCTATGAGCTGATCTTCCATAGAATTAATTATCTGCGTGACCTTGGGCCAGTCACTAAATCTCTGAGTCTCAGTTTCTCCCACTGTAAAATCAGAGGGTTGAGTTAGGTATTCTCAAAAATCCCTTACAATTCTTAAAATTCTCTCCTATGAAGAACATAGTGTATGTAATTCATGGGTCTTTATGCCTCCCTGGCTTATAATGAAAATGTTCAGTCTACCGAATTCCTTTATTAAAAATCACGAAACCAATAAGTGGATTTTGGTCTGTGCCAAACTAGCATTTACAGCTCTCCTCTGTCGAGTTGGTTACATCACTTAACACAGAAATCCCAGTAATGCCTTGCAGCGGAGCCGAATCTGAAGGGGCGGAGGAGAAAGACTAGAAGCCAAAGGAGAAGAGGGGGAGGGGACGTTTGAGGTAAAACCATTCTGCGGTACTGGATAGGGGTGTTGCTCCGAGTGCTTCTCATTGTGATTGGCAGAAATGCAGAAAAGAGGCTGTGGTCCCCCCCGTTGCAAGCTGGCTGACTCAGGACCAATAGACAAAGACTTAACTCAGCGCTGAGAAGGCGAGCCGCCCAGCCAGCCCGCAGTGAGCGGGTTAAGCGCCTCCTTAAGAGCTCATTCAGTAGGCAGCGGGCAGTGCTAGCTCCTACCGTGGTATTGGAAGCACTAGACTCTGGCATCAGTCTTTCCTCTTTGGATCTTGATAAAGCTGTTGCAGCTGAGTTCTGAGACCCTCCCACCCTGTCGGATTGTCAAGTGCTGGGGTTTTTCCCCCTTGTTTTCCCCCAACTGGTTCGTTCCTTTTGGCACTCTTTCCTCTCATTTTTGGAATCCAGTTTCTGGTCACAAGAGATGGCCACAAAGATCGACAAAGAAGCTTGCCGGGAGGCGTACAATCTCGTGCGGGATGATAGCACGAATGTCATCTGGTAAGCTTCAGCATACTTGTCTGGTTCCCCGATTTCCTCGGCCAAAGCGATTTCAGAAATGCACGAAATGCAGTTCAGCCCCAGCGGCCGCTGCCCTCCTCTCGTTAGGCGGAGGTGAACTTGTAATTGATTTTACAAGTAGTGAGTTGATCCCAGCCACTCCACCCAATAAAAAGGGGGGTGGGATGGATGAGAGACTGACTCACCTGAACCATTTTCGGGTAGTAAAAGGGTTTAGGTAAAGAAACAGCCGTTTAAATCCGTCCCCCACACCCCCAGTACAATTTCTTTAAAGCCAACGCTCCGTTTTTGCTTTGGTTTTGATGGTCTCTAGGAAGCTTGTCACCATTCAGATGCAATTTTTTTTCTTACTTTCGTCCTGAAGGGTGACTTTTAAATACGACGGGTCCACCATTGTGCCTGGAGAGCAGGGAACCGAGTACCAATCCTTTATCCAGGAATGCACAGGTAAGCGCACGCCAGCACCGCTTTTCGATCGCGCACCAGCAAGTGCATTTATTTCTTCCTGCGTGTTGTCAGTTGCTTGTGCAAACTCGAAATGCACCCATTTTCCCGATCCCAGCCCCTTGGGTGGAAGGCGGAGGGACTGGATGCGAACAATTCTTACTATCCCCTCTCTAGCAGTAGGCAGTGGTTCGAACACCTTTGGGAGCCTAATGACTCAGGATTCCCTACCCTAGCGCAGCCTCTCCTCGGCATCCGCAGGGTTCATGTTACTGCGGGCTAAGAGTCACTTTTGTAACTGGACAAGGCGGTTCCATTGTCTTTCACTACTTAAGGTATCCGTTTCCAGTCATCATTTTTAAAACTCCTTTCTCCAATTCTGTCATCAGAGTAATTACGTAGTGTGGTGACATCTTCTCAGATTTCTTATACTTTATAAAGCCCTAGACCCAAAACTTGCTACTTTTTTTGCTTTGCTATCAAAACCTCAGTAGGACGGTGTTAGGGCAAATGCGTCAAACTGTTACTTTCTTAGTCTCCTGTGCTGAGTGTGATGGGAGTGTTCTCTTTCCCTCTTTCGATTGTGAGTTCCTTGAGGGCAGGGATTGCCTTTTGCCTCTTTGCATGCACAGTGGTTAGCGCAAAAGTAGCATGTAGCCCCTGGCCCGTAGTGGGTTTAATAAATATTCATTAACTGATTGCGGCACTCGAGTTCTAGTCAAAAAAGAAGTTGCAACCCATCCGTTAAAGCATGGAATAGAGCCAAGTGGTATTTCTGCCCTGGGGTAATTGGTTTGGGGGCTTAGAGAAGGTATCAGATAGATAACCTTCCTCTCCCAAGGGCTCTGTTGGAGCGTGAGCTTTGGCAGGTCCTACCACGGTGGAAAGGTGTGGAGCTCAGCCCAGCCATAGCCTATATTGGCAAACACCCACCCTCTCTCCATCTTCGTTTAGTTTAGAGACATTCATCATCACACTGTTGGCTGCTAAGAATTAATATACTCGTAAGAGTTGCTTCCCTGGGAGGGAGGGATTAGACATTGGTGAAAATGCAGTTCCTTGAAGTTTCCAAGTGCTATAATCGCATCTGAAATGTCTCCTGGGATTATGCCTCCGAACATATGTCTAGTTTCTCCCAGGGTGGTGGAGTCTTCTTCCCCTCCAATCCAGAATCTGAAACATAGGTTGTTAAATGTGCAGCCGGTGGAATGGATCTAATCTCAGAGTATGAACTGGAGAATTTTTCTTTTTTTTCTTTGGTGGTTTAACAAATCACAGGTAAACTCAGAGACATTTTGGGGATGTGCCAACCCAGCACATATTGAAGATCACGTTTCTCACCCTTGAACTTTGGGAGCTCATGCATGAACTCAGAAAGCAGGTCTCATCTGAAAGCTGTTCAGTCATTAACTGACCCCTCAGGAAAAAAGCAGAAAACACCCCCAAACAAAAGCCAGACTGGTGGTAATCTTAAGGTTTGTTCTCCAAGCCAAATAGGAGAAAGTAACAATGGATGAAAGGGGATGGCTTGAACATTTTTTAATTAAAGTTTTCAGTTCTTGCGCTCTTTTCACCCATCCCTTTCTTCATTTTGATTGGGTAGGGAATGGCCTTTGCTAACTGTGCTCACTCTTGTGGCATTGGTGCTGAGCAACACCAAGTTGTCAGCTAAAAATGTTTCCTAGGCTGTTGCTTGCTGAGCCTTACAAGTGACAAGAAGAACAAAAAACCCCCAATCTGTCTCAGAAAGGTTTTGCTTCTGCTCCTGAAACCATCCGTTACCCCAGTGCCAAGCATGTGTTCCAACTTCCCCTCACTCAGATAGCCTTCCGATTATCTCCCCTCCCCCTCCCACACGCCCACCCCTGGCCAGTGTTTGAATTTACTTGAGTTAATCTCTGTGACACTTTATGTGACAGCTTTATCCGAGGTTCAGAAGCCTCCACATTGTCCTTGCCCAGTTGTTGGCCACTTACAAACTATAGGAGTCTCTTCCTGGCACATTTCACAGTCAAGTGAAGTATTTTGTAACTAACCAGTACTCACTTTGACTCCATTTAATCTTTTCTGCTCCTGGGAGGGTAGGTGATGTTAGCATCATCTCTGTTTTACAGATGAGGAAACTAAGGCCTAGGGAATGTACTTTGCCCAAGGAGCAAAAGGCAGAACCTGAACTTGAACCCACATCCTTGGCTTCTTCCTCTTTCTATGACATCTCACGAAGTGGGAACCTCTGAAGCCTTGGTTACAAAACAGACCAGAAAACCTGTGATTATACAGATGGGAAAACCTGCATCTCTGGCAGATACGGGTTATTCTTGAGTTCTCCCACAAAAAGAATACTATAGAGTCAGAAACCACACAGCAACTGTTCTCTCTGTCCTCTTGGGACATACCTTTGTGATGTGAGTTTGCTCCTGCTCCCTGAACTTCTGCTTCTGAAGGCTTGTAATGGGGAGGCAGATCTTCACCTGGACCAATATCCCTGGGGAAGAAAACAGGAGAAGGGAAAGGGAGGGACTTTGATCAGTGAAATGAATTGAATCGTTCCATTCAGTCAATTTGAATAAGCATTTTTCTGCTACATATTATTAACAGACTAATCCAGATTAACAAGACCCCAGGTAAGCAAACTCTGGAATAACCAAAGAGGTTTCTCCCCCATTGGGGTTGGAGCGAAGGCTTACTAAATTCTAATATTCTAAAAATGAAGCAGCTTTTTGGTTATGTTTCTAGGTTCAAGAGAAAATCAACATAAATATCTGATACTTCTTAAAAAGCCTAAAAGTGAAGTTGAAGGTGGGTGGAAAGAGATCCTTCGCCAATTCAAGTTCCTGCAAGTTAACATCTTAGAGAGGTGCCCAGAATAGAGCAGCCAGATATGGGGTAGAACATTCTTCAGAGGTGTCCCAATGGGATTCAAATGTAATTGACAAAGAGTTAAGAAAAAATACAATAAGGCATAGATAATACTACATTTGAAAATTAAGTCAATGCAGCTAGAACCTTCCATATGTATTGTTTCCCCCATTCAAATATGAGTTCCTTGAGAGCCTGAACTATTTTACTTTTGTACTTGAATTTCCAGTGCTTAGCACAGTGCTTTGCCCATAGTAAGCACTTATTTATTAAGCCTTAAAACATGCTTTATTCAGTCAAAAAGAAAAGAAAGTTAAGTCAACCTGCAGGGATCTTTATGTACACTTGAATAGCCCCTATTTGTATTTGAGTTTGATACTAGCATCCTAGAAGGCTTCAGTGGCTTGTTCATAATCACATAGGCAGGATGTATGAGAGGTATTCCTTAAACTCAGGTCTTTCATGCTGTCCTCTTTCCACTAGGATGTACAGTCTCGTACTTGGATATGGTTTATAATTAATTTGGGAAAACATTAGTAGAGATTTTCAAAGGGCACCCTTCTTATCTCCTACAGACTTAAGAACTGAGATCCATTGGTCATTATAAATAGCACCAAGATTGAGCCATAGAGACTAATGGGGAAATATGTTTACATGATTGCCCGTGTACAACCTGTATCAGATTGCTGCCATCTTAGAAAGGGGGATGGTAGGGAGAGAGAAAAAATTTGAAACTCAAAATTTTATTAAAAAATGAATGTTGAAAGCTATTTTACACATAATTGGAAAAAATAAAATATGATTTACCAAAAATAAAGAAATAAAGATTGAGCCATAGAATAATTTGTGAGAAACAAGAAAGCAACTTCCTTCCTCCCCCTGCTCCTCGTGCCATAGTCAAAGTATACTTTTCCCCATTGGCCTTGCCTGAAATTTCAGCATTTTGAGACATTTCTTGGGGTCTCAAAGGCTTATTACTTTTTAATATCCCTTTAATAGAACAAGAGTGTCATAAGCCTTTCACTGTGTAGTACGTGACAGGTATTTTTTATCAGTGTTCAATGAATGTTATCAACTAACCCTTTAGCATAGCTCTGAAGACCTTGAAGTAATATGACCTGGGATCAAGGCCAGGGAGAAGGCCAAAGTCTGATTTCAGTATTGCCTAGGTTGGATTCTGATAAAATATGATGGGGGGATTCCCCCCCCCCTTTTTTTGACCAGACCTGTAACTGAATCATTATGTGGGGGGACCCCTTGGCATGGATGTTCCCTCCCCCAACTCCAGTAGGCAACTCTTTGTACTTTATAATTTTAGAGAGTTGTCTGGGTGTATCTGAAGGTGAAATGACTTACTCATGGCCACCCAGAGCACATGTGGTAGAGGGAGAATTTGAATTCAGGTCTTCTTGACTTTGAGGCCAGTTACTACCCCACCCTCATTATCATGGGAGATTATTAGATTGTAGATTTAGACTAGAAGGGACCTTAGTAAGTGTCTAGTTCGCCCCACCCCCTTCCTTCACAAATGAGGAAACAGGCTGAGAAAGTCTAGCACTCTTTCTATTTTTAATATATTTAGGATTTCTTTCTTTTCCAGAAATTTAGATGAGTTTCTTTTACATTTACATTTTCATTTATCATCCTGATCTTAAAAAAAAAACATTTAAATACCTGATTTCTCAATATTTAATGAATAATAAATGTCCTGACATGGGTCTTGTGGTCCACTGCTTTCATTTTCTAGTTCTATTGAGCATGAGTTGATAGCATCATAGTCAAGAATTTGGAACTGGAAGGAATCTTAGAACATAGAATGTAAGAGCTAGAAAGGGACCTTGGAGATCATCATGTGTTTTTCATTTTACAAATGAAGAAACTGAGCCCCAGAGAGTCAGAGTGACTTGGGGGTGTTACCTAGTTGCCTAGTAACAGAATAAAAACTCAGACTTGTTCTCATTAACCGGTACCACACAGAAAGATGGCACAAGGCAATGAGTAAAATCTACTCAGATGAGGTACATCTTGTACCACCCCTCACTCACTAGGAGAAGAAAATAAACCCCTTGGGAGCAGGGATTGATTTTTCATTTTGTCTTTTTTAGGGTGTTGAATAAAATAAGCTCTTTTTAAAATTGATGTTTTTTTTTAATCACCAAAATTTTCTGCCTCTTGGAGAGCTGTCTCATATAACAAATAATTTTTTTAATGAAAAGGAGAAAAAATAACCAAAATGCATCCCCAGAGTCTAGGGAAATGGGCAGCATACCACACTCGTGGAACTCCCACCTCTGCAAAGGAGTGAGGTGGGAGTATCTTCTTATTTTTTTTTTCTTTTTTGGAATCATGCTTATTCTTTATAATTTTGTAATATTCACTATTAATTGTTTTGGAGTTCTTTCACTTGATGTTGCTTTCATTGTATATGTTGTTTTCTTGGCTCTACTTACTTCACTCTGCATCTGTTCATGTAAGTCTTTCCACGCTTCTCTGTATTCATCATGCTCATTGTTTCTTATAGCATAGTAATATTCCCTTGCATTCATGGACTACATTTGATTTAGCCATTCCCCAATCCATGGGCATGTACTTTATTTCTAATTCTTTCCTATCATAGATATCTGCTATAAATATTTTGATGTATATGGATCCTCTCTTCTTAGCAATGGACTCCTTGGGGGATATGTCTAGCAGCGGAATTTCAGAGTCAAAAGGCGTGGATATTTTTGTCATTTTGTTTGCATATTTCCAATCTTTTCCAGAATGGTTGTATTGAATCTCAGCTCCATCAACATGCATTAAACTCACAATAATAAATACTTGTTGGATAAATTTATATAGAAAGTTAAACTTCAAGGAATTTGGGAGAAAATGATGATGATGATAAGGATTGTAATAGTAGCTAGAATTTATATACTGCCTATTTTTTGACAGGCACTGCATTCAATATTTTAGAATTTAGATTCAATTTCTTGCATGATCCATTACTTTATGCATTTATATATGTGAAGTACTTCCTTGTGGGTCTACTTCATGACACCTCTCATTGGTTGCTGGTCTAGGTAACCTTTCCAGGTGTTTGAGGATAATACCACCCATCTATCTCATGCATAGGTTTTACCACAGCAGTCTTCCCCCCACACTCCTCTTGGCTGACCTTGCTGGAATGAAGGACTTGGTAGGCTTCATAGAATTTAGAAGTGGGGTGGACCTTAGAGAGCCCTCAGTCCTGTCTACTCATTATATGTGAGTAAGGAAACAGGGCCAGAGAAGGGAAGTGACTTGAAAGTAGCAGTAATAATAGCTAGCATTTATATAGTACCTACTATGTGCCAGTCATTGTACTAAGTGCCGTGCAAATATTATCTCATTTGATCCTCACAACTCTGAGATGCAGCTGTTATTATAGCCCCACTCTACTCTTAACAACAGGTTAAATGACTTTCCCAAGGTCACACAGCTAGGAGATATCTGAGGCTGTATTTGAACTCAGATCTTCCTGACTCCAGGTCTAGCATTCTATCCACTGCACTGCCTAGCTACATAGTTAGCAAGATGAGGATTGGAACCTGATTCTTCTGATTCTAGAACCAATGCTTTTTCTACAATCCTCACTTCTTTCTATACTTCAAGGCTCAGTGGTGCCATTTCTGTGATTTTTCCCTCTATATCTTAGATGGTATGATGCAAAAAAATCTACTCTGTAACTAAACTCTGGTAATGAATCATCAGCATTTACCTAAGATGGTCTTCACATGACAATCACCATGCATTCAATCCTTTATCCTCAGCTTTGCTTGTTTGGCAGGATCTTCTAGAGCTTTGATTCCTAGCCTTTGAGAAAACTCAATTCTATGCCATGGTGAAGCCTCTCTCTCTCTTTCTTTCTCTCTACCCATTTATCTATCATCTATCTGTCTATGCATCTATCTATATCTATCCTATCTAATCTATCAATCTGTCTTCCTATATATCTGTCTGCCAGATAGATAGTCATTGTAGCATATCTTATAGAAAGCTGCTCTTGAAGCCACAATAATCTGGGTTCAGATCCTACCTTTAATACATGCTGACCACATGACCCAGGGCAAGTTACTTGCTGCTCTAGGCAGATAAGGTGTTGACTTGTATTGGTTGAAAGAATTTCCTTAAAAGTAAGTTCCTTTTATTAATGAAATCACAGTCCTTATCCACACACACACACACACACACACACACACACACACACACACACACACACGTAGTGACTTGAACTGCCTCTTTTTACATTCACCTTTTTGAAATCTTTACTTTGGCATAAGGCCTAGGAGTTTGGGGCCCCTCCTAGGTCTTTAATTACAGGAATACTGTATTTTATCTGATACTGCTGGAATAAAGTATTTGTCATAAATGAATTTTCCAGCTGCCTGAAGCCTTACCTTTCAAATGACCAGACTCTAAAAAAAAGTGAATTGTTTTTGAGAGAAGTCTTCTAAAATGAAATGAGTGCTTCCTAGCTTTTTAAAGATTATCTTGGACATCATTCAGTTTTTCATTTGGCTCTAGGTTTGCTAGCTGCTGTACATACACATGTGATGGAAGGTCTACAAAGCACTTTCCATCTGCTATCTCAATTATTCCTCATAGCAACCCTGTGAGACGGGCACAGAAGGTATCATCCCTATTTTACAGTTAAGGAAACTGAGGCTCATAGTGTTAAAGGAAAACCTGGTCTCAGAGGTGAAGGATTCCAGGTTCTGCATTCTATTTACTACCCCAGAACTAGGAGTCAAAAATACCTGGTGGGGAGGATGGGAGGAGAGAGAGAAACAGAGACGGATATAGAGGGAGACAGAAAGACAGGAACAGAGAGGGAGAAAGGGAGAGAGACAGACAGAGTCACATATACACACACAGATACAGAGAGACAGAGGGAGAGAAGGAGAGAGAGACAGACAGACAGACAGAGACAGACAGAGACAGAGAGAGGGACAGAGAGAGAGACAGAGCATGAGCTGGGATCCAGTTCTAACTTAGACACTAAATAACTTGTATGCCTCTGGACAAGTCATTCCCTCTATCTGCAATCCTGCTTCAGACATTAATTAACTATGTCACCATGAGCAAGTCTCTGTTTCTTTATTTGTAAAATGAGAAGTGTAGTTTGGATGGCTTTATTATTATCCCTAGCGCCTGGTACAGAGTAAGCCCTTAATCAATGTTTGTTGATTGAATGATTAAACTTATGACACTAAGATTGTTTAGTTTCCTAATTTGGAAAAAGAGTAAGTTGGAACATATAATAAGAACTAGCATTTAGATGGTGCGTAAAGTTTGCAAAGCACTTTAAGTATTTTATCTTGGGGCGATGAATATTTAGTTGCATGCCCTTGCGCAAATCAGTTCTCTGGGTTTTCTGTTACTCTTGTCTGTAAAATGAGGGCTTGGACCGGACATACTTTGAAGCTATCTAAACTCTAACGTTCTTGGATTTTATGGCACTATGCTATATTGACCCTCATAGGAGCTGCCTTGGAGGGAAGGGGAGCCAAGAGGCATTCACATAGTGCCTATTAGGGGTCAGTAATTGTGGTAGAAATGTACGTTTACATGAGGAGGCATTGGACTATGCTTTCCTAGTACTGTCTTCTGTCCCTTTCCTCAGTACTCACCACTGCCTTCCCTATCCTAATTTTCCCTTTATTTTCTTTGCATTTATCTGTGTGACCCTGAGGGTAACTTTAGACCCCTCCTGTGGAGGAAAGTAAATGACATAGAGATGTCTGTTTGGCTGACGTCCTGATTTGTGGCTTTATTCCATACAGCTGAAGTCAAAGGAAGTTGTGACCTTCAGATAAGTAGGGTGTTAACTGCACATTCCTATTATATCCTCTTCTGGGAAATCTTTAGGAGACCACTGTATAAATGATGGAATGACCCCATGTTAGAGCATTAGAGAACCACCATATTGAATGTGCAGTCTCATTCACAATTTAAGGGGAAACACCTTAGTGCTTAAAAATGGAGAGGCATTCGAATCAACAACACAGGATGTTTTCCCCATGTAGCTTGTGGAGTCAAGTCAACAAGAATTTGTAAAGCACCTATGTGCTAGGCACTGTGCTAAGACCTAGGGATATAAAGAAAGACAAAACACAGTCGCTGCTCTTAAAAATCTCCTGTTCTAATGGGAGAGACAACGTAGAAACAACCATGGATAAATAAGCAATAGACAAGATAAGACGGAGGTCACCTCAGAGGCAAGGCACTCAGATTAAGGAGGACTTCAACAGAAATTTGAAGGAAACCACATGATGAGGACAACACGGTGGGTTGGTTGGTTGTTGTCCTTTGTCTTCAAAGAGGACCAAAATGACATCACCATGATAAAGTGAAACTTCCGTGTGTCTGACTGTGGCTGATCAGACCAATACGAGCTCGGAATGTTCTACCACAGGTTGGGTGCAGATCCCATGGTGGGTACAAGCAGGGTAGAAGCAATGAAAGACTTTGCAAAACCAACTGACCAACCAACCTAGTGACCAGAAATAAAGAATGTATAAAGGCTAGGAAGGGAAGGTGGGATGGGCTGGTCTTAGGATAAGGAATGACCCAGTGTTCTGCCGTTCTTTTGAAGTCAGGAGAAAGCAAAGAAGGTCTCCAGCATGTTAAGTACACTCCCTACAGCCAACATAGGCATGAGAAGAGAAGACATGACTGAGCTGTGGAGACAATATCTAAATTGGTGAGATCTCATATCCATTTGAGTAATACAAACAGCCAGAAGACACAGTGAGAGAGTGTCCGGAAGACCCAAATCCCAATCCTGCCTTAGACTCTTAGTAGCTGTGTGATCCCTGGGCAAGTCACTTAACCTCTGTTTACCTCAGTTTTCTCACCTGTAAAATGGGTTTGATAAGTGCTTACCTTGTGGGGTTGCTGTGAGAATCAAATGAGATATTTGTAAAGTGCTTTGCAAACTTTAAAGCACCGTATCAATTTAGATGTTATTATTGTTTGAGCACTCTTCCTCCGAAGGGTTTTTCTTCCTTATCTGCCCTTGTCTTATCTTTACCTCTCTCAGAGGGATCCTAGGACAGTCTAAGCCCAGGCAAGTGAACTTCCTTGTGGCTTTGTTCTTGCTTTTAATATAATTAGATCATTAGAGCTCAAAGGGATCTTAGAGGTCATCTAAACCAATTTCACTCCACACACCGCCCCGCCCCCCCCCCCCCGCCCCCCCCCATAGTATACTCTATAAAGGAAGATACTGAAACTCAGAGATGAAGGGGCTTGGGGGAGGAACACAGCTAGTTAGAAGCAGAACTGAAACTAGGATGGTACTCTATATCAGTGATCTCTAAACTTTTTTGACCATATTCCCTTATCAGTAAACTGATTTTTTTTTTCCTTGGTTTGCTGGGAGAAATTAGGTTATATGCCCTCCCCCACCTCCCAGGGGGTGATCCAGGACTCAGGAGGAAGACTGGGAGCTTGCATTGAGGCTGGAATGAAGGATGATTGGTTGGAATGTTGACTTTTGATAGCTGAAGGCTAGATGTGCTTTTGTTGGAGACTAGCTCTGAGACTGATTATCTCTGGGAGGGTGAGATGCAACTGACCTATAACCCTCAATTACACCCCAACTCGAGTCATCATGATAGAAGGCTACCCACTTAAAAAATGTTTTTTCATTTAACACAAATCTATTTTCTCTCCCTCTGATTCCTCCCAAACTTTTTTTTTCCAGAGGAGGGGGTGCTGGAAGAGGAAAATACAAAATAAAACCTTTGTAACAAATATGTAGTCAACCAAGACAAATTCCTCGACTGGCTGTATCTCCAAACACACACACACACACACACACACACACACACACATGCGTGCATGTATGTATGTATATGTGTGTATGTATACACCTTGAGTCCATTACCTCTGTCAGGAGGTAGGTGGCATGTTTCATCATTAGGCCTCTAGGATTGTGGTTTGGCCACCCACTTTGGAGACTACTGCTGTACACCATGGGTACAGAGCATGGGTTGGCCAGGAGAGCCTTCCCACTGTCCCTTTCCCTTCCCCTCAAGGGCAGACCTAGTAGGGACCTCAGAGATCATTTACTGAACCCCCTTAACTTTCCAGATAAGGAAATCAAGTCCCAGAGAAATGAAACAATTTGCTTCAGGTCCCAGATAGCACAACCAAGTATGAGTTAACATGGCTAAGAATAGGACAGTACTTTGCATCATAAGAATGTAGTTTCCCTGGTACATATGGACCAAGGAGAAAGTTTGTCCATTATTTTGGAAACACCCAGTTCCCTCCCCCTCTAGGCACATTTGTACACTGGAGGATCCCAGGACTCTGTCTCTGCCTTTCTTGTATTCCCCAGTGCTAAGTATTGTGCCTGGCACATAGTAGGCACTTAATAAACGTTTGTTGATGATAATGAGGGGCCCCTTCATAAATGGCCACGGGAGTTGTTAGAATCCTCATCTCTGGACTTGGCAGCCCACCGTTCTTGCCACAAACCAGGATGCCTCTTTCCTCTCAGTTACTGTTTCATCCTGTCTGCTTCATAAGGTCAGCAGGGCAGATCCTCTTCTCCAGAGCTGTCACTGAATATAAGTGTAACTGTATTTCCTGTTTTCAAGATGAAGGAATTGAAGCCCAGAGAAAGAGACTTAGCCAAGGTAACAGCCAAGGTAATGAGGGGCAGAAGCCTCATGACTCCTAGTCCGATGTTCCTAACCCATGAAGACTTTCCGACTTTTCTAAACCTAGTTTGCTAATGATATTGCTTTTTAGGGGATCTTTCCATCTCTGCATTTCCTTCCATGTCTTCCATTTTCCTCATACTCTTCAGCCTACCTCTCTCTCACTTTCTCGCTGTCTCTGTCTCTCTAGTTCTGTTTTTCTATTTCTGTCTTTCTCTGTGTCTCTGTTTCTCTATTTCTGTTTCTTTCTCTTTGTCTTTCTGTCTCTCTATTTTTGTCTTTGTCTCTGTATCTCTGTCTCTCTATTTCTGTCTGTCTCTGTCTCTCTGTTTCTGTCTCTATTTCTGTCTTTCTCTGTCTATTTCTGTTACTTTCTCTTTCTCTGTCTCTTTCTGTTTCTCTATTTTCTGTCTTTCTCTGTTTCTGTATCTCTGTCTCTCTATTTCTGTCTTTGTCTCTGTCTCTCTGTTTCTGTCTCTATTTCTGTCTTTCTCTGTCTCTGTCTCTCTATTTCTGTCTTTCTGTCTCTGTTTCTGTCTCTATTTCTGTCTTTCTCTGTGTCTCTGTCTCTCTCTGTCTTTCTGTTTCTGTCTTTATCTCTCTGTGGCTTTGTTTCTTTCTTTCTGTCTGTCTTTGTCTCTGTCCGTCTCTCCTTTTTTTGTCTCTGTTTTTGTCTCTCTCTGTCACTGTCTCTCTCTTCCTCTCTGTCCATCTGTCTCTGTGTGTGTGTGTCTCTGTCTCTTTCTCTCTCATATAACTTCTAAGGTATGGACTCCATCAGCTCTCTTCTTCCCTCTGTTTCCCAAATGAGGGGTTTGGATGTATGGTTGTGGGAGGTCCTGGTCCCTGATGCAGCCAGAGATCCCTCACCAATTGCTGAGCTGGCCCTAGGAAGCACTGTCATCCTATCACAGCTGAAGAAAGCAGCCTTGCTTATACTCCCGGTTTCTTGTATCCATCTCAGCAGCAGCTCTGTGCTGATGACTGTTTAGTTTGGCTGTTATTGGAAGCTTGGCTGATCTTTCCCAAGCATTTACTGCATTATCCAAGGACTTAATTTTGATGCATTGACTTTGCAGGTCCAAGCCTGTGGCTTTGGCTGGGGGGCAGGATGCCAGGGGCTGCCTTCTGCAGGCAGTGGTAATACTTTGCCACTTAATGTTTCTTGCCACCAGTATGCTTGGAAATCAGATGTTAATCGCCTGATTCTGTGCCAGGAAAATGGTTTTTTCCTCAAAGAGTAGGAAGTAGACATGATACTCATGTCTTTGGAATTCTGATTGCATCACTCCAGAACGCACATTGTTAATTCAGTCATTTGATGGCAATTCTGGGTTTTCATGGAACATTTCAAACCACAAGGTTGCTGACTTGAAGATTAGAATAATTTTTTATTTGCAGGTAAGATTTGTAAACACAAAGGGGAGGAATTTTATAGAACTCTTTTATGTCAAAGTCCATAAAAACTACATCCTTAAAAGAAAATGTTTTTTGATCAACGTAATGACTAACCAGAAAGTCTTATACATGACAAAGCACCGTAGATTTCAGAGGCCCAGTGATGATCCCTGTTCTCCTCTCCCTATTCTATCTCATTCAGTGATCTCATCAGTCCCCATAGATTTATTATGATCTCCATGCTGATGAGCCCCAAATCCACTTTTACTGCCCCAATCTCTCTGCTGACCTTACAGCTCCAACTACCTTTCAGACTGGAATATGTCCCACAGACATCTCAAACAGAAATCATTCTTTCCCCCTAAGCCCTTCCTTCAATCTACCTTCCCTATTTTTGTAGAAGACAATCCCTTCCTCCCAGTCCCTTAGGCTTACAACCTAGGACTTATCTTGGACTCCTCAATTTCTCCCCACCCCACCTCTATATCCAAGCTATTGCCAAGGCCTGTTGATTTCAAATACACCTTCTTCTCTCCTCTGACACAGTTCCCACCCTGGTGCAGGTCCTCACATCCCAGCACCTGCATTATAGCAATAGTGTACTGGTGAGTCTGCCTCACAATTCTCTCCCCATTCCAGCCTATCTGTCATTCAGCCACCGAAGTGATTTTCCTAAAATGCAAGTTTGATCATGTCATTCCATTACTCAGGCATCTCCAATGGCTTCCTATTGCCTCCAGTAGCAAATACAGAATCCTCTGGTTGGCATTCGAAATCCTTCCTCACCTAGCCCTCCCTTACCTTTTCAATCTTTTTACAACTTTCTCCCCAACATGTTGTCTTTGATCCAGTGCTGCTGGTCTCTCAGCTGCTCCTTAAATAAGACACTCCATCTCTCAGATCTCTCAGATTGGGGCATTTTCTCCGCCTGTCCTCCATTCCTGAAATGCTCTCTCTCCTCTTCCCTTACTACTGACCTCCTTGGCTTCCTTTAAGTCTCAATTAAAATCCAACCTTCTACAGGCATCCTTCTCCAAGCCTTCTTACTTCCAGTGTTTTCCTTCTTTCAGCGACTTCCTATTTATCCTGTATATAGCTTGACTGCAGACATTTGTTTGCGTGTTGTCTCCCCCCGTTAGACAGTAAGCTCTTTGGGGGCAGGGGCTGTCTTTTACCTCTTTTTGTATCCCCAGTTCAGCAATTAGAAGGGTTTCTCTAGCTGAATCAGGGACCCGGACCTCCCACAACTATATACCCAAACCCTATGTTTGGGAAACAGAATGGAACCCATATCTAAGAAATAATATGAGAGAGAAAGAGAGAGACAGAGAGGGAGATAGAGAGAGAGAGGACAGACAGACAAACAGGTGCAGGTGGAGGTGTGTATTTTTGGACATGATGCTTTGCTTGCTTTTATTTGTTCCAGGGGTTGTTTTTTTTGTGTTTTCTTTCTTGGGAGAGAAAATATGGGCTAAGGATGAGGCGGCTGAGGAAAGAAAAGGATGAAGCAATCCTGAAAGAAAAGACAAGTCACTGAAGCATTTTTTAAAAAAAATCAGCAAAGAGAATGGATGGCTAAAAAGGATGCCAGACAGGCAAGACAACTTCACAAACTGCAGGTTGAATTTATTATATGTTTTCAGAGAAAAGCAAGCTCTACATGATAGAGAAGTTCCATGTATAATTCTATTGTTTTACATTGTATATGGAAATGTACATTTCCTTCGTTAAATTCAGAATAAGCAATAATTTAAAAACTAATAGCATAGACTTTTGCAACCATATTACTCATGGACCAAGATGGGAGATTATAAATACCTAGACTTAGTAGAGCTTAGACAGCTTTTAGTCTACTCTTCTCATTTTACAGGTGGGGCAACTGAGATCATACCAGCAGTTTATGGTGAAGCAGGGCCTAGAATCTGCGTCTCCTACTGGCTAATCCGTTGATCTTCGAATTCTCGTAATGTGGCCTCCTTTTCGTCTCAGGTCAGAGTAGCAGCTGTTTGAGAGACACTGGCCTCATTCATCCATTAACCTCATCCTGCTTTGGGGAGAGTGGAAAGAGCTCTGCATTAGAAACAGTGACTGTGGCTCTAGCACCAAACTTGTCACTACCAAACAGGGGAAACTGAGCCAAATGACTATGACTATCTTTTCATCTCAGTTTCCTTAGCCATGAAATGGGGAGAGACAAATAGCTACCCCATGTGCTTCCTTGTTTGGAGGATCAAACAAAAGATGGTGCAAGAAAGTACTTTAAAAAGTGTATGCATGGGCTGGGCATGGGAGTTGGGGTTTGGTTGGTTGTTACTGCTTTCGCTATCTGCTGTGCCTTCTCTAGCTTTTCATGACCCAACCTACTGGTTTGTACTTGCTTGCACTTTTAGTGGGAGACCTTCTTGAAGTGTGGGAGTCTTTGTAAAAAAGAGGGCCTTATGGGTGATGCAATAGGATTAAATAATTTGCAGTTGGAAAGAATCTCATTTTTACAGAAGTGGAAACTGAGGCTCTAAAAGTCTTATAAGTTACAAAGCGCTATAGAAATATGAGATAGTATGCTCATCAATCATTCCTATCTACAGCTAGGTCTCAATGCAAATAATGAATTCTTGGAGTGGTCTCTTGTATTCAAATTCACCTCTTTTCTTATTAAGCCTTAATCATTGAATGGGTGTTGCCTCAGTCAAACTGAGACCTGTTAAAGACCTTAGCTTGAAAAGGCCAAGGTACCCCATTGCATCCTGGGTCATTTCCAGTTGTCCTGATCTATCTCTGGCCGCTGGACCCAAATGGTTCTGGAGGAAAAAGTGAAGCTGGTGACTTTGCGTACCCCTCCCTCACTTAAATCCAATGCACGTGCATGTCATGGCATCACCTCTCTGATGTCATAGTCCTCTTTGAGAACAGAGGAAAAACACCAACAAATTTGAAGTTATGTTATTATGGTCACGGGTTCTAGTCCAGTTGAAACATGCAGTATCCAATAATACTACCACTTCAGGGGATTCATTATTCACCCTAATCTGGACCTAGTTACATGCCTTTAAGCAGGTAAGCTATAGACCTTTTTCTACTAGGAAATATTTTGTTAGGGTGGCCTTACTATAACATAAAGCACACTGGATTTAGAACCAAAGTAAATCCACAGGGTTGGACTAGATCCCTTCCAATCTGAATTCTGAGACTTGGGTTCAAGTGGTGACTCATACTTATTCTCCTGCTTATTTCACCATCTTGGCTCCTGGAAATATACTTATTCTTTTATATGGTGTGAGACAGGTCACTTAACCTCTCAGACCAGTTTTTAGTAGAATTACAGAGTAGATATTCTTGAAGTATCAATGATATTAATCACAGATAACTGAATAGAGCTTCTTCCTGGTATCAGGAAGACCTGGGTTTGAATCCTGCCTCACACACAGATGTATGACTTTGGGCAAATCAGCTTCTCTGAGCCTGATTCTTCCTCCTATAAAATAAAGCATTTGGAATTAGTCTCTGGAGTCCCTTCCAACCCTGGCATTCAGTGTAATTTTAATTTTTAAAGAATCCAATGATCTGGAGTTTTCATTAATCCAGACAAGCTTTCCCTTTTGTTAGTCTGAATCGGTTAAGGTTTTACTACAGTTTTGGAATTTCAGATCTGGTCAAGCAGGCCGTTAACAGTCATCGGATCTATGGTCTCCATTTTACAGATGAGGAAACTGAGACAGAAATAGGTTAGGTGACTTGCCCAGAGTCACTCAGCTAGTAAGTGTCTGAGGTCAAACTTGAATGCAGATCATCTAACTCCAGATTCTTTGCTTCTTTCTACTATACTATGGTCCTTCTCTGCCCCTTATTGGGAATATTGTAGAAGGGAAAGCTCGATAGTTCCAAGCTGGACTGAGTCCCTTCTGATTCCAATCCCCTCATTTCTTGTATCTTTGCCTGGAATTCAGCCCAGCCAGTAAAATAGAAAACAACATTAATTCCTCTTTGAAAAGAGTTCATAACATCTCATTTTCAACTGCAGGCCACATAAATCCCTTTTATCCTTTCCCTTCCTTCTTCTCCTTCTCCTCCCTACTCCCTCTTCCATCCCAACCCCAACAAAATCCCTTACACACATCCTTTTTCCTCTTTCTTTGTAAAAGAGTATTTCTCTCTCTCTTTTTCTCTCCCACCGCCCCCTCTCCAATATTTGCCTTCTCACACTCCTGTGTCACTACATCATCAGACACCGGAAATGAGCCAGCTGGCTCAGGAACTCTCAGAGTTCTCATGATAGAGCAGTTTTGTTCACTCCTCACAGGATGTTAGGATTTCCCTCTTGTGAATCTGTGTGAAAGGGACATAGGAGCCAGGCATTCAATAGAAGCTGACCATTCATTTTCATCCCCCTCTGTCTGCAGAACAGATTTGTTATTTTTAAATTTTTCTTTGGGTAATGCAGTCACTAACTCCCTGTGATCTAGCTAGACTGGGTATCCTCTGTCCCGCCCAGTTGTGTCTACTATATGGCAGTTTCCTGTTCTCTCTCTCTCTCTCTCTTTCTCTCTGTTTCCATCCCCAACATAAAGTTTAGCATTTAGGCTCTTATGAAGTAATTTTTTTTCATTCAGGAGATTTAAAACCTGGAAGTTGGCCCTTAGGTATCATCTATTCCAACTCTCTCATTTTACAGATAAGGAAATAGATGCTCACCAAACCACTTAAGGGGGGAATAAGAGAACTCAGGAAGATCTGAGTTCAGCTCCTGCCTTCAAACACTTATTAGCTGTGTGGGCAAATCATGCTGTCTCTTTGTGCCTCAGTTTCCTTATTTGTAAAATGGGAATAATGATAATAACACCTTCCTCACAGAGTGGTTATGAGGATCCAGTGAGATAATGTTTGTAAAGTGCCTTGTAAAACTGAAAATGCTGCTAAGTAAATGTTAGTAGTTGTTAGATGGGTACACAAACATTTATCCCACAATGCAGTGTGCAGTGACGTCCCTTATTTCTAGAGAGAGACAAGGTCCTAGAAGACTGGATTGCAGCACTCGGGAGGAGGAGTGTGTGTGTGTGTGTGTGTGTGTGTGTGTGTGTGTCTGTGTGTCTGTGTGTCTGTGTGTCTGTGTGTCTGTGTCTGTCTGTCTGTCTGTGTGTCTGTCTGTCTTTCTGTCTATGTCTGTGTTTGAGCAAATAGGGTGATAGGATACAGAGGAGAAAAGGAGGTGAGAATGTGAATAGAGCTGGAGGTCTGAAGGAAGAAATGAGAGATGAAAGAAAGACTCTGGAGGAAATCAACTTAGGGAAATGGAAAGAACATTGAATTATAATGTTCCCATTAAACTTCTCCTATGGTAAGAATTAAAATATAGAAAATTAGACCGGGCAGGAAGCTTCATGTATATGTTTATTTCACATAGCGGGGAAGGGAATGGAGGAAGGTTGGTGTGGCATGGCTTGCTTTCATGAGGAAGGCCCAGTTTTGTGTTTTGGGCAAACCCCCTTCCTCATTGGGGTGGAGATAAGTTTGTACAACTGGAGGCCTCCCTACTTCCTCTTTGCTAGACAAGCTTCCTCACTCTTCTTCCTCTTTGTCATCTCTACCCATAGATGGGGAGAAGATAATTGAGTCTTCGCCAGCTGCTAAGTAGGGGTGGTTGAGGGTACCCAGCTCTGAAACACAGGAATGGCGACTCTGTTTCCTCTGTTGTTTCTGGACAGGAAGAGGCTAAAGGTTGTGAGTATGAACTATGGTTCTGAGTTTCACTTGGTCAGAGTGAGCTATTCATGAGACTTCCTCAGGTCACTGGTTCAGTCCCCACATGGACCTTTCTGCCCTTTTATATGTGGCATACAAGTTGCACCCCTGACCCTAATCATCCATCTCAAACTGGTTATTTTTCACAAAAATGAACTAGAAATGGAGAGGAAGGATGCTTTGGAGATTCATTGTGTTTCCGGCATGATCTACAAAGTCATTGATTTTTAAAGTTGAAAGAGACCTAGAGATGATTTGTTTAGCTTCCTTGTTTTAAAGATGAGAAATGTGAGGCCCACACAAGTGAAATGATTTGCCCAAGATCACACAGCTAACAGCGTTCATTTAATCCAGTGGCAGGGTTATTATTTGTTTATTTGTGGGTGTCATTTGTGTATGTCATTCTATCTACAGAATTGCAGAATGAATTTTTCTTTGTGTATGTATGGTACCTTTATCGTATAATTGTTGAACTTTGGAACCATATGACTTTTTAAAAAATTAAAATCCATTTGTTTTTCTCTCCCTCCTTTCTCCTCCTCCTTCACTGGGAAAAAAAAGAAAAAAAACTATTATTTCTGACAAATATACAGAGTCAAGTAAAACAAACAGAACCATAAGACCTTCAGAACTGATCCAACTACTTCATTTTACAGATGAGGAAACTAAGTCCCAGAAAAGGGAAGTGACTAGCTCAGTGGAAGGGTTTCAGAGGTACCTGTTGAGGGTACATTTTGTCTAAGTGCTGTACAGTTGCCAGGGCCCTTTGAAGAGAAAGGGTGGGGCTCTGTGGGTTGTAATCTTTTTCCTCCTTGAACACTTGGAGGTTAAACTTAGCTTAGACTTTTTCCACAGAAAGTGTCCTAAGGGAAGACATCCATCAGATCTGCTTGAATAGGTCTTAAGAATTTGCTTGGTGGTGCAAAAAATGATTGTTGCAGTCAGCTGAGTCTCTTCCATTTTGTTCAAATCAAGCCCTCTAGCTACTGACATACATGAGTTTATATGGTTTAAAATTTTTTCCAAAATTGCATATCCTAGTAAGATCAGTTTCTGAATTCCAGATTAAGACCCCTGGTCAACCTAAAAGAAGTTAATTATTAGTGTTTTAGACAGTGCTGAAGGAAGGACAATTCTTGGAGTACAAGCACTTATTAAGTGCCTACTATGGGTCTGGCACAGGGCCACGGAAAAATAATTTCTGCCCTCAGTGAATTTATATTCTCCTGGGGGGAGGGGCAAGTGATAGGTACATAGAGAAGTAGATACAAAACACACACATAAGAAATACCAAGTAATTTTGGGGAAGGGGGGAAGAGGGGAGTGGGGCATGCAACTGGGGTGATCAAGGAAAGCTCAGGGATAGCACTTGATCTGAGTCTTGAAGGAAAGGGATGTTATCGTGTGTGTGTGTGTGTGTGTGTGTGTGTATGTGTATGTGTGTATGTGTGATGGACCATCTACTAAAGTGTGAAAAGGTCATGTTCCACATCAGTGAAAAAAGTTCCACAGTGATAAACTCCCAGTTCTTTGAAAATATTTATAGAATATGAAATCAGCATTAGAATTAGTTAAAATGCTTTCAGTAACAGTGATAGCTAGTGGTGTGCTTATAAATGTTTAACAACCAGCTCTTGGTGGGGGAAGGGGGAGGGAAATCTTTTTGCATGATGTACTTCTTAATTAAATCTACATTACCAATATTTCTCTGTCACTTTCTTAAGTCTGGACAATCACCCAAACAATATATCAAGCTGATTTCTGAGGTAAAAATGCTCACACTGAAAATTAAAAGATCTAATTTGGCTGTTAGGAGCTGGCTCCAGCCCATCCCTGATAACGGCTTGCATTATATACTCATTTGAGCTTTGCTAAGCATTTGTGGCTGCAGTGGATACAGTTCAAGGCCTGGAGTCAGGAAGATCTGAGTTAAAATCCAGCCTCAGACACTTACAAGCTGTGTGACCCTGGGCAAGTCATTTAACCCTGTTTGCCTCAGTTTCCTCATCTGTAAAATGAGCTGGAGAAGGAAATGGCAAACCACTCTAGGATCTTTGCCTAGAAAACCCAAATAGGGTTATGAAGAGTAGTATAGGAGTGAAAAATGACTAGACAGCAACAAAAAGAGTATTGAATGCATTCTCTTATTTAATCATCGCAACCTTGTGAGGTCGGGACTATTATTCACCCCATTTCACAGATGAAGAAACTGAGGTTCCGAGATTTGCTCTTTCAGCATTTTTAAAATGTTGACTCTGTTATCTTTTCTCATTCAATTTAATGCTGGTCTGCCTGCTGGGGGTGGGGGATGGGGTAAACTGTTACATTTCTTAATGTGGATACAATGTAGTTACCATTTTAAAGATGTTATTTCGTTGGCATAAGAATTCCCAGGAAGAGAAGTCTGTCCACTAATGCACGTAGACACTTGTTCTGCCTCTTATAGTCTCAGACAGTTGCCTAGACAGCTGAGAGGTTATTATTAAGAACTTTAAAAATATTATAGAATCATAAATCAGAGAATATTAGCTCTTAATAACTCTTAAAGACGTGGTCTAATACTTTTGCATTCAATTAAGTTCAATCAGTAATGATTAAGTGCCCATCATTTATCTCTTAGAGGCAGGATCATAGAAAGAAGACTTGAGTTGATAGACCTGGGCTCAATTTCCTCCTCCGATACTTGTGACCTATGTGATCTTAGGCGGGGCTTGGAGCCTCAGTTTTCTCTTCTGTTAAATGGGGATGGTACTTGTATTCTCTACCTGAAAAGGTTCCTAAAATCTATGTAAACATGAGTAGTTGCATAGTGCTTGGTGAGATACAAATAAGAAGGAAAGAAAATTCCTGCCCTTGAGTAGCTTAAAATCTAGTAAGGATTGACTGACAACTAAATTGATCGATCTTGGTAGATTGATAACTGGAAGGCAAATTACATACTAAAGCATACCTACATAAAAATCCTAACCGAATGGAGCAAGGTCATGATGGTTATGAAATCAGAGTCTGAGGATACAACACTTACCTAACCCCTCCCATACATGAAGGACTCCCCATTACAGCAGACTGGACAAATGATTGTCAGCATCTACTTGAAGATCTCCAAGGACAGAGAGTCCACCGTGTCTCAAGCCAAGCTATTCCACTTTAGGACAGCTTTTCCTGACCTCACGCTTAAATTTACCTGTTTACAACTTCTGTCCCTTACTCCCAGATTCTGCCCTGTGGGGTCACTCAGTCAGTCGGTAAACATTTCTGTCCTCCACATGATCTCCCTACAAATACTTGAATACAGTGGTCAAGTCCCTTCCTGAGCCTTCTTTCTTCCAGGTTAAATATGCCCAATTTCTGCAACTGATCCTCCCATGCCATAAACTCAAGGTCATATAGGACAGTAGACCTGCATCCTAACAGTAACAACTCTGGTCCCAGATCATTTCTTCTTTTCCCTGACACCAGCCTGCTATTTTATCTTCCTGATTATATAAGGCAATTAGTAAGCTATTAATCGATCACATTAGTCATTCAGATTTATTTATACAAGTACATTTATAAGTATACTTACATAAAGTAATAAAATAATATTAATATTAATTGTCATTATCATCAGATCCAGCTATAACGGGCAGTAACGACCAACTACATGAGGAGCACTGAGATCTGTCTCAAACATTTGTGATTAGTAATTAGGATGCAGAAAAGCCCATTTGAGGGAGAATTGAAGGCAGTGAATTCTGGTGGAAGACTTCTGTTCCAGAAGCTTCTCTTTAGCCCTACCTTACCCGTGTATTCTTGTACAAGTTGGCCTCAGTATCTTCTGCCAAATGAGGAAGTTGGACAACATCACTTGTCAGGTCTCTCTTGGTGAATTACTTATGACTTCTGAGTTGTGATCTGCCTGTTGGTCATTTTATGGGGTTTACGTGAGCCTACCTTCTAACACAACACAGAAACTAGTGAATATTTCTGTTAAATATTAAAGCAAGGAAAAGAAAGTGGTTGCCAAGGAAACTACTGGATTTTTTTTTTTTTTTTGCTTTAGTTACACTGAATTATTTGGAGGGACATTTGTGTGTGGTTCAAGGTCTCACACACTGACAGAATTTGATTTAGTTGGGGAATGTAATTACCTGGTGCTTGTTGTTGGTTACTTTTTCAAATGGTGACATTTACTTAGAGCCATTACCAGCAATGGAATTGTGGTGACATTTGATTCTGATGGGTCGCCTCATCCAAGGCAGCATGTGACATTATCAGTTCAGTGCAGCTCCAGATTGCTTGTGCAGAGGTTAATTCAATTCCACAAATGTTTGTACGCATCCTTCAAAGAACTTGACTTCATTGATATGGGTACCCTTTTCACAGATGCCAGATTACAGCCCTTCCCCTCCCCTTTATTAGACTGTCTTTGTGATTCCCAATGGCTGGAGGAATTCAGTGACTGGTGGCCATCCCTCTGTAATGAGCCTCTCCAAATTTAGCTAAGCTGGTCCTCAGAGAACAGACTCATGCTTCATTGATAGCCCCAAACCAAAGCCTTACTAGCTGGCTAAGTTCTGCCAGAGCTTTTGCTATATGTGTTAGCATTTCATCGTCACCTTCACAGCACTGGATGACATTGGAAGAAGAATCTACTAGAGTAAGAGCCAGATGCTTGTTAGTGCTTTGGTAGATTCATGCTGTTATGGGACTGGATACCTCTCTTACCATCATAGGTTACATCCCATACATCCCTTCTCTCTTCATTTGTGATTCTTGTTCACATCCTTCCATAAAGCCTTCATAGAGGATCTACCCAACATGTTGGAGGTCTTCCTCTAGTTCTGCCAATCTTGGACAGCAGTTAAGCCCACAGGCAGAGAGATTTTTGATCTCTCACTACACGTCCCACTTACTTTCTTTTCCAGTCAGCCATGTTGTCGTCGATGTCTTGTGCCACTTCTCTCACACTGGTTATGATTAGTAGCATACTGCAGTCAACCCACTGTGCTCCTTTTTTCCATTACCCTTTGAGTCATATGTAAATATATTTGATGTATTAGAGTCACCAGACAACCAGATACATGGCTAATGTCTTTGAGAGGACATGGCGTCTCCTGTTCATCTTTTAAATATGGCTAAGTAACAGGATCACCAGCAGATTAGAAATCTGTGGGCTCTTCCTGACAAATGGCATTTTAAATTTCCCTAAATTCCTTTGACCAGTGATAGGAGTGGTAGGTGGTAGGGTAGGGGAGTTGGAGGAAGTTGGCATAAAAATTTAGATCACTTGTTGCTGGTAGGGAAGGCATTTGTAACTTAGAGACCTAGGTGAGAGTTCAAGATATATGGATGGATCATGATTTATTGGACTGGGTAACCCCTGATTTACTTTTGGTCATGGTGAAATTAAGGTCATGAATTTCATCACTTTATGTGATACATAGGTTTTTTTGTCATTGTTTCTTTTTTGGAATTTGGTTATAGACATAGAATACATGCTTAACCTCATCTAATAGTCTTGCAAAAATGGGTGCCCATAGTCACAAGGGAAACCAACTTGTTGAGATACTTTGGGTGGGTCAGTACTAACCACTAGAAAAACCCCCAGCTCAGACTGTTCTGGAAGTGGGATTCCAAACAGATCTGATATTCAAGTCTATTGATTAGTAACCAAGGTAACTAGTCAACAAGCATTTATTAAGCAGTTACTATATGCCAGACATTATGCTAAGCTCTGAGAATAAAAATACAAGCAAAAAGGAAGAGACTACCCTGCCCTCAAGGAGTTTCTATTCTAATATACAAAGACCACACATACAAGGAAGTTGTAGTAGGTTGGACCATGGTGGAGAAAGACACCTAGAGAGTCAGAAGGGGAGTCCAGAGAGGAGTGGAGTTAACATGGATGCCCTGGCCACTTTTCTTAAAAAAAGGAAGTTCTAGCAGGAACAGACTAATCAAAGGAAGGGACCACAGTGGTGTAGTGGTCTTTCAGACTGCTGGATCACCGTGGAGAAAGAAGTTGGGAGAGTTAAGAGTGGAGCTCAGAGAGGAAAGGAGGGAGCTTTGAACCACTCACTTTTCTTTTCTGGACTTCAGTGTAATCTAAAAAGAAATGGTCTTCAAGGTCCCTTCCAAGAAAGACTCTTTCTTCATTGACCATAATCTTGATTCTGTTCCTTAGTAGCTGTGCTGGAGAGGAAGCCACTTTAGTTCTTTTAAGTGTCGGTTTTGCTTATAAATGGGCATCATAATAATGGTTAATGATCATCATCGTTGTAATAATGGTCTATAAAATGGTCATAATGACTACCACTGCACATAGATGTTGGGGGGTTAATTATCAAGAACTAGCTATTAGTGATTTCTAACTAAAGGAGGCAAATGTTTTATTTCAGGTAGTCTGACATTTGTCAGGTGATATTTTTCTTCTTTTGAAAGAGGAAGCTCATACGATTGCCACTGACATTCAGGTTCTATCTCAATAACAGTTATTCACCAAACTTTTTTTTAACTTCCATGGGAGATGTTCAGCCAATAATAACCACATCTAACTCGTTGCTTGTGGACAGTCTTGATCTTGAGTTGATGTCAGGCACTTGGTAGTTATACATTATAGTTATATAGAACTTGCTGACTATCCGGATCTATGATCACATTAGCTCCCATGGATTTAATTATTATTTTTGTGCTGCTGATTCTCTGTGCTGACCTCCAGTCTCATGTCTCCAACTGCTTTTCAGATGTCTTGAACTGGATATCCAGTAGGCATCTTAAATTCAATATGTACATAATTGAACTTATTAACTTTTCCCCTAAACCCTTTCCCTCTCCTACTTTCCCTATTCCTGTAGATATCCCTGCCATTCTCTCAGTCCCCCAGTCTGAAAACTTAAGTGTTGTCTTAGATTCTTCACTATCTCTCACCATCATCCCCCATATCCAAGATCTTGCCAAGGCATGCTGATATCACCTTTGCAACATCTCTCTCCCTTCTCTCCTCTAACACTGGCTTTCATCACCTCATACCTAAACTACTGCAGTAGCTGCTAGTGGGTCTGCCTGCCATGTTTCTTCCCAATCTAGTCCATCCTCCATTCAAGTCATCATAATCAAATCAAATCAAATCAAATCTTCAGTTTTCCTAAATTAAAGATCTGGCCATGTTGCACTCTACTCAATAAACTTCAATTGTTTCCTGTTGCCTCTAGGATATTATACACACACACGTATAATAAAACATACAACATAAAATGCTCTGTTTGACATTCAAAGTCCTTCATAACCCAACCCCCAGCCCAACTCATCAATTTTTCAGTCTCATTACACTCCACTCCCTACCACATACTCATCAGTCCAATGACATTGGCCTCTTGACTCTTTCTCAAACAAGACAAGACACTCTCTGGTTATCTTCTCTGGCCTAGAATGTTCTCCCTCCTTATCTTTGCCTACTGGCATTCCTGGCTTCCTTAAAATCCCAAATTCTATAGGAAGTCTTTCCTAATTCCCTTAATTCCAGTGCCTTCTCTCTGACAATTATTTCCTATTTATCCTGTCCATAACTTATTTGAACATAATTGTTTGCTTACTGTCTCTCCCATTAAATTGTAAGCTCGTGGAGCTCAGGGACTGTCTTTTGTCTCTCTTTGTATCCACAGGGCTTAACACAGTCTCTGACATATAGTAAGCACTTAATAAAAACCCGCTGACCAACTGACTAAGGAAGTATTTGGGCCTCCTCCTGCCTTCTATACTTATTAGACACACTAACATCCTAATATGGCTTCTAAACGCAAGAGCTCCACCAGCTTCAGCCTTCCTGCTAGCAGGGATACAAACATATGCCACTATGTCCAGTTGCCACCCTTGTCTTTTCCAAGACTAGTTATTTTTTAAAATATATTTTTGTTTTGCTAACTATTTCTCAATTACGTTAAAATTTTTTAACATTCATTTTTAAAAATTTTGAGTTCCAAATTCTCTCTTGAATTTTGAAATTGAAAAACTCTTGAATTCCAAATGCTCCAAATCCTCTTGCCCTTTCCCTACCCCTACATGAAAGCAGGCATCACTATATTGATTAGACATGTGAAGCGGGACTAGTTATCTTGACTATGATGCTTACTTATCATCCACAAGGAAGCTGGTGTTGCAGTGAGTGGATACAGTGCCGGTCCTGGAGTCAGGAAGATCTGAGTTCAGATCTGGTCTCAGATACTTACCAGCTGTGTGCTATGGACAAGTCCTTTAACCTCTCTGTTTGCCTCAGTTTGCTCATCTGTAAAATGGGGATAATAATAACTACCTCCCAGTGTTGTTGTGAGGATCAAATGAGGTAATATCTGTAAAAAGTGCTTGGAACATAGTAGGTGCTATGTAAATGCTTCTTCCCTTCCCTCCATACTGATTAGCCTGTTATTGGAGCTTTCCAACTACAAACTCCTTTAATTCTTTACAGAGACTCTGCTTGAAGTAGGATGATTGGAGTGATTGTGTGAAATTGGAATCGATACAGCTATGGGCCCAAGGCCCCCCATTTCTTTACTCATTTAATATGCAGAATCAGATTGCCTAAGAAATCCTGGGATTTTGGAGTTTGGAGAATGAAGAAACCTCAGAAGATGTCTAGTCCAATTCTTGTGTATTACAGATTGGAAAATTGCAACTCAGACAGGAAGTGACTTGCCCAAGGTCACATAGTTAGGGTTTTTTGGGTTTTTCTCACACTTACCCCTCAAAATGACTACAAATGCAAACTGATTTTAATTGACCTTATCCATTCAACAAATATAGAGCAAAAGCTAACATCAAGGAATCAAGGACCAGACGTCAGGAATACAGTGAACAAGCAGCCATCAGGAACCTTCTGCCCTTCTGTAATAGCCATGTCTGAAGCCCTGACAATAGTTAGCTTACAGCTGGAGAAACAAATACCATCTCTTGTCAAAGCCCATTTCAGTCAAAGCTTTATAGTATAATAAAATAAATCACATCTAGTGTGAGAATCTTGTAATAATAAGCAAAAACTTCAGTCATGTCCAACTCTTTGTGACCCCATTTGGGGTTTTCTTGGCAGAGATACTGGAGTGGTTTACCATTTCCTTCTCCAGTTCATTTTACAGATGAGGAAACTGAGGCAAACTGGGTTAAATGACTTGTCCAGGTTCTCATAGCTGGTAAGTGTCTGAGGCTGGATTTGAACTCGTGAAAATGAGTCTTCTGATTCATACCCGGTGCTCTTATCTACTGCTCTACATAGCTATTGCATTTACTTAGGGAATTGCTTTTGTCACATTCTTAATTAGTGTTTTTCTGTTTCCTAAAGATGACATTCGATTGTTTGGGTTTGTCCGGTTTACCACCGGGGATGCCATGAGCAAGAGAGTGAAGTTTGCCCTCATCACTTGGATCGGCGAGAATGTCAGTGGGCTGCAAAGAGCCAAGACTGGGACGGATAAGACCCTGGTGAAAGAAGTCGTACAGGTAATTCTTCTATTGACTCATGACTAACAATAATGATGATAGCTCACATTTTGACATTACCTTATGGTTTATAAAGCACTTTACATCTGGTATTTAATTTGATTATTTCCACACAGCTCTGTGAGGAAAGTCATGTGAGTGGTCTTCCCACCTTACAGATGCACAAACTGAGCCCCAGAGAGGTTGTTATATGCCCGTGGCCATATGGCTAGTAAGCAGCAGAGCAGTGATTTGAACCTACATTCAGTATCGGGTTTATTATTATTATATCTCAGCAGCCTGATATGCTCTCTTGTACCACACAAAATACTCCCATTTTTTATTCAGCAAATGTTTGAGTTTCTGTGCTTGAATATCTCCAATAATTGTGACCCACTGCTTCCTGAGACAACCTATTCCACTTTTGCTTATCTCTGTTACTAAGTTTTTCCTAATATTGAGATGAAATCTACCTCTTTGTAACTTCTACCCATGATTCTGCCTCTGGGGTCAAGAATGAGTTTCATCTTTATTCCACATGATAATTCTTCCACTGTTCAATCTATGATCATATATTTTCTTCTCCAGACTAGACATTCCTAGTTCCTTCAGCTCATTCTAATAGTTTATGATCTTAGACCCTCCTCCATCCAGATATCTCCTCTCAACAATTCTAGCTTATTAATATTCTTCCTCTCTGAGTCTAATATTCCAGATGGGGTCAGACCAGAGCAGAGTACAGTGGGACTATTACTTTCCTAGTCCTGTACATTTTATGCTTCTTTTAACAAAGCCAAAGATTTCATTGGCTCTTGTGACAGCCATATTGCATTGAATCATTGACCTTAACATTTAATAATACCTTCAGATTTTTTTGTTTCCATTTGATCTGCTTTCCTATATGGTGAGTTGTCTCCATCAGGGATTGCTGGCTTATTACTCTACTCAATTACTATTGAGGTTGGTGACCTTGCACAGCCCTCCCTCATTCAAATCAAAGTCAAATGCAAGTCATATCATCATCTTGATGTCATGGTCCTCTTTGAGAACGAAGGACAATCACAACAGCAACTCTGCTGAATACATGGTGGTGGAATTTCCTTCTGTTTCCTGCTTCTGGCTTCATTTAGAGTCCTCACCTGAGTTGCTATCTCTTCCTCATAAGAGAAATGAGTTCTTCCATTTTTTTCTTTAGTTCAGAACCTAGAAGCTTGTGGTTCAGTTATTTTAATGAAAGAGACAGACCCTTTTACATCCAGCCCTCAGATTAGGCAAGAACATTCAGCTGCTTTCTCTCCATAAGGAGAAGAATCTGTCCGTTCCCAGAGACTTGGCTATGTGTAGTTTTTATATCCAGAAATTATCTTGCCTTAAAAGGCCAACCTCTTTTGGAATACAGTATACCCAGTCAGTTAAATAGAACTTACAGGACGTAATCTGTCTTTGAACCCATTTTTTCCTATTCACCAAGATCAATATCACTGTCCCAGGTCTCTCTCTGACTTAGGGTTAGAAATTCCTGGACACTCCCACTAAACCCCCATGGGGATCTTGTGCCTTCAGGAGTGAAGCTATGTCCAGTAAACCATCAAAGAGCTGCATGGGTTTAATGCTCAGATCTTTTTTCAAATAAACTGCTATCTACTCGATGTCCTGTAGACATCCCAAAATAGAAATGAAATCAACAAGCATTTAAGCAAGCCAGGAACTCTGCTAAGTAGTGGGGATACAAAAAAGGGCAGAAACAGTCTCTGCCCTCAGGAAGCTCATGCTTAAAAGAGGAGATAGCATGCGGCCAATTGAGTTAATATCGGAGAGAAGGTTCTAGCATTGTGGAGGAAAGGAACTGGGAGAAATCCAGGAAAGTCAGAAGGCAGAGGTGAGGAGAGAGAACATTCTAGGTGAGGGAGGCAGCCAATAAAAAGTCACTGAGTCAGGAGACGGAGTGTTTTGTGAGAGGAATAGCAAAAAGACTGATAATGCCAGGTCATTGACTCTGTGAATGGGAGTAAAGTGTAAGAAGATTAAAAATATAATTGATCATCCCCCCCCAAACCTGAAACCCCCTATTGCTGTCCCTATTGCTATTAAGGATTTCTTAACATTCTTCTGCTTACTTAGTTTACAACTGCATGATCCTTGACTTCTCACTCTTGCTTACCCCACAAATTTGGCTGCTAAGTCTTGTGAATAATAACTCCCAGTACCTCTCCTATCTATGTTTTTCTTTCCAGTCCCATGACCAGTTCCCTAATTTAGACCCTCATCACCTCTCATTTGCATTATTGCAGTGGTCTCCTGATGGATCTCTCTGCTTCAACTCTCTCTCTCTCTCTCTCTCTCTCTTTCTCTTTCTCTTTCTCTCTTTCTCCAGAGTTAAATGACTTGCCCAGCATCACACAGCTACTAAGTGTCTGATGTCGAATTTGAACTCAGGTCCTCCTGGCTCCAGAACTGATACTCTATCCACTGTGCCACCTAACTGCTCCTTAAAAGGCATGTTGGGCTCTTAGCTGGTTTTGGTCATTGTTTTTGTCAAATCGTTTCAGTTGTATCTAACTCCATGTGATCCCATTTGAGGTTTTCTTGGCAAAGATACTGGAGTGGTTCACCATTTTCTTCTCCAGTTCATTTTATGGATGAGGAAACTGAGGCAAACAGGGTAAAGTGACTTGCCCAGGATCATATAGTAAATGTCTGAGACTTGATTTGAACTCTGGCCTTCCTCACTCCATGCACAGTTCTCTACTCACTGCACCTTCTAGCTGCTTCTCATATCTCTTTTCCGATGCATTTTCCATACAGTTGCCAAAGTGATTTTCCTAAAACATAAGTTTGATCATGTCAGTCCTCTGCTTGAGAATCTCCAGTGTCTCCCGTTTGCTTCTAGAATGACACACAAAGTCCTCTGTTTGCTGTTTAAAGCCCTTTATGACCTGGCTCTGAGCTAGCTTTTCTTGCCTTACTATACATCCCTTTAGTTTCTTCAACTGTAAAACGGGGTAATAACTGCACCTACCTCCTAGGTTGTTGTGAGGATCAAATGAGCCCATATTTGTAGAGTGTTTAGTGCAGTATCTTGCACATAGTAGGCACTTGCTTAATGAATGCTTCTTCTCTCCTCACCTCTATGGTCTTCCCTCCCCCAGGGTTCAGCCAATCTGCCTCGTTTCTGCTCCTTACACGATTCGTCATCTCCAGTCTGTGCCTTTGCGCTGTTCTCTGTGTCTGGAATGTACTCCATCCTCACTGCTGTTGCTTCAAAGCTAAAAAGAACTGGAATAGCCTCTAATGTACATTTCACTGGAATGTAAACTGCTGGCCATTGGGTATTTTTTCATTCACCGTATTTGTGTCTCCAGTGCTTAGCACAATGCCTGGCACTTAGTAATTGCTTAATAAATACTTGCTGATTGAAAAAGCTCAGCTCAAATGCCCCTCCCTTCTTCAGATCTTTACTAATTCCCACCCTCCCAACTAGTGTTTCCCTCCAAATTACCTCGTAATGATTTTGTATATATTTTTGTGTACATATGTTGCTCCTTCCATTAGAATGTAAGTTTCTTGAGGACAGGGATTATTTCATTCTTTTCCTTTGCATCCCTAGCAACTAGCACAGAGCCTGGCACCTAGTATGCACCATTGCTATCGCTTCCTCCACTTTGTGCTTGGAAGTCAGTGTTTGGAACTCAGGTGTAATACCATATTCATCCTTTATGTTTTGTCATCTTGGCCCTGTGTTTTAGCCTTTCAAGTTCTTCTTGGATCCTAAATTCTCCATTCAGTGTGTTAATTGACCTTCGTTGCCTTGTCTTCTGCAAATGGATGAGTAAGCCTTCTGTGTCTTTTCATTCAAATGAAAAGATAAAATGTTGATAAAAATGTTGATAAAGTTGTTGATAAAAATGTTCAAAACAACAGTGGCCAACCCAAATCCTAGAGACACTCTACTCAAGCCTGCCTCCCTAGTTTATATGGAACCATTGGTGATTGCTCCTTAGACATCTGACTATTCATCAAAGTTAAGAATCCACATAGATGTGCCCAGGAAAAAAGCGTGAGAGACTTGTCAAATCTAGACTGTGCTAAAATCTAGGCAAGCTATACCAGTGACTCCGCCATTTTACAGACAAGGAAGCAAAACTCAGAGAAGATATGACTTGCACAGCTTGTATGTGTCAAACCTAACACTGAACACCTTGTCTTTTTGTTGATATGCCAACATTCTTTCTATGAAACAAGTTTTGTATCCTCCATGGAGCCTAGAACAGGGATTGGGATATAGATTAGACCTGTGTTTCTATTGGTAGGGGCAGCCAGGTGGTACAGTGGATACAACACCAGGCCTGGAGTCAGGAAGACTGATCTTCTTGAGTTCAAATTCAACCTCAGACACTTCTTGGCTGTGTGACCCTGGGCAAGTTACTTCACCCTGTTGGCCTCAATTTCCTATCTGTAAAATGAACAGGAGAGGAAATGGCAAATCACTCCAGTATTTTTGCCAAGAAAACCCCAAATGGGGTCACCAAGAATAGGATAGGACTGAAATTGAAATGACTTCTCCCTCTAACAATTCAACATAGCATCTTCTCTGAAACTTAGTCTTAGAGAGTTAGAGTTCTGTTGAGTGACTTACCCAGAGTCACCTAGATAGAATGTTCAGGTTTTCCTGGCTTAACTCTGTCCACTTAATGGGAGTGAAGGAATGTCAGGGAAAGCTTCTTGAAGAAGATGGTACCATAGCCAAACTTTGAAGGAAGGTAAAGGACCTGAAAAGTGGAAATGGAGAGGGATGATATTCCAGGTTCATACAAATGCATGGAGATGAAATGTTGAATTTGGAGAGCAGTGAGGTGTCCACTTTGACTGGAAATTAAAGAATGAAAAGGTGGGTTGGAGTCAGGTTGTGCTGAGGAGTTTATATTTTGTGTTAGAGGTAATAAAGAGTTACTGAAAGGACAAGAGAGAGTCAATTTAAGGAAGATCACTTAGGAGCTCTTCCTTAAAACTATTTTTGGTAGCTTTGTAGAATGTTAGAAGGGAGGGATTAGAAATAGGAAGACCAATTAGGTGGTTCTGGGGTAGATGAAGGAAGGTCTAAACCAAGGTGGTGGCTATATGAATTGAGACAGATAAATATGAGACTTTACAGAAATAGAGATACGCTAGAGTTTGCCCCCTGCAAATGATGGAGAGGGAAACCTTAGGATGATTCCCAGATTCTGAAGCTAAGTGATTGGGAGAATGGGTGAGGGGTTGTCATCAATAGAAACTTACATTATACCTCTATTTCTGAAAGCTTGATCTACATGAATTTTTCTGATCGATATGAGTTTGGGTTGGTATAGATGATCTCTAAGCCTTCTTTCAACTCTTAAAATGGTTTTTTAAAGAGATCAGATGTTTATCCTACTGGGAAATGTGATATCTCTGTGGCAGTTGACTTTAAAAAGCCATTTTTAGAATCTGCTTATCACCTATGTCAAAACAATGAACCATCACCTTCTGCGTAAAATAATTTTATATTATTGTTGACCCAGCAATCTTATTACTGGACATGTGCCCCAAAGGAAGGCAAAGACAGATAGGCCTCATGTACACCAAAATATTCACAGCAGCATTTTTTTTTTTTGTGGTGGCAGTGACTAAAAACAAAATGGTGTCCATCAATTGGAGAATTGACTGAACAAAGTGTGCTATATAAATATAATGGAATCTCGTTACTGCTGTACTTTGGAAGAGGACCATGATATCAGGAAGGTGAAACCATGACTTACAAGTGAATTGGATTTAAGTGAGGTAGGGCTATGCAAAGTCACCAGCTTCACTTTCTCCTCTAGAGCCATCTGGGTCCAGTGGCAAGATATAGATCAGGATGATTTGAGATGGCCCCCAATCTTGTTGTAGTATAAGAAATGATGAGTAGGGAAAACAGAGTGGAAAGAATGCTGGATTTGGACTTGGGTTAGAATCTCAGCTCTGCCACTGGAGCTGAGATTCCTGGATTCTGTCCTCAAGTGAACAGGTGAAACACCAATGTATTTCTGCATGACTTCGGGAAAGTATTTGCTCTGGGCCTCAGTTCCTTCAGCTATAAAATAGGGGAGTTGGGTTAGATGACCTATAAAGTCCCTTCTAGTTCTAAATCTTTTGGGGCAGGTAGGTGGCACACCTTGACATGGAGTCAGGAAGATCTGAGTTCAAATCCAGCTTCCGACACCAGCTATATGACCCTGGGCAAGTCACTTAACCTCTTGTGCCTCAGTTTCCTCATTTGTAAAATAGCTGGAGATAGAGATGGCAAACTGCTTTAGTATCTCTGCCAAGAAGACCCCAAATGGGATCATGAAGAGTCAGACATGACTGAACAACAATAAAAAGAAAAAGAAACTTTATTTCTCTGATTCTGAGACTTTGTATGCATGAATTCAGAGGGAGGCAGATCCAAAGAATGTATACGATGGCTCCCATAGTGTAAAAAAAAAAGTCTAACTAATGCAATGACTAATTTCAGTCCTTAAATAACAGGTACAGAATGCAATATAGACCTGAAGACCATCTCTGTGTCAACAGGTTTTGATGAACAGTTTTTCTGTTAGAAGGAAGGTTTCATCAGAGTCAGAGGTTGGCTGGAAGCTACTTCCAGTGACGACTAAGGTAATAAAAAATAGCATTGTACATGAAGCTGTTGAGGGGATAAAACTGCCTAAAAGCCCATTAAGATGACAGTTAACCTGTAGGCTTGTCAGAATTTCCCATGAGATCTGTTAGAGAGCTCAGACTCAAGACTCTGTGTGTGTGTGTGCGCTCACATTGTCATTTCAGTCGTTTCTGACTTCTTGGCAAAGATACTGGAGTGCTTTGCTATTTCTTTCTTCAGCTCATTTTACAGATGTGGAAACTGAGGCAAACTGGGTAAAGTGACTTGCCCAGGGTCACAAAGCTCGTAAGAATCTGAGACTGGATATGAACTCAGAAAGATGAGTCTTCCTGACTCCAGACCTGGCACTTTATCCACTGGGCCACCTGGCTGCTCCTGAGGTGAGGCTACTTAAAGTCTTATGAAAACTTTGACAGAATGTGATAAGCCATGCTGGTTTCTAGTCATTTCTGTGAAGTATATTTCAGAACCTCTCAAAAATGTCTTTTCTCCTCTCCTCTTTGAAAGTAAGGGGGCAGTGGGAGTAATACTGTCTTTGTATCCCCAGCACAGTACTGGCATTTAGAAGCTGCTTAATAAGTGATTTTAGATTAAATAGAAATAATGAGACAGCAAAACTTCTTAAACTGGGGTCTAGGGACATGGGGTTTAAAAATTATTTTTGATAATTATACTTGGTTTATTTCATAATCCTCTAATATTTTGATTTATGCATTTAAAAACATTATTCTGAGAATGGGTCCATAGGTTTCACAAGACTGCCCAGAAGGTCCATTCAGGGGTATGCTGATAAATATTTACCAGTTAGCTCTCCAAAAAAAAAAATGCATGCAGAACACACTTTTAAATTTAATGATTTACTTACGTTTTCTCTATCACTTTCTTAAGCCTAGAAAATCAAGAAAATAAAGTAAGTCCTGATTTGTAGCCTTTGATGATTTTTGAGATGTAAGTTCTCATGTTGAAAATTTAAGTCACCTCTCCAAGACCAGTCCAAGCTTGCTCCAGCACACCCTTGAGTCCATACCATACAAAAAAGTTAAGAATCCCTTGTACGTAGGGGAGAGGAGCACTGGGGTTTTATCCATAGAAATAATTTTGTGTCTTGGCTCTATCTCTTTACTGCCTGCTATCTGCGTGACTTTAGGCAAATTCTTCCCATCTCTGTGCCTCAGTTTCCCTTCTTTCTAAAACCAAGGGGTCTGACTAAATGTGGATGTCTAAATCCTAGGATCTTGCCCTTCCGGTGCTTATACTAACTGGGGAGGGGAGATGAAGATGCTGACAGAAAGGTAGCTGTAAGAATACCATAAAAGGCATTGTGAATGAAGTGTTGAGTGACTTATGCTGGCAGGAAGTGTTCGAGGCCTTCGGAAGAACTCATAATAAAGGAGGCCCTTGTTGCTTTTTTCCCTCTGTCTGATTCACAATCCATGACCCTGAGTCAGGGGGACAATCCTATTGTTGACATATATGACCTCTCCTGGCTCCTGTCCCTACAGCTGCTGTTCCCACCCACACTAGTGACTGAGCAGCACCCCAGGGCTGGGAAGGGGGAAAGGCAGAGGATTTGGAGTTGGTCAGGAACTTGGAGATCAGCTCCTTATTACCAAAGCCCAGAGAGTAGAGGTGACTTTCCCAAGGTCACATAGCTAGCAGGAGCAGAGTTGGCAGCTAAAGAGGTGTTCATATTACCAAACCAATGTTCTTTTCACTACATCATGCCAAGGACCCATGAGGGAAGGTTTGGGGAACTGAGGTTTAATTGGGCAAAGCTGGTGGCCCTTTGTTGAGGTTATTTTTAGTTAAATTACATTTTTTTCAATGAATCTTATTTCCTTCCTACTTCCCCTCTCTCATTAAAAAAAAAAAAAAACAGAACCAGTATCCTTGGGACAAATATGCAGAGTTAAACAATGTCCACACAGATTAGACATTGGCTGGTCCAAAACTGTGTCTCTTTCTGCACCTTGAGTCTGTCACCTCTCTGGAAGTCCTCAGGACTCGTGGTAGATTACTCAGCTTTGTACGTCATTGCTTAGAGTTTCTTAGATCTTTTAAAGTTGTCTCTTTTGGCAAAATTCTTAGATTACTAGCCAGTGAGTCATGGAAGCCACATTCTTACCTGGGATTACTTTGTTCATGCTTCCGCTTGACTATAAGGTGTTACAGGTATCTCTTTAGTATTTTGGCTAAATATGGTTCTTGCTACCCATGGCATCAGGAAACTCCTGGGGATTTGCTGGGTTACTCTTCTTTGTCAGCATGAACTTTCCTTAATTTTGCTTCTATAAGGTTCATTGTTTCTGAAATCTGTTATGAGATTTTGTTGTTGTGGTGGTGATATAACAAGTATTTGTGCCAGGCATTGTGCTAAGCACTTTACAAACATCTCATTTGGTCCTCCCAACAACACTGGGCCTATTATCACCATTTTACGGATGAGGAAACTGAGGCAAACAGCATGACTTGCCCAAGGTCACACATCTAGTAAATGTCTAAGACTGGATTTGAACTCAGGTCTTCCTAACTCCAGGTACGAAGCTATTATTCACTGTGCCACCTGGTTGGCTTGTAGGTGAGTTCATCTTGTGATGGAGTCTTTTAGGAACTATAATTCCTCTTGGGTGAGATCCAGGAGGCTAACCTTTTCCTGGATTCTTTTCTGAAAGGAAATAGTCTCTGAATGAAGCAATAATATATTTCTTGTACTTTGGAGCTCAAAACAGTTCATTTCAAAAATTCAATTGTGGCAGGTGACCTACTTATCTGGAGAGTATGATGGGAGTGCTGGGGAAAACACAGGAAATCTTCCAAACTTGAGTAAATGGAAGAGAATCTCTCTATGACTCAATGAGTATAATCATGCAAGCAGTGAAAAGAGGATGAAATTTAGAGCTAATAGAATCTGGGTTTGAATCCCAACTGTGTGTGTGTGTGTGTGTGTGTGTGTGTGTGTGTGTGTGTGTGTGTGTGTGTGTGTGTGTGTGTGTGTAAGAGAGAAGACAAGGGGGAGAGTGTGCATGTGTGTGTGACAGAGTGAGGGTGTGTGTGTATGTGTAAGAGAGAAGACAGGAGAGAGAGAGAGTGTGCATGTGTGTGACAGAGTGAGGGTGTGTGTGTGTGTGTGTGTGTGTATTGTGAGAGAGAGAGAGAGAGGGAGAGGGAGAGGGAGGGAGAAAGGGAGAAGAGAAAGAATGGGAAGAAGAGGAAAAGAGAGAGAAACCTTGAACTTTCCTCTTTGGGCATCGTTTCCTCATCTGTAAAATAAGGAACTGGACTAGATTCAAGAAGTAACTGTAGGACCTGTAAGGTCCTACTAAATTCTATCTGTGATTCTGTGAGCTTTTTTTTTAAATCTTTGAAAAAAATTCAGTGTGTTACTATGTAATACTACTCTAAAAATCACAAAACTGGAGACTTTTGGAGCTGGAAGTTGCCAGAATTAGGCTAAATAAAGCACTGCCTAGGAGAGAATTTCAGTAAACATGGTTTAGGAATAGATTTTTAAAAAAAATCTGTAATTAGTACATCATGTTTGTAGAAGGTTGCCTCTTTTTTTCCTAAAGCATCTGCCCCATAGCAGGTGTCTGAGAAACGACCGATGGATGGATCGCTCCTTTGAGCAGCCCAGATACTCCCCCTGAGATCACCCTTGTACTTGTGCTGTATGCTTGCTCAGCCAGGTCTTTCTAGACAGGACAGGTCTAGTTGGGTATTTACCTTTCTAGTTTTAAACTAATGCAAATGAGCAGCAGACCCTATCTTTTACCAATATTTAATGAGGTTTATTGTATGCCTACTACCAATGAGCAGTAGAAACCTTGCTTTCACCTGTGATCACTTTGCTCATCCGTCATTCTTCTTGGATTAAAGTGTAAAAAGACATCTCTTTATTATCTTGTCTAAATACAATTGCCTTTGGAAATGAGGCTATGTAACGTAGGGGGAAAAGTTGACTGGGAAGAAGAATTTCCGAGCTGTGTCAACCGCCAGGAGAATTTAGGTGAAGCAATTGTAACTGGCCAGATCTGAATCCAGCCAGTGAATGTCATGCATGACTACCTCACTATAGATGTCTGTCTGTGGAACCCAGGCGTAGTGTTAGAACAAAGCTTGTGTCATGTTCTTTTGTCTGCTGTGCCTCTGGGGGATTGCAGGAACAATGTAGACACCTCTGATATGGGTGTTTTCCATGCTGAGACAAAACCATCTTGATTGAAGGCCAGACTTTATCTAATGGCATATGGTGTTGTCTCTTGTAAAATGTTTTTAGTGTTTGTGTTCCTTTTACACACACCTCCCCCCAACCCCCACCCCCTTCTCTAAACCTGTAACCAGAGAACACCTTCTCTGTTTGCAGCTTTGGGAAAAGACATTGCCAAGGTGCATTTGCTCCAGGGAGATGTTGGGCAAGGAGGGGATTTAAGCGTGGCCTGTTCAGTGTTGGCACAGCCAATGAGTGTGTCCACTTGTTTTCCTTTAAAGCTCCCAGTATAGGCATCGTTTTAGAATCTGAGCCCTTCCGTTCCCCCAAAATTCATACACCCAGTCACCTTCCCTCAGGTCCCACTCCGTAGAACAATGTAGAAGCAGGGCCCACTATAACCCAGCAGGATCAACATACGAAAAGTCGACTCTAGATTCTAACGGTTACAGTAGCTGGTTTAGTATACATTATTAGAATGGCCAATGGGTTAGGTGTATATGGGTAGGCCAAAGTCTCTTTTAATTCTCTGCCTATTGTAATTTTGGTCTTCCCAACCCTATCCTGGTATCTGGAGGCTCACCCCTACGCCTGTCCATGTGACCAAATACCCCAGAGTGGCCAATGACTTTTGCCCATTTGGTCTTAGAGAAGAAATGAGGACCAGATGGTTTGACTTGATTGTAGTAGCAAGAACTCTGGCAGAGGACCTTCATTCAAATCCCAGATCTGATATTGGTATGATTTTACATAAGTCACATACCTTCTCTATGCTTTAGCTTCCTGCTCTTAAAAAAAAGGCTCTTTCTGTACTCTTAATCATTGGGTAACATGGTATCATGAAAAAAGAACCATCATAGGTTTAGAGCTACAAGGGATCCCAGAAGCCAACTAAACCAGTCCCCTCATTTTACAGATGAAGGAACCGAGACCCACGGTCATATCAAAACTTACTCGGTCAAGTCATTTTGCCTAGAAATGACTTGACCAAGTAAGTGTCAGAGGTGGGATTTGAACCATGGGTCTCAGTTTCTTTATCTGTAAAATGAGGGGACTGCGACTTACCAGCTCTAAAGGTCCCTTTGAATTCTAGATGGATGAACCTGTGACTGACTTAGCTCGGCAGCTAGTGAGTCACAATTTGTATCCTGAGACCCAAGGACTAGAATATATTAACAACAGTGAGCCTTTCTAATTTTTCTCTAGAAGTCTGATTTCTCTGGAGAGAGGACTCAGAGAAGAGCCCAGGGACAGGGAGAGGAATATTAGTAAGACTCCAGTCTACACTCTCCAGAGAGCTCTCTGGTTTCTTCACCCCCTGCCCCCTTCCAATGTTCCCTCTGGGAAATTCTGAGCCCAGTAATTAACCCCTCTGATACTGTGAGGCAATAAGGGGTGTACACAAGGAAACAGGGGAGTTTCAGGGCAGCTGATAACCATTGAGCAGAAGGGAACATAATAGTTGCTTTTAATAATATTATGGCTGCCCACTCTGCTACTTGTCCTCATTTTGTTTCACCAAGTTGATTTACTCTTTCTCATTCACTAAGCTACCTATTCCCCCAACTGCCAACCTCTTAAATCTCTTAAGTGGATCTTCTATGTTATATATGTACGCGTGTTTATGTATGTGTATGTAGATACATGTATGTATGCCATCATACAAACAATCTGTAGCCTGTGTGATTACTTGGGTGGGGGTGTTGCAAGAGGGAAGTACTTTCTTTAATGTACCATCAATTAGATAGTCATGAGTAATCTTGTCTAATATAGTCATCTTTCTCAATTTTCTTATCTGTAAAAGCCTGAGTTCTTGTCTGTTTCTTGCGGCATCTACCACAGTGCTTGGCACATAATAATAATAGCTAACCTCTATTATCTAAAACTTTATATCTATCTATCTAAATATATATATATATATGTAGCTTTAAGGTTTGCCAAGTATTTTATCTCATTTGATCTTTACAACAGTCCTGGGATGTAGGAGTTATGATTATCCCTATTTTACAGATGAGGAAACAGAGGTTAAATGATTTGCCCAGGGTCACACAGCTAGTAAGGCTCTGAGGCTGCTTTCGAACTCAGGTCTGAGTCTAGGTCTGGAATTCTATCCCCTACGCCACCCAGGACTTAATAAATGCTTGTCAAATTGAATTGAAAATGGGGCTAAAAACAATCTAGTACCAATTCTTCATAGCTTTGTTGTGATTCACTCATAAGGATGTACGTGAAATGCTTTATGAGTCTTTATTTCTTTATAGATGAGGAAACTGAGGCCCAGAAAGATTATTAATTGTCTTCCTTAATCTAATTCAAGTAGGATTGTAACCCAGAATCTTTGGTTCCAAATTAATAGTCTTTCTGTTTTTAAAATGGAATGTACTGTGAGGATGAGTGAGCAGTCAGGAGCCTGGGATGACTTCATTTCATCAACTACCCTGAAATACCTTGAAGATCAGAATGAAGGAATGAGTTGAGAGATAGACAAGGGACATGATTGGAACTTAGTTTACTCCAGAGAAGGGCAAGCTGAGGACTAGGGGAGAAGCAGACAGCCATGGGAGATGATAGAGGGAGGGCATCCCTGCTCCAGAAGGCTATTATAAAGCTCTTGGACAGCTTTGGACCTTAATCACTTTAGACATCCACGTGATAGAAGCATATTGTAAGTGCCATATGCAAGTGGGAATCTTAACATTTTAAAGCAATATGTTGTTTTGTTTTTGTAATCTTCAACAGAACTTCAGTTGTATCAAATCCATTTGCCACTTGGTGATTTCACGAGCCTCAGTTTCCTCATGTGTCAAATGAGGCAGCTGTGACTAGCTGACCTCTGGATGGATGATGGAGCCTATGACTTTAAGCTCAACCTTTAGGGCCACTGACTAGAGAGAATGACACCTTGGATTCTGAAACTCAAGAAGTACAACATATTAGCTGCAAGAAAGCTATGAAAAGAAATAAAAATGAACCCCAAATGAAAAACATAAATTCACTTTTAAAACCTTTTGAGAGTTCACCTTTTATGTGCCATTTACATGTGTTCCTAAAGTGATTAAAGTCTAAAGTTCATACAAAGGCTTTATAGTCACCTCGTATCTCAGGCAAACATTGGATCCTTGATGTTACTTTCATCAGATAGTTACCCTGTAATACTTAGGAGATCAGAATGAGGAAATGAGCTTTCTGGCATTGCCCATCTTTGCATGACTGCTTTTGGCATGGACTGCGAGCTGCTGGTGACTGTGATGATCTGTGTATGTAGAGAGTGATTGAGTCAGCTAGATGGTACAATGGATGGATCATGGGTTTTGGAATCAGGAACACTTGAATTCTAATCCTGCCTTACAGACTTACCAGCTGGGCAAATCGCTTGACCTCTCTGCGCATCAGTTTTCCCATCTGTAAAATGGGGATAATAATAGCACTTTCCTCACATGGTTGTCATGAGAATCAAATGTTATAACATAAGGAAAGTGCTTTGAAAATCTGAAAGCAATATATAAATGCTAAGCCATTATTATGATCATTGTATTTGGTTATGGACAGACTTCACCTTCCTTTGCAAAATTAAAAGTCAGATAAGCTAGGTCTAATGATGGTAAAATAGTTCACTTCATTCATCCATTCAGTTGATGTGATGGCTGTTTAGTAAAGGATGAAAACTGTCATTCACATGATTTTTCTTTTTAATTTTTCAGCTGGTTTCATTTAGGACATGTAGACATAGTGTGATTGGATGGGCAACAGCCGGACACAGTTTTGTTATCTGTGTTTTCAGGAAAATCACCCTCTCTTGGTTTCAATTTTCTCAACTATAACATGTTGAGGTGGATCTTAACTGAATGCTCTCCAAGTCCTGGGCAGCTAGGTAGCACAGTGGCTAGAGTGCCAGGCCTGGAGGCAAGAAGATTCATCTTCCTGAGTTCAGATCTGGCATCAGACACTTATTAGCTGTGTGACCCCACTTCACCCCTTCTGCCTCAGTTTCCTCATTTGTAAAATGGGCTAAAGAAGGACATGGCAAACCACTCTAGGATCTTTGCCAAAAAAATCCCCAGTGGGGTCACAAAGATTCAGACATATCTGAAAATGATTGAATAGAACTCTAAGACTAAGGCAGGTTCCCCTGCCCCCTTTCCTTGGTAAGGTGATGTTGAATGTGTAGTTTTCTGATTCTAGATGGATCCGACTTTAAGTAAACCTGATTTGTGAGCACACACGCTTGCCAAAAGCCTAAATGATGACAGGGATCTTTTAAAAAATTATTCTATAAAACATGATCTGCCCTTCTCTTATACATTCCTGAGAGGGGATTTGATTTATCATGCACACAATGGTCTCATTCAGTGACATGCATTGTGAAAATTTGGGGGTGGGGGCTCATAAAAAGGGAAAATAGGAAGTGGATTGGTGCACCCAAAAGCACTTTTGTGGAAGCAAAAGCAGACACGTCCTATTTAATGAACTCTTTATAGGGTTGTTAGCATCCTTTGCAGTTATTAATGCCTTCAGATGCTAACTGTGAGTATCTACACTTCTTAATTGTTCTCAGGAGGAGTATTAGTCCTTAAAACTGTTTCAGGATGTTTTGTTTTTATGGTGAGTCACTTAGTGGAGGGGTTTTTTTTTCTTTTCCAAAGTTACTTCCCAGAATTGCTGAATAATGGAACGTTGGATTCAAGGTAATGAGTTTAAGAAAGAACCAGGGGCTTTTCTTTCCAAATGTGATGGACTTTATGGATTTTTTAATAACTTCTTTGGAGGGGGTAGAGGAGAGAACAAGCATTCTTTAAGGGCCTACAATGTGCCAGGTGGAAATCTAGGTGGCACAGTGGATGAAGTACCGAACCTGGAGTCGGGAAGACTCATCTTCCTGAATTCAAATCCATCCTAGGACCCTGTGTGACCCTGGGCAAGTCACTTCACCCTGTTTGCCTCAGTTCCTTTATCTAAGAAAAGAACTGGAGAAGGAAATAGCAAACCACTCCAGCAGCTTTGCCAAGAAAACCCAAATAGGGTCATGATGAGTTTGACTGAAGCAACTAAACAACAAAACCCTTAGGTAGCTTAAGGTCTACTGGGGTAGGGTGGGATACAGCACGTGTACAGATAAATAAATACATAGTGATTTGAGGAAGGAGGGCAAAGAGAATGCCCCACAGAACATGACACCTGAGGAAGTCTGGAAGGAAGATAAGGATTCTGAGGGCAGTGATCAGAAGGGAGTGCATTCTGGGCATGGTGGATATGCAGAGGTACAAAGGAAAGATGGCTCATTGAGTTTGGGAAACAGTCCAGTTTGGCTGGAATATAGAGTTTGAAAAGAGGAGTAATACCTAAGACTGTATATAAAATTAGGTTTTGTTTTATAGAAGAGGAAAGAAAGCGAGACTTGGAAAAGTCATTTGCCCTGAGTGGCAAAACAGATTAGGGATGAAAGACTTAGTGGCTTTGGAGCCCTGGTTTTTCTTTCGCATTTGGAGGCTCTGTCTATGCTTGAATGGATTTGCCCTATTCAATCACTCATGGTGATGCTGGTGGGGCAGGGTAGACTCTTTCCCAAGATGGTGCTTGGACCTTACCAAACAGCAGCAAAATCAGCTATTATAACACCAGAAGAGACTGAATCAATCAAATGAATTCATGAAGTCCAGAAAAATCACCATTTTAGATTCAGCAGAGCATTCACACATGGAGTAATTATACAGCCTGCTTGGGCATTTAATGATCTTTCTTCACTGCCTACAGTTTTCTGAGGCTGTGTTTATTCACAAAATGAAGTGGAGAACTGATATGATTGTGCTGATGATTCAGACTGCCCTAGGCTCCGCTGAGTATGGATAACCTCCCTGGCCTTATGTGCCAGTGAATGAGTAGTTTGAGAACCTAGAACAACCCTAGGGAAGAGAGATTACTGATGATCTCCAGGTTATTTTTACCTGTAAATACTCTCCAGGAGCTGATCAGAACTCACAAGTCTGATATCTAATACCTCTGAGCCTAGGATAGCTACCTCTCCTCCCTTAGCAGCCTTCCTACTGGAAATAGCCCAATAATTCCAGGAAACAGGACTCCACATTATACTGTGAAGAGAGGGTCACCATTGAAGTCAGGAAGCCTTGGGTTCAAGTCTTACTTTTAACTCATCCTAGTTGGATCACCATGGGCAAGTTATTTGACCTCTCAGTACCCCCAGGCAGGTCTCTAAGACTGGAGATGCCCATCTGCATAGGGAGGGGAGTGGTCAGGGAGGATTTGCCAACACTGGGTGATATCACAAGTCTAGACCCAAAAAAAGAAGGAAAAGATAAAGAAACATCTTTGGGGGAAGCATAAATATTTTAGAAACTAGATTCACTTCTGATTTTAAAGGAGAGGTACCTTTTATGGAAAAGTTTCTGGAATGGTAAAGAGAGATGTTTTTATAAATAGGTTTTTCTTTTGTGTGATGACTCATGAGTACATCATGGTAGGAAGCTTTCCCCTCCCCCCTCCTCCAATTGCACCTTGCTGATTGAATTTCAAAGCCTTCTTTTGAACTCTTCAGAGAGTCAGTAGGTAGGGAAGAGGTGGAGGGTGTAGGTAGGCACAGATTGGCACTGGAGTTCCAGGTAAGTTCAAGACTTAGCCATCCAAGTCCTTTGTTCCTTCAAGGCTGTTATTCCTGGCAAGGGGCTTGATGAACTACAACACTTATTTTTCTTAAGTATTCTAATTGTTTGATGGTATTATGATCTACATCCATTTTGGAAAAAGCCACTTTGTCAAGGTCATTGTGCAAGGTTGTTCCCCACCCACCCACCCCCCAACAAATGTACATACACTTACTGCCCTCTAAGTTCAGCACCCAGCCAGTTGCAGTGGTGGTTGGGTTGAAACCAATACACACCCATTTCCTTTAAGAGCTGGGTGCTGGGCTCACTTCTCCATGCTAACCGTTATCAATTTTGCCCACTTAGGATGGTCACCATAGGAGACCAGGGCTTTCGTTGGAGGCTGTGACTAAATAAACAGTCCCCACAATTCAGAGAGCACTTAGAGGGCCTCATTGATCTCTTTATTGTATGGAGAATGTTGTAGGATCACAGGATGTTTAGGGCTGGAAGAGGAATCTGAGAATATGTAGTCAATCAGAAAGCATTTGTCTTTAAAATAAAATAATGCATATTCTGAGCTTAAATTCAAAAGGAGCATTTCCATACTCCCAGTGGAACACACAAAGAGGATGCAATATGAAACTGTGAATCTCTATTTCATACTGCTTGCTTTTTTTAAAAGTATATAACAAATTCTAAAATATTTTTACAACTTCTCTTTGTTTCCTTCTGAGCTTCTCTTCTGTGCACTTTAAAAAATATTTTAATGGCCCTCTTTATACTTCCTAGTTCTTTTTTGGTGCACCTCCCCCCAACAATTAACCAAGAGAATGAAAAGAGGAAAAACCCTCCTTCCTTCCCTCTCCTCTTCTCTTTTCCTTTTTAATCTCCTTTTCATTATCCACTAAGCTAAAATTTATTTTATTTCCTCACAACTTTCCATGTTGAGTTTTGTGTATTCCTACTCTAAATGCTACGTGTGTATCTGTTCACCTCTCTGTTCTCCAGTTCAGACAGTTAATTCGTATTCTCCCCTCTGACCTCTTGCTCCCTTTCTGTATAATATCACACCACAATTTTGAAAAATAGTACATTCCACCCTCTTCTTCCTCTTTTCTTACAGTAGTGAATTTCTTTTACCCAACCGCACCCCCTTTTCTTTCCTCTTTTACAACCATTAGAAAAGGACCAATCTATACCCAGACCTTTGTTTTATTTAACTATTTCAATTAACTATTTCTTACTTAACTACCTTTGAAGACATGAAGGTTCTATAAAGCACCCTTCTTTCTTTTCCTTCTATTAGAATGTTAGCACTTCATCATCATCTAGCTCCTTCCAACTGTTCAAATAAATCCACCTTTTTAGGTCTTTTTTGACTCTTGTGTTTGCATTTTTAATGCTTGACTCAGCTCTGGTCTTTTACTTTTTTTTCTTTTTGAAAATCAATTTATTTATTTATTTTTAGTTTTAACATTCACTTTCATAAAATTTTGAATTCCAAATTTTCTCCCCATCTCTCCCCTCTCCCCACCCCAAGACAGCATGCAATTTGATATGGGCTGTATATATACATTCATATTAAACTATTTTCACATTAGTCAAATTGTAAAAAAGAATTAGAACCAATGGGAGAAACCAAGAGAAAGAAGAAATAAAAAAAATGAGAGAGCAAATAATATGCTTGGATCTGCATTCAGACTCCTTAGTTTTTTTTCGGGATTTTCCATCATGAATCCTTTGGAGTTGTCTTAGATACTTGCAGTGCTAAGAAGAGATAAGCCTATCAAAGTTAGTTTTCACTCAATATGGCTGTTACTATGTACAATGTTCTCCTGGTTCTACTCACTTCACTCAGCTTCTGTTCATATAAGTCTTTCCAGGTTATTCCGAAGTCTGCCTATTTGTCATTTCTTATTGCACAAGAATATTCCATTTCATTCATATGCCACAACTTGTTCAGTCATTCCCCAACTGATGGGCATCCCATCAGTTTCCAACACTTTGTCACCACAATAAGAGCTGCTATAAATACTTTTGCAAATGTGGGCCCTTTTCCCATTTGTATGGTCTCTTTGGGATATAAATCTAGAAATATTGCTTGGTCAAAGGGTATGCACATTTTTATAGCCCTTTGAGCATAGTTTCAAATTGCGCTTCAGAATGATTGGATCAGTTCACAACTCCACCAACAATGCATTAGTGTTTCAATTTTCACACATATTCTCCAGCACTTATCATTTTTCTGTTTTTGTCATGTTAACCAATCTAATGGGTGTGATGTGGCACCTCAAAGTCACTTTGATTTGCATTTCTCTAATCAATAGTGATTTAGAACATTTTTTCATATGACTATAGATAGCTTTAATTTCTTCATCCAAAAACTGCATGTTCATATTCTTTGACCACTTATCATTTGGGGAATGACTTGTGTTCTTATAAACTTGACTCTGTTCTCTATAAATTTTAGAAATGAGGCCTTTATCAGAGAGACTGGTTGTAAAAATTCTTTCCCAGTTTTCTGCTTCCCTCCTAATCTTGGTTGCATTGGCTTTGTTTGTGCAAAAACTTTTCAATTTAATGTAACCAAAGTTATTCATTTTGCATTTCATAATGTTCTCTATCTCTTTTTTGGTCATAAATTCTCCTGTCCTCCATAAATCTGACAGGTAAACTATTCCTTGCTCTCCCAGTTTGCTTATGGCATCAGCATTTATATCCAAATTTTGTATCCATTTTGACTTTATTTTGGTAAACAGTGTAAGATGTTTATCTATGCCTAGTTTGGTTTCTAGTTTACTCAGTAGTTTTTGTCAAATAGTAAGTTTTTAAGCCAGAAACTGGAATCTTTGGGTTTATCAAACACTAGGTTACTATAGTCATTTACTACTGTGTCATTCATACCTAACCTATTCCACTGATCTACCAACCCATTTTTTAGCCAGTACCAAGTAGTTTTGATGATCGCTGCTTTGTAATACAATTTAAGATCTGGTATGGCTAGGCCAAGCTCTGTTCTTTTCATCAAGAATGTTTAAATGTCCTCTATTCCATTAAAGATCCACTTTTTTTTTTTTTGGCCTATTGATGATACTTAGCTTTGTAGAGCAAGCTATTCTTGCTGGTAATCTGTATCTTTGCTTTTTGATATATGGTATTCTGCGCTCTCTTCTTGTCTATAATAGCAGCTGCCAGGTCGTCTGTGATCCTGACAGTAATTCTTTGGTGCTTAAACTGTTTCTTCCTGGCTGCTTATAGCATTTTTTCTTTGACCTTGAGGCTCTGGATTTTGGTCATAACATCCTTAGGATTTTGCCTTTAGGGATTTCTTTTAGGATTAACCAGATGATTCTTTCTATTTTTATATTTCCTTCTGGGTCTTACTTATCTATATGAACAGTATTTATTTATAATTTCCTAAAATACGGTTCTGAGACTTTTCATGGTTTTCAAGGATTCAATGATTCTTAAACTACATCTTCTTGACCTTTTTTTCCAGGTCAGTTGTTCTTCCTAATAGGTATACCTTATATTTTCTTCTACTTTTTCAGCCCTTTGATTTATTTCTAATATTTCTTCTTGTCACACAGAATCATTGATTTTTGTTTGGTCTGTTGCAGTTTTCAAGGAGTTCATTACTGGTGTAAGGCTTACCACTTTCCATTCTAAGTTATTCTCCTTCCAATTTTTTACCCCCAGAGATTTTATTTCATTAAAAAAAATCTTTTGATTCATTTTTTCTAGGTATTCATATAGACCTTGGGCAAAATTTGTTTTTTCCTTTAAGTCTCTGCTTACAGTAGTTATGGACTTACTTTCTTCTACATTGGATTTGTGTGTATCTGTAATACATAATAATTCTTTTTAGTATGTTCTTTTTTTATATTTATATTTAGCACTAGTTCCCAAATTTGAGCTTTGTGTCTGAGCCAGTCTCCACTGCCTGATGTACTTTTGGGGGGAAGTGGACAGCTCTGCTTGGTCTTGACCTGGGTCACTTGGGTTCCTGTTCTGCCCTCACCCTTCCAGGGTGTGTCTACACTAAGAGTAATGGTAGCTTCCCCTTCCCAGCTTCTATCTTTGAGATGCAGAACACTCATATTTAGGTACCTCTGTGTCACTGCAGAGCAGAATGCTGTGGATATTGGAGCCTCTGCATCTGGAATGCTCAATTGGAGCACTCCTAGACCTGGGCTGGTCACAATTGGTCCCTGGTCACTTTCCAAGGCTCTCCATGTGAGTTTCCTATGGCTTTAGAGCTTTGTAATGGGAGCATTCCACTCTTATTTACAGATGGAAATAATTGTAGGTTACAGGTGTTTTCCATCTTCTTTGACTGTGTTGGCATTGGCTTTTCTGGTGGACTCCTTTCTGTGTTGTGTGGAGGGCTTTAGGATGACTTTTTGTGGAGTTCTGGAGTAGAAGAAATCACTAGCTGTAGTTTTTCATTGGATTTCTTGATCATTATTCAATCTGGTGCTATTTTTAAGTTTTTGTTGGAGTGGGTATGTGGAAACTGGGCTGTCCGCTTCTGTTCAAGCAGTCATCTTGACTGGAAGTCAAGACCTTTCACCATCTGATCTCTCACCAACTCTTACCACTTCTCCCAAAATGACTTCTGTGTCCTCTTTCTACTCCATTCTGACCACTAAATTCTTTGTTCTCATCCTAGTTATATCCTGCTCATAGTAATTCTCAAGAGAAATAATGGGGTATAGAATATTAAAGATCAAAATGACCTTAATTAACTAATCTATCTCTTTTATTTTAAAGAAGAAATTCAGACCCAAGTCAATAAGTATTTTTTAAGAACCTAGGATGTACCAGGCTCTGTGCTAAGAGCTGGAGATACAAAAAAGGGCAAAAACAGTACCTTTTCTCAAGGTGCTCAGTCTAATGGGGGAGATAATATGCAAATGACTATTTGTAAACAAATTGTACATAGAATGAATTGGAGATAATCTACTGAGGTAAGACAGTAGGCATTAAGGAAGACCTTACAAAGACTTCTTGTAGAAAGTAGAATTTTAACTGAGACTGGAAGGAAGCTGGAAAGGGGAGATAAGGAAGGAGTGAATTCTAGGCATGAGGATCAGTAGGTAAAAATACCAACAAATAGGAAGATTGGGAGTCATGTTTAAGGAACAGCAAGGCTTTAAAAGCCAAACAGAGGATTTTATTTTTTACCTGGGAGACTATAGGGAGCCACTGACGTTGATTGTACAGGGGCAGTTGAGATTTGAAGGAAGTCAAGGAAGCTGGGAGGCAACATGGAAGTTTCACCTATGGTATCAGATTGATGACTGGGTTTGATGGAACACTCTTAACATAGTGCTTGGCACATAGGAAACACTTAATGTTTTCCTGTTTCAATCTTGCTCTCACACCACTCTGTGGTATCTGTACTACCTACCACAAGGAACCCCTCTCACTATCTCAGAGTCACATCCAGTCCAGTGAAAAATGACTTGTCCAAGGTCATACATCTAATGAGTGGCAGACTCAGATCTGAACCTAAGACTTTGAGACTTGCTTAGGTAGTCAAGGCAACCCAAGAACCCCAATATGAATAACTTGAAACTGAGCAAAATTTTGGAATCAAATTCCTTGTAAAACACAGAATAGTGAAGTCATTCCATTCTCTTTCATTACAATGTGTGGTAATTGTTAGGCTGTTCTGGATACAAATAATTGAAAGGGTCCCATTTATTCCCATTGGGCTCAATTTTTTATAAGTGAAGGGAGTCCTTTCCAATATCTAAATCTCCTCTTTCAGATCAGGGGCCATTTTCAGATGAACACATTGGCAATGAGGATAAACTTTCAAAATGTATTGATTATTTATAAAGCAGAGATTGGAAATGTCTGGTAATATGTGTTAGGGGTTTGGAGGGACAGAAGGAAGATGGTTTTAGTGGGGAAGGAGGCTAAATGGGGCTATCCTCCCCATTTAACATCTTTCTCTGTTGCTTTTTGAGGGGCTGGTACTATTTCCTCCTGTATCTTCCCTATTCCATCCAGTCCCCCCTTTCCCTATCCTTCTTGGGAGCAATGCACTTATACTCTGCTAACAGAACTCCTAGCACCCCAGACATCTAAAGGGACAGTGATCCCCACACTCTGGCTCCACACTTGTGCAATGTTCTTATAGGGCCACAGCATTATTGGATTTAAGTCTTGAAAGGGCCTTAGATCATCTCATCCAACCTCCTCATTTCACAGATAAGAACCCTGGAGTATAGGTTCTGATTTGATGTCAAGATCTCAGATTTTTAATTTTTAAAGATCCCATATTGAGATACAGAAAAAGGAAGGAAACTGCTCTTAATTTGTCTGGAAAGAAGGCAGGATTAGAAATCCATTGCCATTCAGGACTCTACTCGGACTGGCCAGAAGATTTACCTTTGCATTTGGACTAAAGCCCCCTGAGGTAATGAAGGCTAACTTAAAACCATTAAGAAATAGATGCTAGAGCAAATAGACACACTTTGCAGAACAAAGTTATAAGTATTTAAGCCAGTGCTGCACTCAGGCTATATGCTAAACCGCTACTTACTAAGACAGAATAAATGATTTTTTTCTTAGCGGAAGGCATTTGGTTTTCACAGCTTCACCAACAACGTATGAGTGCCTCCGACCCCAGTGCTTTTTTGTGTGGCATCTGCTGAGCCACTAAGACTTCTCTGTGCCTTCTCACCTCTCCTCCCACTCTGTCTGTGTGTGTCTCACCGAAAGTTTTTGTGGGGGGGATGTGGGTGGACTTACGGGTTTCTAAGCTGTGGTGTCTTAAACACTTCTCCTTTCCCTTCCACAAGCTAATCAGTTCTCTGGCACGGTTCCCGTATAAAGGGGGAGGCCCTAGGGAGAGAGCTTTTGTTCTGCCTTTTTTTTTAAAACCAAATACGCCCACACCCAGCTGGTGCTCACTTCTCCCCTGAAGGGTTGGAAGGAGGTTTAAGAATTCAGGAACAATCCCTGAAAATTGCTCCTTGGGTGACTGGAGAAAACGTACATTCAGTTTCTTTCTTGAATCAGAGGGTCTGAGGAAAGTGTTTCTAAACTCTAACTTCGAACTCTAAACATAAAATGATTCCATTAGGAGAACAAGTTGTCCTGAGTGGAATCGCAGATAGCCCAAGAGACAGAATGGAACAGGGGAAAGGGTGTTGGTTCTGGAGGCAGAGGGTCTGAATTCAAATTTGGACTCTGCTACTTCTCCCTGGATGACTTTGGAGAAGTGATTTCCTCTCTCTGGGCCTCGGATTCCTTATCTGTAAAAGAAGGAGAGGTTGTCGTCACCCTCTCTGAGGTCCCTTCCAACTGTAGATCTATGATGCTAAGATATGTCCGTGATCCTATATATCCCCAGTGATGGACTTCAAGAAGTGTCCCAGGCAACATGGCACAGTGGAAGGAGCATCGTATTGAGGGACCTTGGACTTGGGATTTCTTGGGGGGCCTAGGACAATAATAGTAATAATAGTTATCATCTATTTAAGATTTGGTTAAGTCACTTAAACCTATTTGCCTCAGTTTCCTCCTCTGTAAAATGAACTGGAGAAGGAAATGGCAGACCAGTCCAGTATATCTGCCAAGAAAGCCCCAGATGGGGTCATGAAGAGTTGGACTCAGCTAATCATCATCATCTTCTTCATCATCATTATCATTATTGTATGATGAGGTTTTGTTTAACCACTTTCTGGACCCTACACCAATGGTAGAAGTAGATGTAAGAGAAAGGAAGGGTATAGGGCAAATGCCAATAAACCAAAGTTAAATGAACATAAAACTGAAAACTGAAACTCTCTCCCTTTATCCAACCTCTTCCTTTACAAATATGGAAACTGAGGCCCAGAGAAGGTAAACAACTTGCCCAAGGTCAAAGCTTATAACACAGTGGCTTCCAATGCAGATTCTTCTGGCTCCAAATCAGACAGTCTTTCCCTGTATACCATGGCAACCTTCTCAAAAGCCCACATGCTGATAATGGAGTGGGAACTACAGATTGACACAGGTCATAGGATTGTAGCATTTAGAGCTGGGAGGGACCTGAGATCTCTACCAAAATCCTTGTTTCTACAGAGAAGGGACCCAAGGGCCAGACAAGTGAAATAATTCTTCTCTACCTTGTACCTATTCTACCCTGTCTTCATCCCCCTAGCCCCATCTCCCATGCCACACAGCTAGTAAACAGCAGAACTGAATTCAAACCCAATTTCTCTGACCCCAGATCTCCTCAAGGGAAGAGGGGGCAATACCAGCATTTCCTGGTTTCCACCCCTCCCCTCCTGGCACCCTAACCCTCTGCCCCTCCCCCTGTCTGGTAGTCTATGTGGTGAAGAGCAGGTGTATTGGATGACACTGAGTTAGAATTTGATACTGAGAGGAATTAAAAGAGGCATCTGTTATTCTCTGGGCCACTGAGCCCAGGTTGGAGAGGCAACTGGTAGTACAGTGATTAGAGCTCTGGGTCTGGAGGTAGGAAAACCTGAGTTCAAATCCTGTCTTAGACACTTACTGGCTGTGTGACCCTGGACAAGTCATTTAACCCTGTTTGCCTCAGTTTCCTCATCTGTAAAATGAGCTGGAGAAGGAAGTGCAAACCACTCCAGCATTTTTGCCAAGAAAACTCCAAATGAAGTCACAAAGAGCTGTGCATGACTGAACAGAAAAAGCAACCACAACTATTAAATTGTGTGAGGCTGGATCTGACCTCTAGGCTTTCTGACTCCACATCCAGCAGTCTATCTGCTAACTGCTTCACCTCTCTGCAGATGACTCCCAAAACTTTATCATCAGCTTTGATCACTTTTGGCATCCCTTGGTCTTATATTTTCAGCTTCCTACTGGACATATCTACTTGAATGCCTTTATGGCACTTCAGAGTCTAAAGTAAATTTCCCTCTTCCCATTTTCTTCCAAAACCTTCCCTTCTTCTCGATTTCTCGTCTCTCTGTTAGATTGTCTCATTCTATTCATCATCCAGACTGGAAACTTCAGGGAGCTGTCAAGTAAGCATTCATTAAATGTTTACTATGTGCCAGGCACTATGCCAAACATTGGGACCATGAATACAAGAAGAAAGTCTATACCTGCCCTCAAGGAGTTTAGATTCTAACGAGGGAAGACCACACATAAATGGCGAAGGGAGATTGAAAGAGAAAGTCCAGAGTCAAGAGCCTGGAGCCTGGAGAAGGATGAAGACTTGACTGGACCTGGCAAGGGAATATTCCTGAAAATGGAGACCCTCCCAACAAAGGAAGAGGCCATGGGAGTGGATTCCTCACTATCTCTGCATCTCCCCCTCCCCCTTCCAATCTTTTGCCAAGTCCTGTCGATATCACATCTACCACATCTCTCAAATATGCCCCCTTTTCTCCTTTGACACTGATAGTACCCTATTGCAAGCCCTCATCACCCTACGCAGGGATCATTGCAGTAACTGCTGGTGAGTCTGCCCACCTGAAGTGTCTCCCCGCTACAGTCCATCATTCATTCAGCCACATTTTCGGAAAACACAGGTTTGTTGCTACTCAGTAAACTCCAGTGTCTCCCTATGCCCTCGAGGGGGAAGTACAAAATCCTCTATTTGGTATTCAAAGCCCTTCATAATCTACCTTACCAAATTTTATTCCCCGACGCATTGTCTTCAATCGAGTGACTCTGGTCTCCCAGCTGTTTTATTAGTAGGTACTTCATCTCTGTGCTGTGGGTGTTTTCTCTGGCCATCCCTAACACCTGGAATGGCTTCCCTGGCTTCCTTTAAGTCCCATCTAAAATCCTCCCTTCTACAGGAAGCCTTCCCCAATTCCTCTTCATTCCAAAGCTTTCTCTTCATTAGTTATTTCTTATCTTTCATGTGCAAAGCTTGCTTTGTATGTATATGTTTACATGTTGTCTCTCCCGTTGGATTGTGAGCTTCTTGAGGGCAGAAACTATCTTTTGCCTCTTTTTGGGTCCCCAGTGCTTAGAACAGTACTAGGCATGTAGTAGGTGCTTAATAAATGTTTATTGATTGATTGATTGATTCATTCCTCTTTCTGCTTTGCTCTCTGCATTCCTTCATGCTCACCCTATGACTTTAGGATAGTCATTTCCCTTTTCTTGCCTTCAATTTCCTTCACGAAATAAATGAGCGGACTAAATGTGATGGCTCCCGATTCTCTAGGGCTTTCTTGTTTACAAAGCCCCTTCCCTGTGACATCTCTGGACAATGACTGTATCATAGAAGAGAAAACTGGGCTACAAAGAGATGAAGTTACTTGTCCATGGCCATGCTGCTATTATGTGTTGTTATGGGTGGGATTTTATTTCCTCCTGACTCCTAGATCTCTATGCTTTTCACTCTCAAAGCCTCTGCTGGTTCCACATTTGATGGGCTTAGGAATCCATTGTTCCTCCTTTTTCCTCCAATTCCATCCTCCTCCCCAATTCAGGGAATCTCTTCATATTTCCTGGGCTAAATAATGGTCTATTTCATCTAGTCTGTTCTTTTCATTTTACTTTTTCAGTTAATGAAAATCCACCCTCTCCCCCTCCCCCTTCCTTTAAAAAAAGAAAGGAAAGCAAAACTCATGTAACAAATATGCAGAGTTAAGCAAAACCACTTGCAGTTTATTCTTCACATGTGAAGTTAGGGTTTGTGCTGTGGAATGGCTCAGTTCCAGAGTCCTCATCCGATTCAAGGTCTCCCATGCTCTGTTGCTGTCTCTCATATCAATCCTCCACATGAGACAGAGCTTTTCATTATTGTGACAGGGAAATCCCATTCTTATCTCTGAACCTTTGCTCAGAGACTTATCACATTCCAGGGAATGCCCTCTCCTCCATAGCTCAAGCTAATGACGTCCTGCCTATTTAGAGGATCACACATAGGGAAGGGGCTTGGAAGGCTATTGAGGTCAAACCTTGATTTTACAGATGAGGAAACTGAGGCAAACAGATTAAGTGACTTATCCAGGGTCACACAGCTAAGTGTCTGAGACCAGATTTGAACTCACGTCCTCCTGAATCGAGGCTCAGCGCTCTATCTACTGCCCTAATTTTCTCCTTGAAATTTCATCCTAACTCCTGAAGCCCACATAGATATTTCCTTTATTCTGAATATAATTTAGCAACCTAAGGTTAGCATTAAACTACAGTGGAAAGATCACTGGATGACAAGTTAGAGAACCTGGGTTCAAATCCTGTTTCTGCTCCTTACCACCTGTGTGACCTTGATCAAGTTGCTAAATGATGGTGATGCCCATGTCTATAGGGATTTTATGCTTACATCTATAAATGAAGGGGTCAGACTGGCTGCCCTCTGCAGTCCCTTACAGACTTAAGTGTGATCTTTGACCTTATTACCTTGTTTTAGGTATTCACACAGTGACTTTGGGCAAGTAAACTCCTCTCTCTGGGATTTGGTTTCTGCATCTGTAAAACAAAGGTGTTGGACTTGGCACTTTTCTCTAATGTATGTCTAGTTCTGATAGTCTGTGTTCGAGGGTCCCCTTATATCACTGACTTATCTATAATGGGTGCATGTGGTATATATGTGTGTGTGTGTGTGCATACACATACACACACATGCATATATGATACACATTAAAGGAGGTAGAGAGGGAGACAGAGAAGGGAGAGAGGAAGAGACAGAAAGAGAAAAGAAAGAGACAGAGAGACAGAGAAAGAAGGGAGAAAGGGAGAGAGAGGGACAGACAATCAGAGAGGGAGAGAGAGAGAGAGAAGGAAAGAGGAGGGGAGAGAAGGAGGGAGGAAGGAGAATAGGGAGCAGGGGTGCAGTAGAGAGAATGCTGGTCTTAGAGTCAGTAGATGTAAATTTCCTAAGTGTCTTCATCATCTCCAGAAACTCATTATTCTGCAAGATGATACCTCAGAAGCTCCCAGCTCCCTTGGGTTACTTCCTGCCTTGCCTGGAGGAGTTCATCCCCTAACCTCTTTCCAGCTTCCTTTTTTACGCTGTCTTCCTCTATTTAATGGTAAACTCCTTGAAGTCAGGGACTATCTTTCTTTTTAGGCATTTGTCTTCCAGCACTTAGCATAGTACCTGGCACACAGTAGGTGCTTAATAAATGTTTATTGATTCTAAGTTCAATTCTGGCCTCAGCCACTTACTAGTCTCCTCAGTTTCCTTAACTGTAAAATGAAGGAGTTGGACCAGATGACCTTTGAGCCTCCTTCCTGCAGTCTAGTGACATGCAGCTTGTTACTAATTCACCAAAGTGAGACCTTTAGTTGTAAATCAAGTTCCTAGATGTAGGGGGTGGGGAGAAAGGAGGTAGTTAGGTATTACTAGTGTAATGTGCTAGCTGGCTTGGGTAAATCATTTTGTAAAAATGCTTAAGACATGTGTGGCCCAATGTCCACATGTTGGACCGGTGAACTTTAAAGACATATGGGATAGTCATTTTGGGTCATGTGGTATATTCCTGGGGATAGAGTAGCTCTAGGTAATCTGATAAGGTAATTTGGGTTATGGAGAGAGGACTGGCTGTGCTTGGCTGTGAACTTGGGTTCAAATCCTATGTTTCGTTCTGTATGGTATTGGGCAAGTCATTTTAGTTTCAGTTTACTGCTTTACTAACTAGGTATAACACATCCACTCCCTATTCACAGGATTGTTGGTGTGTGTGTGTGTGTGTGTGGTGGGGAATCCTTTGTACCTTTTCAAATTTTGCGCATCTCTCCCTCACTTAAATCCAATTCGCTTGCATGTCATGGCATCACCTCCCTGATGTCATGGTTCTTTTCAAGAACCAAGGACAAACAACAAAGCGAATTTCATAAAGCACAGATCCAATCATGTGCCCTCCCCTGCCCCCATCAATAAATTCCAATGGCTCCCTATCTCCTCCTGGGTCAAATACAAAATGCTCTGGTGTCTTCCTAACCTCATCCTCTCCTTCCTTTGCAGACATATACTCTTAGATCCAGTGACCCTGGCCGCCTAGTTGCTCCACAGACAAGATACTCTGTCTCTTGGCTCTGGGCATTTTCTCTGGCCATGCCCCAGGCCTGAAATGTTCTCCCTCCTCATCTCTGTCTTCTGGCTTCCTGGGATTCCTTTAAGGTCTAGCTAAAATCTCATGTTCTACAGAAGCTTTCTCCAATTTCACTTAATTCTAGTGCCTTCCATCTGTATTCATCCTGTATATGGTTTGTTTACACGTATTTGTTTGCTTGTTGTCTCCCTATAAGAGTGTGAGCTCGTTGAGGGCAGAAATTGTCTTTCTCTCTTTTTGTATTCCCAGGGCTTAGACAGTGCCTAGCACATAGTAGGCACTGAATAAATGTTTATTGATTGATTAGGAAAAGTTTCATGTAGAAGGTGGTACTTGACCTGAGCTTGAAGAAAACTCAGGCTTGAGGCAGAGATAGGGAAGAAGAGCATTCCAAACATGGGAAACAGCTAATGCAAAGGCATAGAGGCGGGAATTGGAGCATCATGTGTATAGAACAGTGAACAGGTCACTATGGCTGGATTGCCATGAGTGGAAGGGGGCCATGTGTAATAAAACTGGAAATATTAGAAGGGTCCAAGTCATGGGGGGATTTAAATGCCAAACAATTTGACTTTTTTTAAGTGTTCAGATATTTGAAAGACCCCAAATAGTTGTCAGTCTTTTGGTTGTTCAGGAATGTTTTTTTTTGAACTCTCCATTTTCTTTTGACAGAATTTTGCAAAAGAGTTCGTGATCAGTGATCCAAAGGAATTGGAGGAAGACTTCATCAAAAGTGAATTGAAGAAAGCGGGAGGTGCAAATTATGATGCGCAGACAGAATAAATGGTCAATATCATCTCGCCAATATCATCTGCCTGCTTCCCCCCACCCTGCAAAGGGATGCCAGCAATCGACCAACCAGCCAGCGCACCAGGGAAGTGGGATGTGAGACAGCGCAGCTAACGGGTGTCTGCAGTCAGATGCCCTTCCCTTCTCTTCATTTCTTGTTGGTTTAGTTTTGTTTGGTTTTTTCTCCTTAATTTGATGCAAAAGTTTTACACAAGAATCAGATTTGCAGGCGCCTCCGGCTATGAAGCCCCTTCCCATTTTCTGTCCTTCTCCATGTCTGCACTCGCAATGCCTTTGCTCAATCATGTCATTGCTTTTCAGCGCCTGCTGAGTGCCCTCACCGTGGTTTTGGGTGGGGTTTACATCTACCATTTGACAACGAGGTGAATACCATTCCAGGAGCTGCTCGAACGGCTTTCAGTCTTCACACACGTTTATTTCATCCAAAGGCTCAGATCCTTCTGAATTTGCCCGAGGTATACCTCAGTCAGAGTTGCCTAAGCTTAGATCCAATAGATATAATGTGACTTGGTAGTTTCCAAAAATTATCTCTAACCCTGAGCTAAAGAAAGAAAACTTGCCTTAAAAAACTTGCTTGGCAGTTGCTCTGAATTGTGATATCTAGTTGCATTTTTCCCTCTTACCACTTTCCCCTCAAAATACTGGAAAGGAATCAGAAGTTTGTAATTTCTGATTAGAATCTTTTTCTGGCCACAGTTCTGAACGGCAGATGTCTGGACACAGAGGCTGATAGTGAGGAGGCACTTGTCCAAGTTCCCCATGGATGACAGGGCATTGGTGACAGAGGCCAAAGATGAGAGGGTCATGTTGCATCTTGGGCCCTTCAGGCCCTCCCTGTGTCAAACAGCCTTCTGTTTCCCCTTGAGAAGGCCCTGTCTACTTAATGCAGGACACCTGAGTTCATGAGCCAAAGGCCCCTCAGTCTTGCCTTACCTGTTCTCCAAGAATCAAAGTCATCCAGCCCTTTTGGAACACAGAAGTCAGTTTCTGTCAGAGCTTTTAGGTCAGTGTAAAAACTTCAAAAGGATTTTTTTTTCTTAAAAAAAAAAAAGATGAAATTGGCATGTTTTTCATGAGCATATTTTATATTCTTTCTTTTCATATCATTTAAGGAAAATATTGTACTGTATTGGGGTGTGGGAGAATATCGGCGCTAAAAACAATTTACATAAATAAATTTTTTTCTTTTCCAAAACGAATGGTTGTGTTTTCCTGTTCTTACCTTCCATTCTCCTCCCCTACCAGTCGTTCATATTAAATATTTCCTTCTTACCTCAAGGATCTGTGACTTCAGTGTATATACTGCCTTCCGATATGCTTCCCATACCCACCCCTGTACAAACTAGTAAACAGAACTTGCAGCAGCTTTGGCCCCCCCAAAATTCACCCCCTCATTGCTGGTGGTAAACCTCTCCCATAGGTGAGCTGAACCTTTGGATAACAAGATGAGGAGGGTGGGGGGAAGGGAATCATCCTCACACTGAAGAAGGATCCAAGAAGATCTTGGCATCCTAAAATGTCAGACTGAATCTAGTAAGACAAAATTCACATTGATAGAGCAACAGTCTTATAGATGTAAATGTTCCGCATCACATAGTAGGCAGCTAGGTGGTGCAGTGGCTAGAACATGGGGCTTGGTATCAGGAAATCCCAAGTTCAGATCTGGCCTTTCACTTCTTAACTGTTTGATCCTAGGCAAGTCACCTAAATTCTCTGTGCCTCAGCTATTACCACCCTATCTATAAAATGGAATAATAATGACCCCTACTTCCCAGGTGATGATAAAAAGAGATAATATCTATAAAGTACTTTGCAAACGTTGAAGTGCTATATAAATGCTAGCTATTATCATTATTGGGGCAGCTAGGTGAATGTAGATTCTATCCAGTAGATAGAATGTGGGGTCAGGAAGGTTTTGTCTTCCTGTCTCAGATACCTCCTAGCTGTGTGACCCCTGACAGGACACTTCACCCTATTTGCCTCAGTTTCCTCATCTGTAATATGAACTGGAGAAGGAAATGGCAAACCACTCCAGTGTCTCTGCCAAGAAAATCTCAAGCGGGGTCGTAAAGAGTCAGACATGACTGAAAATGAACAAACAATACCATTATTATCATTCCCTCTGAGGGTATAGATTGTAACCCATCCTTTAGCCTGGGCACTTCTTGTTCCTGTCTTAGAAGTCCTCCCTGGGGCTTCCACCGCCATTCTGGATATCCTAGATACCTTGGTACTATAGGACAGGGAGTCTTTCTTTGGGTTATCTCCTCTCCTATTCCATTCACATCTCTCTCATGACATCTTTTAAGCTACTTTTAATGCGCAAACCTTCACTGATGCATTAACAGCCTTACATGTAAAGATCTGTATTTGAGATTAAAAAACCAACTATCAATTACACAATCATTCTTTCTGGAAGGAAGTCTTGGGTGCTAAAAATCGATATGAAGGTGACACGGACGTTTTTTAAAAAGTAGGGGGTGGGACAGGATGCTATGTTAAACTGTCTTGAAAAGCAGGTTGTCTTGAACAAGTGATTTGAAAGTCCAGTTTTATTCTCTCCTAGTCAGGCCAAATCAGCTATATGGTTTTCTGAACTGGTCACCACCCTATGGGAAAGTCTTTAAGAAGCTAGTTATATCCAGAGCTAGACAATCAGAGTGACCAAGCCATACGGGGCTTGCTCCAAAGAACCAGAGAATGTCCTGGGCACCACCCTGTAGGAGAGTCTTTAAGAAGCTAGTGATATCCAGAGCTAGATGATCAAAGTGACCAAGCCATATAGGGCTTGCTCCAAAGAACCAGAGAATCTTTAGCCTTGAGTAGAGACATCTCTGAGACATCTGGGACAGCCATCTTCAAGTAATTTGAAGAGTTATCAATTTAATTTGGTTTGAGAAAAACTTTCCTATCAACAAGAATTCTCTCAAATAGAATGAGCTGCCTTGGAAAAAAAAAAGGCCAGAAATCTTCCAGTAGAGATAGCATGTGCATTTATCAAAAGAAGGTATTGTATAACAGTTAGCATACTGGCAATAGAATGAGAAGAGTTGTAAATTTAATTAATTATTGCCTTTGATAACACTAGTTATCACTAATCTGGCCATGAGCAAGTCACAATCCCCCTGAAATTTTATTTTCTTTCCCTGTAAAAACAGGGATGACTTCTACAATGCTTACCTCAGACAATTACTGCAAGGATCAAATGAGAGGCAGCGTGGTATTCCCTTTCTGCTACTTTTATCCCTGGGTGACCTTGCATAAGTGACTTCTGCCTCTGTGCCTCAGTTTCCTCACCTATAAAATGAGACAGTTGGACTAGAAGACTTTAAGGTTCCATTCCAGCTCTAAGCTCAGTTTATTTACCTTTAAAATGAGGTTGGATGAAATGACTTATAAGAGTCTTCTCCAACTCTAAGACTCAGTTTCCTTATCTGTAAAATGAGGGAGGTAGACTAGAAGGCCCCTAAGGTCCTTTGATACTTATGATCCTGTGATAGCACTAACCTCAAAGAAGATGCAAAGTGCTTTGAAAACCTTTAGAGTGACATCTGAATGCCAGTGACTTATGATTACGTTTTCGAGGGGATTCTTGCTCAGGTATGGGTTGGAGAGGTGGCCTCTAGCTCCCTTCCAACTCTGAGTTTAAATCTATCCAAACATAGGGTCAGGCCCTGGGCCCAGGCTCAAGCTTTTTCAGCGTGGGAGGGCCTGCCAGCACTTGGGAAACCAGCATTTATTAAGCACTTACTATATATCAGGCCCTGTGATAAGCACTGAGGGTACAAAACCAAAACAAAGACAGGAGCTCATATTCTAACAGGAAAGCGGATACACACAAGGGAGCTGAATAGAGTAAGGGGGAGGGATGAAGGTGCCCGGGGATGAAGGTATCCAGTGCACAGACGTAGTGATGAAGTTTGGAAGCCAGGAACAAGACCAGGATTGGAATGAAGACCAGCCTGGACTCTTCCACAAAATGGAGGCCCCAAGGGGAACTCACCCATGAGAGAACGGAGCAGGCCTTTGAGAAGACCGCAGGGGTGGTTGGATGTTCTAAGAGGAGGAGGCCCCCAGATGCTGAGGGAGGCTCCAATATGAGATAGCAGCAGAGGAACTGAATCCCTGTTCACTCCTGTCCCACAGGGCCCCTTGGGAGATTGAAACCAGACCATGCTATATCCCTTTGAGAATCAGCCCAGGTGGGCCTAGAACATTTGTATTTTGTTCAGAAGAAATGGAAAAGTGACTAGAGGGTCCCTTTGCTTTATTTCCTTAGTTTGTTCTCAAATAGAAGTTTCTCTCATGCCTTCCTGCTTCTCCCCCTCATCCCCATCCCCTCTTCTCTTCCCCACTCCCTTCCCTTCCTGTCCTTTCTTATTTCCATTCCCTCTCCCCTCTTCTTCTCCCTTTCTCTTTTCCTCTCCCTCTCCCCTCTCTTCTTTTCCTCCCTTTATCCTCCCTTTCTCATTCCTCTCTTTTCTTTCCCCTTCTCTCCTCCCCCTCCCCCTCTCTTTCCCCTCCCTCTTTCAGCCTCCCTCTTTCCTTTTCCCTCTCTCCCTCTCCCCTTTTCCTCTTCCCCCCCATCAGCAAAGGCAGAGTTACCTGCCTCCACCCTTGTTGAGTTCTGTTGTGAAAATGTCTAACTGGAATTCCAGCACACCAAATCCTGGTGGAGAATTTTAATTAGGTCAGAATGAACTTCAGATCCAGGGTCCACCTGATGAGGAAGAGTGGGGAGGGAGGCAGAATTGAAGCAAAAATCAAATCAGAATGGGAAGGAAGCTCGTCATATTGTATCCCACTAATGGGTAAAGTTAGACATCAAGGATTTTAATTTTAGACATCTGTAGAGAAACCACTATGATTGGAGGCCCCCTAACCTCTTCACACCTCCCCAGCCTCCACAAAAAAACCAAACAATGTTACAAAATCTTGCTCTCATCCTTCCAGCTTTTTCCAAAGCACAGCACATGGAGCGGACCAAATGTATTTCCTCTTCTGCCCAGTGCACAGGGTTTTGTTAGAACTAGACAAACAAAGGATATTTTGATGTCTTAAATCGCAGTGTGTCTCTCATTCATCCATCCAAACATCCATTAATGTCCAAAGCAGATGACTGACTGTATTCTCATTGTGAAACTGAGCAGAATAGTTTCTATTGTCTGATGCAACTTGGGGTGACAGAAAAAACGCTGGATGTCATGCCGAAGCCACGCTCTTGAATCCCATCTTAGAACCTGTGTGACCAGGGTAAAGCTACTTCCCCTTTGTAGGGTCTATCTCCCCAAATGTAAAAATGAGGTAAGGGGGAGGGAGAAAGGTAATCTAGAAAGGTCTATCAGAACTCCAGGTGATCTCTGGAGTCCCTTCCAAGTCTAAATCCTATGATCTTGGCCTGCCACCCTCTCTTAGCTTCTCCCCTACTTAGGATGAGTGCAATCCCCAGCATCCAAATATAGGAGGGATATTGAATTGAAGGGGAAGGCCAGAACGAGCCTTAGTTTCCCGGAGTTGCTGCATGACTCTCCAGGAAGTTTTGGAAAGAAGTGAGCAAAGTGATTTTTGGGGTTGAGGACTAGGGTGGGAAGGAGAGGCAGTTAGGTGGCAAAATGGATAGAGCATTGACTTTGGGATCAGGAGAACCTGAGTTCAAATTCAGCTTCACTTACTAGCTGAGTGACCCTGGGCAAGTCATTTTCCAATTGCTTCCCCCCTCCAAAAAAAGGAGAGAGGGAGGGTGGGATTGGATGAAGAGAAGGTGAAAGGAAGATTGGAAAAAGAGAGACCTAGTTTCAAATCCCAACTCAGACTATGTGACCATGGCCAAGTTACTGAACCTCATCTGTAAAATGAGGATAGTAAAACCCTTGTTACTGAACTTTTGGGGTTGTAGTGAGGAACAAATGAAATAGAATGCATACAGCACTTTGGAAAACAACATCATATAATAATGTATAATATAATATAATTATATAATATAGTATATAATACTAATAAATATAATAATAATGACAGCAATCACTAAGGTCTGAAAAGCGCTTCACAAATATCATCTCATTTGATCATCATGACATCCCAGGGAGGTAGGTGCTAGTATTATCCCCATTTTGCAGATCAGGAAACTGAGGCAGACAGAGGTTTAAGTGACATTCAGCTAGTAAGTGTCTGAGATGAGATTTTAATTCAGGTCTTCCTGACTCCAAGTCCAGCACTTTATCCACTGTGCCAATTAGCTACCCAACAATTATCACTATTTTTATGTAATCAACATATATTTGTATCCCCAGCACCTAGCATAGTGTCTGGCATCTAGTGGTTGATTAATAAATTCTTGTTGATTGATTGAGTTGTTAAAAGCCTACTATGAATGAGATATTTATTGTCATCATTATTGATCATAATGAAGATGATGATAATCTCCTTCCTATCTTCTAAAAAAATTCAAATATAGTATGTCCTGGAACAAGTCACTCTCCTGCTAGTATACTTACGTTTAATGGTCTGAGGACTCCAGCATAGCTGAATGAAGTTGAAATTATAATGAAATAAAAGTATCAGGAAGGGCTGAGTTCAAATCCAGCCTCAGACACTTACTAGCTGTGTGACCCTGGGCAAGTCACTTAACCTCGTTTGCTGGAACATTTGAATAACAACATATTGAGATGTCAGTTCATCTTTGGAGGGTCACTGAAAACGTCTTTGGTACAACTCTGGTAATAGGCAGAATGATGGGAATGATGTGTAGCTTGTCCTGTTCCCACAGAGCTTTGACTTCTTCTATTTGGCCTTTATGTTTTGAATGTTTTTCATTCCATTTATCTTGGAGATTATAAGAATTTGGTACGGTAGCCTTTAGGGCACTAATCAGACTAGTAATTGATAACATCTCTCTAGCACTTTAAGGTTTGCAAAACACTTCATGTACATTATCTCATGTTACCCTCACAATAGCCGATTAGCTATTATTGCTCCCCTTTTATAGATGAGGAAACTGAAGCAGACAGAGGTCAAATTACTTGCCCAGGTCCACATAGCTACTAAATGTCTGGCTTAGGATTTGAAGTCAGGTCTTTTTGACTTCCAAGACCAGTGCTCTATCCACTATACCTCCCAATGATCTCCTATTAAAAATGTTCTTAAATTGTTGTGAATAAATGCAGCGTCTGGGTAACAGTGGGCAAATCCTCTGCTTATGATAATGATATAGCTCTATTATAATTCATTTTGTTGAAATCTCAAGGTTATTTCGAAGTCTTTATTTGCAATATGAGAATTTGTCATTTATTAGTTTATTACTGATAGAGGATTTCCAGTACATAATTCTAATCTGCAAGTCTATTACTAGATATTTGGTAGGTGTGAAGATTTTGTAGCCTACAGCCATGAGTGCAATACACCTCTTCAGTGCATAAACTGCGTTAATGAATAAGTCTAGGCTCTTCAAGGATAATCCATCTGTCATATCTGGTGGTAGTGACTCAATCCTGAATTGCTACCATGAACTCTCCCCCTCCTTGTTTCCACAAACAAATACACCTGACTGTCATTTGCTTAATGCCTTTTTTTTTTTTTCTGATTTAGTTCTTGTGGATGTCGCCCATGAAGGGCATTATGATTCCAGTCTTGGATCTTAGTCACTTCATAGATTCCATCTGGAGATAAATCACTTTGAGTTACATTTGACTAACCCAGATGCATGAACCTATAGATGACTTTTACAGCTCAGTGAACTGTTTGTCTCAAAGTATTTCTCTTAAATTTATAATCTATGTATTAAATTAGAACAGCTGAGAACAGCTATTAATTTTCTTCCTATTTTTTGATGAGGAAATATTCATCCTTCTGTTGCTGCCTTAGGTTGATAAGTCTTGTATTTTGTTAAGATTCTACATATTTTTGTTAGGATGTTGTCTGACTCTCTTATTGTCCATTTTATAGTATGCATTAAGACTGGGATTGCATGTTAATTGATTTGTGTTCTTATCATTGAACTTTGACTTCAGCATGCCAGTTAGTCTCTTGATATACACAGTCACAGCTTTCTCCTTGACAGCTTTATGCTTAGTGTGTGGTGCCTGAAGAAACCGAGGTAAGAATGGTTCAATTTGACCTCTAGATTCAAGCTCAAATCCTTCGGTCTCTCTATATTTTAAGAATTTGATTACATTAAGAATTTGATACTTATTGAATCCAAATGACTTTGTGCCTTTTCCTCTGCCTCTTCCCTACTTCTCCCAATAGCTTTGATAACATACCCAATTTTGCCTTCATCCTACAGATGAATTGAGTGTTAAATTTTGGCCACTCTAAGTTACCAATTGAAACTTGCTCTACAAAAAGGAAAATAGCTATGACAGTTATGTTCAAGGAGTGAACCATGTTCAGAGTAGCCTGTTCAGAGTAGCTAGGTGACATAGTAGATAAAGTTCTGGATTTGGGAAAACCTGAGCTCAAATCCTATCTTGAATGCTCTGTGTCCATGGGCAAATAACTTCTCTCAGGCTTAGTTTCTCGGCTGTAATATGGTAATAATAGTAGCAGTCCCCTTCCACAGTTCTTGTGAGAATAAAAAGAGATATTCATAAAGTGCTTTGCAAACTGTAAAGAACTATATGAATGCTATTATTTATTATTATCATCATTACTTTTTAAACAATAGGCCTATATAGTACAAATATTATAAATGAAGAGCATAAGGCTCTGAGAAATTAAGTGACTAACACAGAGTTACACAGCTATTAGTAATAACAACTGACTCAACGCACTCTAGGGTTTACCAAGTGCCTTTCTCACTCCTGTGAGATAGGTAGTATAAGCATTGGCATCCTCAATGAGAAAAGGAAGGTAGACTCAGCAATATAAAGTGGCTTGCCCAAGGTCACACATCAAAGAAAAGCTTAAACTTGTCTTTTGGACTCTAATTCCAGGTCTATTTCTGCTAGATCATGCTGTTACGCTGGTTCAGTGGTATCAGACTCAAATAGATGGGCTACATATTTACTTAGAAAACCACAAATTAGCATTTATCTATGTAGTATTATATTTTAATTCATTTTGTTAACCATTTTCCAATTACATTTTAATCTGGTTCAGGCTATGCTCAGTTTTGCAGGCTATGAGTTTGACACCGCTGCTCTAATTTTTTTCCCCCTCCCAACTTCTTCTGTGGTAGCAAAATTTTTATCTTTTGCATGTAGATTTAATTTTTGTATGACCCTCCCTCTATATTATTCTCTTCAACTGCCATTTGAAAGTTGGATTTCCCAGGGGATAATTACTCCTGGTGTGGTGTGGGCTCATATTCTATAGCTCATGAGCCCCCACCAATGTGTTCCCTTTTCAGTAGTCAGATAAATGATGCAGTTGGTTCACAGAAAAATCATTTGCTAAAATGGCAAGTAAAAAATATGGTATCTTCCTTATAAACCTAAGAAAAACAGTCCCATAAGCAGGAACACACAATATCAGCAGGAAGAGTGACCATACAGAGGGTTCAGTAGAAATCTAGGTCAATGGAAGCAGAATGAAAGCATCTAAAGCTGCATGCTTCCCTAATATGAGTACCTCATTGACCTAGATCTCAACTGAACCCTCATACTGTTCTGCTCAAATCCTTGGCAAGGGGACTGCTGTGCTCTTTTAGCCTGATCTCTTAGAAATAAAACAGCAACACAAAATCCAATAGACATCTTTGGCAGAGAAGAGTGTAAGCCTCCCTTGTTTTTCTCCCTTGAAGTCTTGGCCCAGAAGCTTTCCATCTCTTCATCAAAAGATTCCCTGCCTCCTTTGCCAAGCCCTTTAAAACAAAGTATTGAGTCATTTCAATAAAATATCATCCTCTGACTTAGCCTTTGTCCTCACACTCTTTTCTAGTATTGGGTTAGGTATTTTTTTAGTCAGAGAATTTGTTTCAGCTTATGATAGTTAGTCAATATTCTTCTTTTTATCTTTACTGGCCAGGCAATAACCCAAGCACATGGTCAAATGACCCCTAGTTTTTGCTCCTGAATTTCTCTCACTAACTCAATGTAAAAAATGGGCAGGGAAAATGTACAGAGGCAGTCTACACCCAAGAGACAAAGTCATAGTGTCAGGTCACTGCTAGGTGAATTCCTGGTCTTTTAATCTGTAAAAGATACCACTTAAGGTATAAAAAAGGCAAAATTTGAAATGGACTTTGTTCCATAATTTTAAATCTAGAAAGTCTCCAAAATCTTTTAGAGCTAAGTATTATAAGGGCCATAATTAGACTAGCCCATCACTATTGGTTTAAAAAATAGAGAGGTTCCATCAATTGGGAAATGGCTCAACAATTTTGTGGTTCATGAATATTATGCTAGAATATTATAGAAGGGTAAAAAATGATGAATACAGAGATTCATGGAAAGACTTGGGAGAACTAATGCAGAGTGAAGTCAGTAGAACCAAGAAAATAACTTACCAATAAGACAATAATGTAAATGGAAAGAACCACCATACAAACAAAAAATGATTGTTGTATGTTTTTAGACTCATTCAAAGTATTGATCAGTAATTCTGATTTTTTTTGCTCCTTTTTTTCACTATGTCTTTAAAAAAGGTTATTTATTGTATGAGGTGGTTCTCTGGGAGTAGGAATGGAAGGGACATTGGTGAGAACCATGATGACATAAAAAGTAAAGATATCAATAAAAACACATTAAGAGTTTTTTTAAGGATGTGACTAAAAATAAGGCAACTGATTGATTTCCTCATCTGCCTTATTAAACATACTCCGTAGGCCATTCTAGGGAAGGACTTCCAAATTCATATGATGAAAAATGGAGGGATCCCTGTGAAAATCTTCAGGCCCAGCGAGTTTGCATATAAGGTTCCCTGTCCATTGTAATGATGACAGGACTTGAAGGGGACTGCAGAAAAATGAGACCAGCTCTTTAATGATAACAGCAATAGCCTTCACTTAAGTATTGTAACTGACAAAAGAGGTCATGTGGGTTGACTTGAGACATCAAGGATGGAAGTGCAAAGGAAGAGACTAGGCAACAAAAGAAGGGCTGGAAAGGTACCTAGAACCTCCAAAATGAGTCAGAGATGGGAGGGAAGGAAGGAATATAACCAGCCTTGTGACCCGCTGCTTAGGCCAGATGGGAAAATGGTCATGAGGCCATAACTGGGGAAGGAATCTACCTTGGACTTAGCAGGGAACTTGGGTTGGTGATGGTGTCCTGAAAAAAAGGGAAGAAAGTATTTAGAGCAGAGAAAGTCAGTTGAGAGAAAGTTTAGGCCCAGAAAATCATAATGGTTTTCTGGGTGACCACAGTACTTTTCCTCTGAGTATTATCTCAAATCTCCTTGCATATTTGGGTTTGAAGTCGTGGCACTTTAATTTCCAAAGAAAGAGACTAAAGCAAAGATCACTATAATGGTTTTGCTAGAAGATTGAATATATATAAATCCTTTTGATCTTGTCCAAATCACCACCCTGCCCTGAGCCTCAGTTTCCTCATCTGTCAATTTAGTGCATTGGATTTGACCTCTAAGATTCTTTCCAGCCCTAAATACTAAAATTCCAAGAATTTTCCCATAATCAAGCCATGCTGCTTCATGGGTTCTGTTCCATGAACAATGAAAACAAAGGAAAGCATAGTCCATTAATCTGGAGTCAGGAAGACCTGAGTTCAAATCCAGCCTTGGATGACTTACTAGCTATGTGACCTTGGGCAAATCATTTGACCTCTATTTGCCTCAGTTTCTTAATCTGTAAAATGGGGATAGCACCTACTTCTCAGCATTGTGGTGAAGGTCAATGAGATAATAATTGTGTATATGTTTGGCATAACGTCTGGCATGCTGTAAGTTTTACATATTATATATGTATAGTTGTTGTTGCGTTTGTCCTTCATTTTTGAAGAAGACCACGACATCAGAGAAATGATGACATGACTTGCACTTGACTTTGCTTTGAGTGAGGGCGGGCTGTGCAGGTCACCAGCCTCACTTCTCCTCCAGAGCCATCTGAATCCAGTGACCAGATATTCATCAGGATGAGTGGAGATGACCCAGGATGCAGTGGGAGACTTTGGTCTTTTCAGGTATATATGTATATATGTATGTATGTATATATAATATAAATGTTGTTATTTGCATTGCATATTTCCATTGAGCTGGGACCAATGACCCTATTTTTCATAATTTTGACTTCAAATAACACAGAAGATCAATTCCGAGGATTCATTATTCTTACTAGCCAGGACTTAGTTGATGTGAAAGGCAGCAGGTTAGATGTTAGAAGTCAGATGTAGGACTCTGTTCTTGGGTTGTATAAGTATGTCCTCAACAAGCTGAAACTTAGAATCTTAGATCTTAAAGCTGGAAGGCAAATTTTGTTGTTTTTGTTTAATTATACAGTCATAGCTAACTCTCTGTGACTTAATGGGCCATACTGTCCATGGGATTTTCTTGGCAAAGATACTGGACTGGTTTTGACTCAGCGGTTATAACACTGGGCCTAGAGTCAGGAAGACTTAAGTTCAAATCCATCCTCAGACACTTACTAGCTATATGACCTTGGACAAATCACTTCACCTCTGTCAGTCTCAGTTTCTTCATCTATAAAATGAGCTGGAGAAGGAAATGGCAAAGCACTCCAGCATTCCTGCCAAGAAGATCCCCAATGAGGTCACAAAAAGTCAGACACAACTGTCAATGACTGAGCAACAACCCACATGCAACCTCTTTATTCTGCAGAAGAGAAAATTCCAAGAAGAGAAAGGTCAGACTTGTTCAAAGTCACATAATGAATTAATAGAAAAGATGGGAGCTTAGTCTCTTCTCTAAAAGTCTCTAATGGACTCAGCAATCCAGCACCAAGTAAAGCCTTTCATGTGTTTCCAGTCTCTGTCTACAATAAACCTTTGCCCCGCATTTTGGTTGCTCAAATAAGTGGATTAAGACAGCATTTTCCTTCAAAGAGACTTTAAACTGGATTTTAAATTCGAATCTTTGAACACCTGTTTCTAAAAGGATTCTTCTGCCTGTCAAGTGACCAAAATGCCTCCCTTTGGGCAGTGCTATTAACTTTCCCATCAGTAATCTCCCAAATCCCAACAGAGAAAAAATGAGGTGGATTCAAATCAGGAGACCTGGGCTTCGTTCCCAGCTGTGACTTGTATTGATCGTGAAACCCTGGGAAAATTACCAACTCTCTTGACTCAAATTTTCTCGTGATAATCACTGACATTTATAGAGAACTTTAATATTTGTGAAACATTTTATTTTCATTATCTCATCAGTTTTGCATAGCAATCCTGTGCGACAAGTAGGACAAGTGCTATTATCACAATCTTCCACATGAGGAATCTTAGGCTCAGGAAAGGCTGAGTGAAATGCCTCATGGCCCATTGCTAGTAGGTAATAGAGATCAGTGGTAAAATTTGAACCATGGTCCAGAGCTCTTTCCACTTTTCAGTCCTTGGAGTATGTTGCTGGGTTACAGCTCAAGTGACCATGAGGAAATTTATGGGAAGCTTATTTCAAGTCATGCTGATTGAAGGCTTTGTACAGGGTAATGATGTAAAAATTCTGAACCAGGAGAACTGATGATTTAGAGGTTGTTGAGACATAACCCAGTCTATGTACAAAGAGGGGAATCCTCCCCTTCATCAGTGTTTCTTTTTGGCTACACGAAAGCAGCATTACTTTGAGTTGCCAGTGAGACCCAAGGATACAGAAAGACTGCCCAGTCTGACTGTTGGCCATTCCAGTGGTAAGTAGATGCCTGACCCTCACTTCTTTATTTTTTCCTAATCTTGGGTGAAGAAGTATTTCAGGATGTAAGTGTCCATGTGACCTCATGAATTCTCTCCTTGTTCCAGTAGACTCTTCGAGATCTTGTGTACTGTGATTTCTTTGTTTTTGTACCATTTTCACCCCTAGCCTCTTGCAGTATTTTTCCTTTGATCTAGAAGTTCTGTATTTTGGCTATGACATCTCTGGATTTGTTTGCCTACAATGTCGCTTACTTTGCTGGTGGGCCCCTTTCCTGTGGCCTTTCTGTGCTTTCCTAAAGTGAATAAAGTCATTCGTTGTGTAGTTGCTAATTAGATTTTTTTTTATTGTTATTTGGTCTGGAGCTATTTTTAGTGTTTTGCTAGAATAGGTATGTAGGAGTTGGGCTGCCTGCCTCCATTCAAGCAGCCTTTTCAGCCAGAACTCCTGAATATTTTTTTCCATGCTATGATTAAGTAAGTTCTTTTTCTTTCTTTCTTTTCTCTTTTTCTTAAAATGGTCCATGATTGTCTCATTTTATGGCAATCACAATCCTAAATCACAGGGCCAGATTGACTCAGGCCTACCTCAGAACAACAGACAATCTGGTCAGTTTTTTAAAATATATTTTTATTTATTTTGTTAAATATTTCTCAATTACATGTAAGTTTTTTAAACATTCATCTTAAAAATTTTGTTTCTAATGCTTTTCCTCTCACCCTTCCCTAACCCCTCAAGAAAGCAAGAAATTTGATATTCATTATGCCTGTGATATCATGCAAAATATTGTCCTATTTAGCCACATTGCAAAAGAAAACACACACACACACACACACACGCATACACACACACGAAAAATAAAGAAAGCTTTCAAAAGTATGCTTTAACCTGCACTCAGAGTTCATTTGGTCTTTGTCTGAAGGTGGGTAGCATTTTTCAACATGGATCCTTTGGGATTGTCTTTACCAGAGTAGCTAAGTTTTTCACAGACGATTACCGTTGCAATATCGCTGTTACTGTGTACAATATTCTGTTCCTGCTCACTTCACTTTGCGTCATTTCATACGATATTACCAGGTTTTTCTGAAATCAGTTTTTGTCACTTTTTATAGTATTACATTACATATATAATATATAGTATTATAATATATGTATATATATATATCATCTTATAGTATTCCATCATGATCATATACACTTTGTTTAGCCATTCCCCAATTGATGAGCATATCCTCAATTTCCAATTTTTTTACCACCACAAGAAAAGCCGCTATAAACATTTTTGTGCATTTAAGTTCTTTCCCCTTCTCTTTTATCTCTTTGGACTACAGACCTAGTAGAACCTTGTGAGTTCTACAGATTGGAGTTCCTAAGGCCATAGCAGGAGTTAACTGGTAACCAGGGAGAGTGTCTTCATCAGGGAAGATAATCATAGATGATAGAGGAAGCCCAAGTTCTGGTCTGGCTTGACAGAAGACATGGAACTGCAGGGACTTGTTTGGACAGTGCAAAGCAAAGGGAAATATAGATTGTCTATTCAACAGTACCCCCCTGCCTCCACCATATGCTTTATGTGGTGAAAGTTGTAATGATCAACTTCCTAGGAGACTTTGACAGTAATTAATAAAGCTGCCAGTGTGAAGTTTTTTTCCAAGTATGTTTATGAGTCTTCTACGTGCCTGCTTATGTCCCTCTCATCTCTCCAGACAACACTCTTTGTGGGGATCCAATGTCCTAGCTCTCTTCTCCTCTCCCCCAAAATCTAATGCCTGGGAAAGCTTTGATATCAGTCATTGACAACCTGCTTCCTTCTCGACATTTCTATTTTTTTGGTCTCTTTTCTCAGAATAGGACTTGCTTGTCCATTCTCAAAGAGGACCAGTGACGTCATGAGGATGACATCTTGACTTGTAAGTGAACTGAATTTAAGTGAGGCAGAGCTCTGCAATGCCATCAGCCTCACTAGCTCTTCTATAGTCATTGGAGTCCAGTGGCAAAACAAGAATCAAGATGACTGGCAATGGCCCAGGGTGCCAGTATGGGACTTGGTCCACTGTTAAATGGAGTTCAGGCTTAATGGTGCCATAGGGACAGAATTTTAGTGGAGTAAGGGGAGAAAAGTCTTATGGCAGAGACTTCACTTAGCATGGCATAGTAAAAAGAGCACTGAATGGGGAGTTGGAAGACATGGATTCAGATTCTGCCTTTGCAGTTTACTGTGACCTTGGGCTCACGTTTCTCATTTCTATAATAAAGACTATTGTTGTTTAGTAGTTTTAGTTATGTTTGACTCTTCATGACCTCATCTGGAGTTTTCTTGGCAGATATACTAAAGTGGTTTGCTGTTTCCTTCTCCAGCTCATTTTGCAGATGAGGAAACTGAGGCAAACCAGATTAAGTGACTTGTCCAAGTTCACACAGCTAGTAAGTGTCTGAGGTTAGATTTAAACTCAGATCCTTCCAATTCAAGAGCTGGATCGCTATCCTTTTCACTTCCCAAAGAAGTTAGATTCTAACACAGTCCCTTATAGCTCAGAGGGATACTGTGCTGCTCCATCTATAGGTTATCTGTAACCCAGATTGTGAAAACCTCAAACACTGATGCATACTATTTTCTACATAATGGGTCCCCATGATTGAAACGTTGCTGAAGAAATCACGGTAAGAGGATGTAATGGAAAGTTATTGTGCCATGAAACATGCCAAATATGAAAAATTCAGAAGACTATGGGGAGATTTGTACAAACTGATGCAGAGTGAAAAAAGCAGAACCAAGAGAACAATATATATAGTGTAACTATAATAATGTAGAAGTAAACAATGTTGCAGAGTTGAACAACTCATTAAATACAGTGGCCAGTCTTGTTGCTGGAGAAGACCAAATATGTCTCTTTCCTCTGTGTAGAATGGTGGGATGACAACAGGAGATGAATGTTGTATATGACATCAAGTATGATGGCTTTGTCAATCACTAGGTAGAATTTAAGCATGGGGATAGGGGGAAGGGAGAAGGAAGTCCTTTCTACTGGAAAATGGTGGGAAAAAAAAAACCAAAGGTATCAGATTTTTTTTTTAAAGTATATGATTTCATTAAAGTAAATTCTCTTTTAGACTATGAAAACCTTATGTGTCCATGACTCAAAAGAAGTGAAAATTACACTGAATATGTGTCAGAGAGCCGAAGGAGACACAATGCCGGATTACTGGCAGCAGCTGCTGGTCAGTCAGTTACCCAGTAGGGAGCCCTGGGGTGATGTCATAATCATTCTTTGTCAGGTCTTGGTGGCCTGAGTATTAATGCTGGGGAAGCCGGAGACTTATTACCATGTGACCCACAGTCCCAGCAGGTGGTGTTCAGAGAGGGCAGTCCTCTGGGATTTCTAAGAGCAGTTTTTGTTGTATCTGAAAGAGATACAGTATTAGCCCAAAGGGACTAACCCAGGGAGCCCTATGTTTCCCTGAACTGGGACATCCTATCCTTTGGGGTTAGTTTTGGTGACTCTGCCCCCTCCCCCAAGTGGTTTAAAATTAATTTCTCTTTATGAAGTATGGGTCTTTGAGATCCCACAGAGGGAGCACAGGACAACGGAAAGAACATCGAATTTGTGGGTAAAATCAAATCCTGGTTCTGCTACTTGGTATCTGTGTGACCTTGGATAAATTATTTAACAACCTGCAGGAATCACAGTTCCTTCATATGTAAAATGAGGTTATTGAAGTAGATAACCTCCAAGGTCTCTTCTGTCCCTAACTATGGCCCTAGAATGCCTGTGGGGCAGAATGTGGATTTGGCATCCCCCAGGTGGCCCAGTCTAATGATCTTCCAATGTGACTGTGACACCTTCTGAAGTCTGAAGTCTTTTCCAATGTTGACACTATCTAAATGTGGACAAATCATCTGATCTTCTCCAGCAAATTATCCCCTATTATCATGTCACATTCTCTCTAATCTTCAGTCTCTCCCTTTCTACTACTGTCTCCTTCCGTGCTGCCAACAGGCACACCCAGATCTCCCCATATATTCTTGGATCCAACCACATTGGCTTCTTTGCTGTTCTTCTCTCCCAATTGGATGTTTCTATGGACTGTCACCATAAATGGAATGATTTCCCTCCCAGTCTCTACCACCTGTATTCTCTGGCTTCAAGTCCCAGCTAAAAATCTCACCTTCTAAAAAAAAAAAGAATAACGGCACCCAAAATAAAATCTCACCTTCGATAAGAAGCCTTTCTCAATCCCTTTAATTCTAGAGTACTTCCTCTCTTGATTATTTCAAGAGGATCCTGTATAACAGTGTACCTTATATACAGACTTGCTTTCATGTTGTGGCTCCCCCATTAGACTATAAACAATGTGAGACAAGGGACTGTCCTTTACCTTTCTTTGTATCCCCAATGCTTAGCACAGTGCCTGACACATAGCAGGTACTTAATAAATGTTTATTGATTGACCCACCTTTCTGGGATGGCATTTCCTCTGCTCTGAAATAAGTAGAGCTGAATTGGATAACCTCTAAAATCATCCCAGTTCTCAGGCTGTGATCAGAAGTGACTTACCTTGTATGCTGTGGTCAAGATCAAGTGAGATCATGGAACTGAAGAGCTTGGAAAACCAAAAGCTGGTGTACACATAGGAGAGATTTTGATTCATCTTAGTTTTGTTATTAACCATTTGGACAGAGACCAGACAGCTGGACCTGCAGGAGAGACAGATGGGAACACCTTTATCTGCTGGGGCTAAAGCTAGCAAACCAAAGCAAACCAAAGACCTCTCAGATTCCTGAAGCTAGTATACATATAATCCATTCATAGAACCCTGAAAGAAACTCTCTTCTCCCTTCCAAACATACCCTTCTGCTGTCACATGCCCTCATCTGCTGGCTACTTTTCTTTACATTCTTTTTTCTTGTAGATTTGATAACAAGCCCAACAAAATACAAACTCCAAGCTATTTGCTAAAGTGAACATCACATCTAAGTGTCTTTTGGAGGACAGCACTGCTAATGGACAATGAGCTAGGCCCAGACAGAATTCAAGCAGAGAGTAGGCTAACTGGCCCTTGCAAAAGTAGGCAGAATTTTCAATGGGTCCAAGCAGCTCCTTGACACAAAACTCCACCTTTTTAAAATTAATACTCTTCTGATAGTGCTATATAGGTTCAAAGCAATTGCTACAATTTCCAAGGAATCAGGAAGGAAGAAAGGAAGGAAGGAAGGAAGGAAGGAAGGAAGGAAGGAAGGAAGGAAGGAAAGAAAGAAGGAAGGGACATAGGAAGGAAGGGATGAAGGAAGAAAGAAGAGAAGGAAAAAAGGAGAGAATGGAGAGCTAAAAAGAAGAAAGAGAAGATAGAAAGGGAGGGGGAAAGAAAGAAGTACAGAGATGAAGGAAAGAAGGAGGGAAAGAAGAGAAGAAAGAAAGGGAAGGAGGGAAGAAGAGAGGGAGAAAGAAATATGGAAGGAAGAGATGAAAGACAGAAAGAAAGAAGGAAGAAATGAAGGAAGAAAGGAAGGAAAGAAGGAAAGATAGAAGGCAGAGATAAAGGAAGGATGAATAAGGAAGCAAAGAAGAAGAAACAAGGAAATAAATATTAACAACTTATTATGTATCAGATACTGGATTAAATGCTTTATAATCATTATTTCATTTAATCCTCAGAACAACTCTGGTATATAGGTGGTATTATTATTATCCCCATTTTATAGATGAAGAGACTGAGGCAGACAGAAGTTAAACAACTTTCCCTAGTGTCACACAAGCTACTAAGTGTCTGAGGTCATACTTGAATTCAGGTCTTCTTGACTCCAGATCCAGCACTCCATCCACTGTTCAACCTAGTTGCCTGTAATACGTAAATAAAGCTTTTTGCAAATTTTAAAGCCAAATAAAAATGTGAGCTCTTTTCTTCCTCCTCTTTCCCATACTCCTCCTCCTCATTGTCCTATTCTCTGTTTTCCTTCAGTTTCTCCTTGGCACTCATTTGAGGATGAATTCAATCCAAGCAGCACTGGCTGAACTAATTTCCATGGTGTTGTGCTTGGTACAGGAGTTAGGAATAGAAACCCTGCCCTGGAGGAGATTATATTCTATTGAGGTGGGAAGAGGGGGTGTGTACACAGATATGTATAATATGAGGTGAGGAGTGAAGGGCGCAGGTCAAGCTCAAAGAGCTCTAGGAATGTTTGGGGAGGGAGTGAGGGATAACAGCTAGGAAAGGAAGTTGGGAACCAGAGAAGGATAAACAGGGGAGGTGGCCTCTGAGTCAAGCCCTGGAGAAAGATAAGGGACATGAAAGGCAGGAGGTATGCATTCCAGAGAAGGGAAGTAGCCTGTGTAAAATGCATGAAGTCAGGGAACAGCTTGGCTTCTGAGCACAACTGGATGGTAGAGTGTGTAAAGGGTAGGAAAGATAGGTGGAGAACCTTAAATGCTGGATCACTGGATTTTAGACTAGAGAAGGACCTGAGAGAGCTTGTAAAAGGATGGGGGTAGGACTAGATTGTCTCTGAGGTCCCTTTCTATTCTATTATATGATCTCTCATTTTAAAGATGAAGAAAGCAAGGCATATAGTGAAGTGTCCAAGATCATACAAATAAGAAACATTCAAGTCAAGTCAAAAAGCTTTTATTAAGCTTCTATTATGTACCAGGTACTATGCTAGGCACATAGTAGGAGCACTGAATATACTAAGAAAGGCAAAAACAGTCCTTGAAATTAAGAAGCTCATATTCTAATGGACAAACACTTAAAAATGGTTTTTTGATCATTGTGTTTCAACTTAATTGGTTTCCTTGTTAATCTTAAATATTTTATTTCATACATTTCAAAGATATTCTGTCTTCACACTGCCAAAGGGCTCTGTGACACAAAAAAAGCTTAGTGTTCTATGCTCTGATTTAGGAGATCACTATTTCCTGACCATCAGAATGGAACCCTAACTTCTATCCTTTTTCCAACCAAGAGGTTTAAAATGTAAGTTCCTCATGAGTCCAGACTTTCCTTGGCTCCTGTTCTTATCTTTTCTTGCCCCAATACTGTAAATCTTTGGGTATTTCTCTGACTCATTTCCTAAGTATTTTCTGGAAACCACCTTCCTTCCCAGGACTTGTCTACGATTGGATTCAATGAAAGCCTCTTTACAAATGGTTTTTATGAACTCCCACTTGAGCATAGATTCAAGCTTGCCATCAGGCTGCACCAGGTCCATAAATTATTGAGACATAGCTCCATGAAGTTTAATGTCTGGACTTTCCCCAGAGTCTAAGGACCAAGAGAGAGCTATAAATTTTGCTCTGTTGGCCCTTAATAGAAAATCTGAGGTTGATTTCCATTCAGAGCAGAGGTCTTTAATAGGGGCTCCCCATTCTGTGTTCATTCTGCCTGCTGTCTGGTGTTGTCTGATTGTATGGGAGTGGGGGCAGGGAAGCAAAGAATGTGGCAGATGTGATGAAAAGACACCTGCATTTGATGGGAGAAGATCTGGCTTGGGATCCTGGTTTGGCAACTTCTTGTCTCACTGGACCTTGAATTCCTTTTCTGTAAAATGAGGGAGCTGGGCTAGATGATCGATCACTAGAGATTCTTTTCAGTTTGAGATCCAGTGACTAGATGATTCCCCTATGAGTAGAGAACATGTGAATAGAGAAAATGAATGGGTAATGGGGGGGAAAATGTCTTCATATTCCCCACTGACAGGGGGTCACTTTGTTCTGATGCCAATGCCTCTACCATTCTCATGGGCACATCTCCTTTTTGGGGGCTTATTATCATTCATTGACTTGAACAAAGTATGTGTGTGTGTGTGTGTGTGTGTGTGTGTGTGTGTGTGTGTGTGTGTGTGTGTGTGTGTGTGTGTGTTCCCTTCTCCTCCTTCTCTTTATTTGTTTATTTGGAGTGGGAGCAATGGCCAGAATTTTGACTCAGGCAAGATCTAGATTCACATTCTGGCTTTGCCCTTGGGCAGTCATTAAGTGCCCAGCATGTGCGAGGCATTGTACTAGATTTTGGAGCTACAAAGACAAAAATGAAACAGTCCTTGTCTTTGAGAAATTCACATTCTCTGGACAGGGGAAAAGACATAGATCATGTGCATATGTAGATGTATATAGACAAAATAAATATGAGTTGGGGGAAGGGGAGCCACTAGCAGGTAGAGAGTTTGGGACAAGCTTCTTGTAGTATAACTATAGAGAGGCCAATTATGTGTGACAAACTCCTCATTGGTGGAGATCAATGTCCCATGCCTTCACGAGGGACACATCTAGCAGGAGACAGAAAGGTCTCTGCTTTTCTAATGGCCTCCAGCATCAAGAGAAAAGATGTGAAGGATTCCAATTATTTTTCAGAGCTAGGAAGAAAGGAAGAATCTAGGAAGACAAAGTCAACATGTAGAATTTCCAACATGTTCTTATTCTCAACTTACTACACTGAAGACTTCAGGGAGTTTCCTTAGGGTGAGATCTGGGACTCTTTTGACTGAGCTGAGCTATCTCTTTCCCAGTGGGAGACCTCCTTCAATCCATATTACCTGATATGTATTCTCAGATGTATATATTCTTTGATTTGTTTTGCTACTGACTTGGGTAAATTTTTGTTGTTGCTTGTAATACGTATTCTTTGTGGAACTGCTATCTGTTAGGAAAAGGATGTATCATCAAGGCAATATTCATAGCACCAATAATGACTATGAATATACCAGCGTAGTTCTGAATCACAAAGCATAGCAGGCTCCTTATGGAAGGCAGAAGAAAAACATTTATTTGGACACCAGAAGGCCAAATCCATCCTACTAACCAAGAAGTCAATACACATTAGCACTGCAGAGGACAAAGCCATTCCCAAGCCTTCCCGCCCTGCCAGGGTCTTCCCACAAGCAAACACTCATAACACTAACTGTGCCTGTCCTTGTCCTCTCTCCTTTGCCCTAACTGCTCTCACCAACTTCCTCCCAGTTCTGCTCCACCCTTCCTGTTCCACCTATTCAGCAAGCTCTTCCCACCACATATGACTTAGGCTTCCATGTTATTTAAGCAGGTCATATGGGCCTATTAATGAATGGGAAAGATCTTTCCATTTAAATTACCATTACAAAGAGTCACATCTTAGAGCCCTGCCTTTAGTGATTCAGTGTTTCACCTAAACCTAAAAATGCCATCCCCTAGCTTAGACTAACAATATTAAAAGGAGCAGATAGTTATACTTATAGCCTGGCCCCCCACTTGCTCTAAGGAGAGCAGAGTGACCTTCAAGTCTCTCTTGGATAAATGAGTGGAGAGAGAACGAGAGAGATGTCTGTTCTTGCCACCAATGAGTCATACTGAGATATCCAAACACTAGTAGAACAGAGATTCTTAACTTTGTGTAATGTATACGTTTGGCAGTCTGGTAAAGCCTATGGACTGCTAAAAATAATGTGTTTAAATGCAAAAATTAAAATAAATAGGATTGTAAAGGAAATCAATTTTATTGAAATACAATTGTCAAAATGTTTTCTTAAAAGTCTACAAACTTGGGTTAAGAACTTCTGATATAGGTGATGATTGAGCTGAAGTTGGAAGGAAACTAGGAATGTTTATTTTCTCTCATAGACTCAGTTTCTTCATCTAGCAAATGGGAAGGACAACATTTGAATTACCTCAGTAATAGGATTTTTGGGGGGATTAGGGGAAGCTTTATAAACTTTAGTGTTAAAGAAATGACAGTCATTCTTTAGCAGGTATTTAATAAATATTTGTTGAATGACTGACCATGTCTAAGCTCCTACAAGATGCGCATGTACAGAATTCCTGACCTAAACCTAGTGGCTTCCCAAGAGCCCCCTTCCATTATTCCAGGGGATTAAGACTATGGAGAGGCTGGAGAAGCCAGCATAAGGGAGTCCTGTTCATTTTTGTAAATGCTGAAAGATGAAGTCAGCCTCACAACAGCAGCCAGATCAAACAAATACTACTTCCTGTCTTCCTGAAGGAGCCCAGTCTCTGCAACAGTGAGTTTAATGCAACCTAAATGAAACATTTATGATGCTCCACAATGATATATAATATGACCTTGAAACTACACTAGAGCTGGGATAGAGCACTGGGAGCTCTTTGCAACAGCTCACTCACTTTTATCTGATGTTAACAGTTTACTTTTATATAGCAGTTTCTCAGTCATTTCACTGCTTTTTCTCCCCAGACTCCTCACCTGGGCCAGAAAACAAGCACTGGAGGTACTAACTCTTTCCTGCCCAGAATTCCTGCCCCGCAGGCACCACTGTCTGGTGTAGAGCTTCCTCAGTCACCCACTAGAACCAGGAGGGCTCTCTACACTTTATCTCACTCCCCAGACTTCTCCCTAGCAGTGACCCTTCTCTCTCTCTCACTCTCTCTCTCTCTCTCTCTCTTTCTCTCTCTCTCTCTCTCTCTCTCTCTCTCTCTTTCTCTCTCCCATTTCTAGTTCCAGAGACATAAATCAAAACTGTCCTTGTTCCTGGGAAGGGTGCATCAATCAATGGACTTCTCTTTGTCTCCACTCACCACCTCTGTAAGCTTCCTAATCAAAATTTTCCTGCTTGGTCAATCCTCTTATACTTTTGTTGTCTCTTCTATTACAGTATAAGATCCTTGGGAGTAGGGACTATCTTGGTTTTGCATTTGTGTCCCTGGGGCTCAGCACAGAGCACTTGGCACACAGCACTAAATAAATACTTTTCCATTCATTCATTCATTCATTCATTCATTCATTCTCTTCTGTACTCTTCACAATGATCCCATGAGATAGACAGGCAAGTATATCATCCCATTTTACATATTAGAAAAGGGAGTCTCCATAATTCCAAAAGACTCATAATGAAAAAATGTGATCTATCTCCTGAGAAAGAACTGATGGAATGAGTGCAGACTGAAGTATATTTTTACTATTTTTAATTTTTCATGCTATTTTTCGGCAACATGGTTAATATAGAAATATGTTTTGCATGATTTCACACTTAGAATGACTATCATATCGCTTGCCTTCTCAACAAGTGGGGGGAGGAGTTGAATAGAGGGAGAGAATCTGAAACAAACAAAAAAATAAATAAATAAATAAAACCAAAAGCAGTTACCAAAAGAATAAGGTTATGCAGCAGATCTGGGTCTCTGAAACCAATTCCCTAGCTTTTCCTGCTGTTGTTTACCTGGGACAGTATACTCTCAGCCTTTCTCCCACTTTCTTCTCTGCATTTGATTTATTTAATCAATAAATTAACAATTTAATTTAATGAAATTCAATTGATTGGATTTTTCCTTGCCTCACTTCACACAAGGCAGATCTTTTTCTATGACTTTGCAGTGGCCAGTCTCCCATTCCTGGAGTGCATTCATCCTCACTTCTGCCTCCCAGAATTCCTCAGTTCACTCTGGAAGATCCCTTTGCCTCCATGGTTCTCTCTAACTGGTGAATTTCTCCTAGAACCTCCATTTTGAGGAAGTGCTCAGGACAGCCATGCTGACTCCTTCACTCATCTCCTGACTCTCTCCAGTCTTCTCCACCTTGTTCTTGAGTGTATCTTCTCTCTCTCTGCTCCTTCACAGCGCATTTATATGTTGTCTTCCCCCATTAGAATGTTAAGCTTCTTGAGGGCACTCTTTCTTTTTGCTTGTATTTGTATTCCGAATATAGCAGTGAGCTCACCACATAGTAACACTTAAATGATTGCTGGCTTGACAGTTCTTTCTGGATGACACCTTTTCTGATCCTTTTCCCTCACAAATTGCTGGTGATCTCCCTCTATAAATATCTTGTCGTTAGCTACCTTGTATTTATTCTGTATGTATTTATGTAGATGGAAGCAGCTATAAGGCTCAATGGATAGAGCACTGGACCTGGAGCCAGGAGGACCTGAGTTCAAAATCAGCCTCAGACAGTCAGTAGCTGTGTGACCCTGGTCAAGTCACTTCATCTCTGTTTGCCTTAATCCACTGGAGAAGGAAATGACAAGCTGCTCCAATATTTTCGCAAAGAAAACTCCATGGATAATAATGGCATATTATGGTCAATGTTGTCTTGAAAAGTTGGACATGACTGAACAACAACAATTTATGCATGTGATCTCCCCAGATAGATTATACACTTCTTGAGAAAAGGGATCATTTCGTTCTTTGTATCCTAGTACTTAACACATAGAGGGGTTTAATAAATACTTATAGATTGATCAATACTTGATAAGAATTATTTATTGATTGGTTTAGTTTAACCCCCATTCCACCACATCAAAAAAGATTATGATGACAGGACAGCCTGGTCCTGGATTTGAAAGGAGCCTGAGTTCACATCCTGACTCATCTATTTATAACTGGTAGCATGTGCCCTTGAATAGATCACTTCCTCTCTTGGAGCCTTCATTCCTTGCGTTATTTTGCAAAATGAAGGATTCAGATCAGATAAACTCGAAGATCCTTTGGATAAGCCTGGCTGGTCCCTGTGTCTGAGGTCTGGCGGGAGGGAAGCCACAGCAGAGCAGTGGTTATATTCTAGGCTTTTGAGGTGGAAATACAAACTTTCCCACCTTCAAGCTGTTGTAGGTTGGGAATGATTGAGAGAGCAGCAGGGTGACATGGAAAGACTCCATGGGACTGAGTACAGTGCTTGGATAGCTTCATTGTGGAGAGAGAGAGAGAGAGAGAGAGAGAGAGAGAGAGAGAGAGAGAGAGAGAGAGAGAGACAGAGACAGACAGAGAGAGACAGAGAGAGACAGAGAGAGACAGAGAGAGACAGTGAGACAGAGAGAGACAGAGACAGAGAGACAGAGACAGAGAGAGAGACAGAGACACAGAGAGAGAGAGACAGAGAGAGAGACAGAGAGAGAGACAGAGACAGAGACAGAGACAGAGAGAAAAGAAAGAAAAAAAAAGAAAGGGAGAAATAAAAGAAAAAGAAACACACCACACACCCCATCTACCAGTCTTAAGGCATTGTTTAAAAGTTGTTACAATGTGTCGTTCTGTTCTTTGATCTGTTTCAAGTCAAACATTCCATTTAGCTTTATCCACAGCTTGCAGTCTAAGTGGATTGATTTTGTGGGAGTTGTTCCTTTTCCATACCTGGGAAGATTAACATAGGTTTTCCCAGTACTGCTCTCCCCTGGTTCTTTTCCTACCTGTCTGACTACTCCTTGTCTGTCTCCATTCTTGATTTCCTTTGCTGGACTGTGAATGTTCCCAAGGCTCTGACCTGGATCCTCTTCTCTCTTAATACTACTTCACTTGATGATCTTATCAGCTCCCATGGATTGAATTACTGTCTCTATGCTGATGACTGTCAGATCTACTTGTTCAGCCCTACATTCTCTCCTGACCTACAGTCTGACATCTCCAACTGCGTATTGGACATCTTGAACTGGATATCCCAAAGACATTGTAAACTCACCATGTCCAAAATGGAACTCATCCTGCCCTGCAATCCTTCCCCTTTATTCTCTATCACTGCTGTGGAGAATACCACCATCCTTCCAGCCACCCAGGCTTGCAACCTAGATGTTATCATCCACCCCTCACTTTCTCTCAAACATCCCTCATATCCCATCAGTTGCTAAGACTTGTCCATGTTACCTTTGTAACATTTCTCCATAGGCTCCCTTCTCTCCTCTGATACTGCCACCCCTCTAGGTCTGAGCCTCATCATTCACACATGCACTATTTCGATAACCTTTGGGTGGGTCTCCCTGCCTCGAGGCTCTCCTCACTCCAGTCTGTCCTCCACTTGGGTGCCAGGTTGATCTTCCTAAAGTATGTCTGGACAAATCACTCACCCATTCAATAAATTCCAGCATCTACTTACTGCCTCCAGTATTAAATATGAAATCCTGTTTACACTTCAAGACCTTTCATATCCTAACCCCTTCCTACCTTTTCAGTCTTCTTATACTTTATACCCCTCCATATTTTTTGATTCCATAACACTGGCTACCTTGCACATGACACTCCGTCTCCAGAGTCTGGGCATTTTTAATGGCCGTTCCCCATGCTTGGAATGCTCTCTTTCCTCCTCTCTGGTCCTGGCTTCCTTCAGGATTCAGCTAAAATTACACCTGTAAGAAGCAGCTGGGTGGCACAGTGGATAGGGTGCCAAACCTGGAGTCAGAAAGACTCATCTTCCTGAGTTCAAGTTGTGCGTCAGACACTTTCTAGCTGTATGACCCTGGGCAACTCACTTAACCATGATTGCCTCAGTTTTCTATCTGTAAAATGAACTGGAGAAGGGAATGACAAACTAGTCTGGTATCTCTGCCAAGAAAACACCAAATGGGTCACAAAGAGTCAGAAATGACTGAATAATAAGAATCCTTCCCAGTCTTTCTTAATCTTAGTGCCCTCTCTCTGTTAATTATCTCCCATTTATCCTGTCTAAATTGTGTTTGTACATGTATGTGTTCAGTCGTTTTTTAATCATGTCCAACTCTTTGTGACTCCCACTTGTGTTTTCATGGCAAAGACTGGAATGGTTTGCAGATGAGGGAACTGAGGCAAATAGGGTTAAGTGACTTGTCCAGGAAATGTCTGAGGCCAGATCTGAACTCAGGAAGATGAGTATTCCCGACTCCAGGCCTGGCACCACTTAGTTCCTCCAGGGTTTGCATTTTGCCTCCCTTATTAGACTGTGAGCTCCTTGGGGGCAAGGAATGTCTTCTGCCTTTCTTTGAATCCCCAGCACTTAGCACAATGCCAGATATATGGTAGTTGGTTACTCAATCATGGTTGACTGACTTGCATGGCTGTGTGACCCTGGGCAAGTCTCTTCCCCTCTCTGGGCCTCAGAGGGCTCCTCTGTACCACAAGGTTACCCAAGATGATCTCTCAGGGACCCTTGGAGCTGTAAATCCCATCATCCCATAAGTGTCTGGCAGCTTACAGGTGGTGTGGGCTGGGAGAGCTTCTCCTGTGTGTATAATCAGCCTTGATATCTCTGGAGTTCATGCTGTCCCCTTAGACAGGAGGGGATTAAGGGCTTATATCTCTCCTTCATGACCCAGGCAAGACTTCCTGGCCAGATTCCAGGCCACCTGCTTTCCATCAGCTCTCTTTTTGGACAATAGGAAAGAGAATTTATTTTTGTGGGTCATTGTGTGTGCACTTGTGTATGTGTATGTGTGTGTGTGTGTGTGTGTGTGTGTGTGTGTTTCTATTCAATGCCTCAAAGGTCACTTTGACGAAAGAATTCCTCACTTAGTCAGCAGCCTGTTGACACTGCCTCTGTCAGTGCTGAGCTAGGCTGGTCCTTGAACAGCACAATATTTGTCCCTAAACCCAAACTTCAAATCTTTCTAGTCTGTGAGGACATGCTAGGGTCCGTTCTGCTGGTCCAGGCTTCAGGAACCCAGAGTTATCTTCCTGCTAGGATGAGGCATCAAAGGAAAACTTTTGATCTCTAAGTCATCCAGGTCACAGAAGTCCATCTTTTAAACCAGAGATTCTTAACCGTGTGTGTGTGTGTGTGTGTGTGTGTGTGTGTGTGTGTGTGTGTGTGTGTGTGTGTGTGTGTGTAAAAGACCCTTTTGTCAGTCTGGTGGAGCCTACGGTATCCCTTAGGATAAGGTTTTCAAATTCATACAATAAAATGTATAGGATTACAAAGGAAACCAATTACTTTGAAATAGATATTTTTTAAAAAACATGTTCCTGGACCTCAAGTGAAGAATTTCTGTTCTAAACCCTGATCTTTTCCTACCTCTAACACCTACTTACTGACTTTGTCCTGGCCAAGTTGGTTAATCTCTCAGGGCTCTGGGCAGCTCTCTAAGACAACAAGATGGAGAGAAGGTGCTGACCTGAGTTGATGGAGGGAGTTTCCTCACTTGGGAGTTCTCTATATCAATGAAATATGGTCCCCCTATCCCTATATTTGCAGTGAGGCTACATGGTTGGGAGTCATGGGAGCACAGGAACTCAGAAGAATCCAAATGGTAGGAGATCCAAGGGGTAGTGGAGAGGCACATGAGAGGTCTAAATGTGCTAATGTGTATTTCCTATGATGACCCACATATAAGAAGCTGGTTAAAAGCCATCCTTAAGATCAATAGGAGTAGGGAATGTTTCATGTACTATCTTTGTTTCTCCAGAGAGGCAGTGTGCTTCAATGGATAGGATACTGGATTTAGAATCAGGAAGACTTGGGTGTAAATCTTGCCTCCGATATTTACTAGCTGTGTGACCCTGGGCAAGCCATTTCAACTTTCTCAGCCTTGGTTTCCTTAAGTGTAAAATAAAGGAGTTGGAGGTGATGGCTACTAACATCCTCTCCAACTCTATATGTATGATCCTATAAACATAGAATCACTTACCCAGCAAAACTGAGTATAATACTTCAGGGGGAAAAATGGTCTTTCAATGAAATAGAGATTTTCAAGCATTCTTGATGAAAAGACCAGAGCTGAAAAGAAAATCTGACTTTCAAGCACAAGAATGAAGAGAAGCATGAAAAGGTAAACAGCAAAAAGAAGTCATAAGGGACTTATTAAAGTTGAACTGTTTACATTCCTACATGGAAAGACAATATTTGTAACTCTTGAAACTTTTCAGTATCTGGGTAGTTGGTGGGATTACACACACACACACACACACACACACACACACACACACGGAGCACAGAGTGAATTGAATAGGATGGGATCATATCTTAAAAAAATGAAATTAAGCAGTGAGAGAGAATTATATTGGGAGGAGAAAGGGAGAAATGGAATGGGGCAAATTATCTCTCATAAAAGAGGCAAGCAAAAGACTTTGTAGTGGAGGGATAAAGAGGGGAGGTGAGAGAAAAACATGAAGTTTACTCTCATCACGTCCCACTAAAGGAAGGAATAAAATGCACACTCATTTTGGTATGAAAACCTATCTTACAATACAGGAAAGTGGGGGTGAAGGGGATAAGCAAGGTGGGGGGGATGATGGAAGGGAGGGCAATGGGAGGAGGGAGCAATTTGAAGTCAACACTCTTGGGGAGGGACAGGATCAAAAGAGAGAATAGAAGCAATGGGGGGCAGGATAGGATGGAGGGAAATATAGTTAGTCTTACACAACATGACTAATATGGAAGTCATTTGCAAAACTACACAGATATGGCCTATATTGAATTGCTTATCTTCCCAAAGGGAATGGGTGGGGAGGGAGGGATGAAGAGAAGCTGGAACTCAAAGTTTTAGGAACAATTGTTGAGTACTGTTCTTGCTACTAGGGAACAAGAAATACAGGTAATGGGGTATAGAAAGTTATCTGGCCCTACAGGAGAAAAGAGAAGATAAGGACAAGGGAAGGGAGGAACGATAGAAGAGAGGGCAGATTGGTGATAAGGGCAATTAGAATGCTCTGTGTTTTGGGGTGGGGGGAGGAGACAAATGGGGAGAAAATTTGGAACCCAAAATTTTGTGAAAATGAATGTTAAAAGTTAAATAAATAAATTTAAAAAAAAATTGAACTCAGGTCTTCCTGACTCCAGGTCCAACATTCTATCCACTCAGGCATTTACCTGTGGATAAAGGGTGGGGAGTAGAGGGAGATATCTTTCTAACTCCCCAGACTACTCAAGACCAGATTTCTGAAGGCATATCTCTTCCCAGTTCTTATTTAAGCAAGGATGGAGAAGAGGTCATAAGTAATGGAGAAAAGGTATTCCAGAGAAATCTTTCTGATCACAGGATGTTGTTTGGGTTTCCCAGATGGTCCAGTGTTTCTGTATTTCAGGGAAGTGGAATCTTAACTCAATGGACAAGGACCAAGTACCTACTAGGTGCAACATGTTTCAGGAAATATAAAGATGAACAAGAAATGATCCCTGGAAAAAAATTTGGAGCAAGCCAACTGTAATACAAGGCACGGTGTGGGCAGTGTGGGAGGAGAGGAGCAAAGAAAGTGTTGGAGAAACTCCAAGGAGAGAGAGATCACATCCAATTAATGTAGTCAGGGAAGAACTCATGGATGAAGAGGCCTTTGATCAGAGTCTTGGGAGATGTGTAGAATTTTGACAAATGGAGATAAAAGTATAAGTCATTCTAAGAAAAAAAAGAGCAGTGTGAGCAAAGGCTTGGAGGTGGGAAATATCATGATGCAAAGATAGTACAACCTGACTGTAATGTTAGTGGCACAATGGACAGAACACAGGACCTGATGTCAAGAGGACCTGTGTTCAAATTTTACCTCAGACTCTTGCTACCAGCATGATCCTGGGCAAATCACTTAATCCCCTCTGTTTCAGTTACCTCATCTGTAAAATGAAGATAATCACAGCAGCTACTTCACAGAGTTACTGTGAGGATAAAAATGGGATAGTAATAGTATAACTGGTAAAATGAGTAAAGTGCTTTGCAAACTTTAAAACAAAATATAATAATAATATGGTTATTATAAATTATAATAATATATTATTATATATCAGCAGCAAGGTGCCTTTCCAGTTTCATTGTGCACGCCCCCTCCCCATACTCTCTGTCTTTCAGCCAAATTGGGTCACTCTCTGTTGGCTGAATAGGCCCAGAGGTTTCTCACCTCCTTGTCTTTGCTCCCATTATTCCTTACACCTTTGGCTCCTATCCTCTGAAAATCTTAAAGCCCTTCACCAATGTGAGCAATGATGACGATGTCATTTCACGTCAGTTTCCTCATCTGTAAAATGAGCTAGAGAAGAAAATGGCAAACTACTCCAGTATCTTTACCAAAAAAAGACCAACAAAATCACAGCCCCCCCATGGGGTCATAAAGAGTCAGACATGACTGAAATGACCAGACAACAGTCATAAAAATGGAACCATGATAAAGAGGCTAAGTCTAAATAAAGAAGATTCATGCTGAAGGAGAAACAGATGCAAAGATATTGAGGAACCAGTATAGAAGGTATCTGAAAGGGTGGAGAAGCTACCAAAGGCATAGGAATTAATAAATTAATTTATTAATATTGAAAAAAACAACAAGCTAGCATTGCTAACTACTGACCTGTGTACCTACTCTCCATGCAAGCTAAATCTTTATGAGAGTCATTTATTCAGGAATTGAGGACGTCCTTGGGGGTGGTATTAACAAGAAAGAAGCCAGGCTTTGGTCATTGACATTCAACAATGAACTACATCTTTACTAGTTCCTAAATAAATAAAAGACGCAGAGAATATAAGATTTCATTGTATCCTTATTTGGTTACAAAGAAGCATTCAATTCGGTAGAACAAAATCTTACAAACTCTTTTGAAACAAGATATTTCCCATCCATATTTCATAATCATTCGATATTCCTTGGAAGATGTAACCATTTTTATTTTTATTCCCAGTACTTAGTACAGGAGGCACTTAATAAATGTTTGTTGAATTGAAGTAAATTGTTCAATTTCTGCTGTAGCACTCCTCCTTATCTAGACTCTCTCTTGGGATACACCGGGTCTTCAGGGAGAACTAACATCTCTGGTGTGAGGGCATGCCAAGTCCTTTTCATGGCTGCTCATCCACCTTGGTGGATGTCACCCAACTGTCATCTGTGACTTTAAGAAACTGTAGGGTGTGTAGGAACCATACCCTGGTAAAACCATCTCAGCAGATGAGGCTAGATTAAAATTAGGGTAACTGACAGTCCTCAAACCTATTGGTGAGTTGGGCAGATGTCTAAACCAAGCATGTGAAGAACTCCTCAGGTGGAATGGGCAGATGAGAACAATTTGTTCTAATGGCTTTGAAGTTGACTGAAGCAGAGGCTGTGGAGCACTTAGAGCTTAGTCAGACATTGAAAATTCTAAAGTCGTCCACTGTATCCTGACTTTTATCTTTCCACTGGACTTCGATGATGACGCTACAAGAGAGATCAAGGCTGATGACTTTGTGCAACTCTGCTTAACTTAAGTTCAACTCATGCTCAAGTCAAAACATTACCCTGCGATGTCACTGGTCCTCTTCTAAAATAAAAGAACACCACCTAGCCTCTCAGATCTTTTGCTCTTAATTCTATGAATCCAGGGTTTGACTATCTAGTCCAATATTCTCATTTACAGGTGAAGAAACTAAAGCCCAGAGAAAGGAAGGGACTGCCCAAAGTCAGATTGCTAGTTTGTAGCATACCTGGGATCTAAATCCAAGTCTAATTTTCCAAATCTAATGTGACCTCAAATTGAGAGGAAAACAAAAGGAAGATACCATGGATAGCTCTACGGTGTCAACCATGTGATATGGAAGCCAAGAGAACTAATGCAATCCCTGGCAAAATTAATGATGTCTAGGGCTAGGAAGGTATATCAGTAAGTACCCCAATATACACAGGTGGGGCTACTACAGGTTCTTAAATCTGCATTTATAAAAGGAAAGGCAACTTTCGAAGGGTCAACAATCACTTTAATCAGTTCAAACAAATGCTTCCAGGCACACCTTTTTATCTTTTACATTCCCAAAATTATCAAACCTTCTATCTATTCAACAAACAACCTTTTTATCTTTATCAAAACCAACAGATAGGGCTCTACTGCCTGAATCAGAGCAATTTTGCCATACAATTTACACACATACCTGGATCCAGAGAGCCTTTACATCTGAGCAGTTAGGGGTCTGAACATACGGCCAATCAGTCTTGACCAGATCATCACAAGATTCTTCTCATAAGCAAACACCCAAAGTAAAATACTAACCTCCCAGTATATATATAAAGAAGACTTGGCTTCTGATTGGCTCAAAGTCAACAGGCATGAAACCCATATGACTTAGCACAGCTACAAACCATCAGGGCTCAAAGGGGACTGAACTTTCAGGTGCTCACAATCTAGCCTGAGCCTAGAAAACAACTCTAAACAAATCCCACCCTGCTTGCTGCCATAGGAGGTAATATTCTAACTGTACTTTGTCCTGGAATATTGTCTACAGTTCTGGGAACCAAATTTTAGGAAGGACTTTAATAAACTGTGGCATATCCAAAGAAGGACTATCAAAATGATGAGGAGTATTGATATTGTGCCATACAAAGATAGCTTGAAGTAATATGCAGGGGATCTGTGAACTTGGATGGGAAAAAATTATATTTTAATTTTAATCTAATTAGCTTATTTTGTAATCTGGTGGATTTTCTTCTATGTATTTAAAACCTGGAATCTGAGAAGGGGTCCGTGGACTTCGCTAGACTGCCCAAGTTGTCTAGGATGCACAAAAAAAAGTTAAGAAACTCTAGATTGAAGGAATATTGGGTGTCTAGCCTGGAAAAAATAAGATTTAGAAAGAACATGATAGCTTTTTGAAATATTTTGAAGGCTATCACATGGAAGAAAGATTAGACTTATTCTCTTTGGTCCCAAATGGAAAAATTAGGTTCAATGATCAGAAAGTGGCAAAGGCACAGATGTAGCCTTGATGTGGTACAGTCAGATTTACTCAAGCATAAGGTAAACCGCTTCAGGAGAGAGTGGGCTCCCCTTGCAAAGGCTGGATGATCACTTCTCTGATATGATCCAGAGGAGATTATTGTTTAGGGATGGGTTGGATTAGAATGCTACTGTGCTATTAGAAAGGATGAGCTCATTGGTTGTAGAGAAACATGGATAGACTTGCACAAAATAATGAACAGCGAAATGAGCAGAACCGAGAGAATGGTGCATACAGTAACAGCAATATTTTTTTAAAACAACTTTGAAAGACTAAGTCATTTTGGCTATTACAAATACCCAAATTAACCTTAAAAAATATATGCAGGAAGATGCTCTCTACATCCACAGAAAGATAAATAAAAGTGTGTATAGAATAATTTTACACACACATATACACATGTGTATGTATATATATGATATATATACATATATACACATACATACATATTTGTGTTTAATAGTAGCTACCTCTAGGGTGGAGGGTGAGGGAAGAAAAGAGAAAAAAAGAAAGTTACATGATAACTTTATTCTATATTTAAAGGGAATAGTAAGTTGTACATAATAAATTTGTAGTTTCCTGTGCAATCATCTCTTTTTAATTCTACTATGTTATGGAAATGTTTGTGTTATTAAATTAATTTTAGAAAAAAAGGATTAGAGATCTTTTCTAACTTTGAAATTCTGCCCTTGTGTGAAAAGAGGGAACAAGTTTAGAGTTATATAACTGCTGTCTATTCAATCCCTGGGGTGGGCAGAAGGTATAGATATGGAAGGAAATGCCACTAAGAAAGGAGAAAGAAGTCTTTCTCTTTATAGAGAAAGAAAATAGAGGTTGATATCACTGAAGAAAATCACTGTCCACTGTGGAGGACAGTCTGTCTCTTAATATTTACCTGCTTGGAACTCTGGGAAATTCTTTTTGGAACTTTCAGCAAGCAGGTGCTTCAGGGTATTTTTGTCTCACAATAAGCCAATTCAGCAGTCTAGTCAGCAAGTTGATGGGTTCATGAGCTTCTCTTTTAACCAATACCAGAGAATTCAGTTAAAGGGGAAGTTCCCCAGCAAAGTCATGCCATTGGGAGTAGGAGGACATTACAAATATGAGGTTCATTTCACAACAGGGCACATATTCTTACTCACAGGAAGGAGCAGTCTCAACTATCTTCTCTCTCATTTTTCTCTTTCGAGTTGAATTGGCCTTTCTCCCAGGTTCCTCTTTACTGTGGTTCCTCTTCTCTAGTTAAAGGTAGCACCCAGCTCTTCACCAGCGACTCCCAAGATTTACAAAGGGTTGTAGAAGTGTTCACTCATCAAGCATGGACAATATAACCTCTTATGTTAGAATAGAAGAAGGAGGAGGAGAAGAAAGAAGAGAAGAAGGAAAATAAAAAAAATTTTGAGGGGTTACACACATATTGTCTCATTGCATTTTTACAATAATTCTCTGAAGTGGGCTAGACTGAGCTGGAATAGGTTGGGTCAGGCTGGGCAGGAATAGTTCTCCCTGGAAAGGAAATATGGCACAAATGGAAAGGCTGATGCATTTGGAGTCAAGAGACCTGGGTTTGAGCCCTCACTGGTGTATACAGGCGTGTGCTGGAAAATATATTTTTTCTTTTTGTATTTTCCTATTATGTACAACTTGTTATTCCTTTTAAATATATACTAAAGTTATCATGTAAATTTTTTTCCTTCCCCCCCAAGATGGCTATCATTATACACAAATGTTTGTATGTATACATATACACACATATGTAAAGCCATGCTATGCTTCTACTTATCCCTTCTTTCTCTGGATGAAGATAGTATCTTCCTTTATAAGTCCTTTGTATTAATTTGGACATTTATAATGGTCAAAACGACTTAGTCACTCAAAGCTGTTCTTAATACAACATTGCTATTAACTTTCTCTTCATTTTGCTCATTATTTCATGAAAGTCTGTCCATGTTTTTTAAGATCATCTAGTTCATCACTTCTTATAGCACAGTAGTATTCCATTACAGTCATATACCACAACTTGCTGGCACATATTTTAACAACTGCTTCTCTGGAAAAAGCAAACTATTTTCATAACAGGTTTTTAAGTTCAATCTGCATTATTGAACTCTAATCACTCTCTTAAATCTAGGCAATCAAAACAATAAATCAGGTTCTGCTTTGGAGCATTCACTGACTTCCAAAGTGTAAATACAATGAAAATTTAGCAATTGGCTCTTGCCCTGTGAATCAGTAAAAGCTGCCTCTAGCACACCTCTGGACACTTCCTACCTGTGTGACCTTAAGCAAGTCATATCCTCTCTCAGATCTGATATTTCTTTATCTGCATATACTGGGGATCAAAGCCTTGGATGTCTGTTGCTTGTCACCTATAGATAACGAAGACAAGAATGTGGAACAGAGGGCTGAGATGGACAATGCTATATCCCTATGGTTTTGCCTCACTTTTCATTCTTGCCTTTTCCCCCCCTTTTAATTTGCATGAAAGATTCAAAGGGTCGTGGTGGGACAGGGACAGGGAGAGAGCTGGGAAAAGCCATGAGCCCCTCAGACCCAGAGAATCCTTGGTAGTGAGAAAAGGCAGGCTTTAAAAGGATTTTGGACACACAAATAGACAGAAGAACTGTAAATTGATATAGCCATCCTGGAAAGCACTTTGGAATGGTGCTAAAAAAGTGACTAAAGTATCCATTTGCCGCTGAAATCCCGCAGCGAAGCAATAACCTCTAGGAGGCTAAAGACAGAAAGAAGAGCCTCATGCATACTAAAGTTTTCATAGTAGCAGTTTTCTTTTGTAAAAGCAAAGAACTGGAAATAAAATAAATGTATACTGATTGGCAAATGGCTAGACAAACTGTGGTATGAATATGTAGTGGGGGTAGTCAGTGGAATCTCTGATTTCTTAACCTGAATAACCTCCCATAGAGCTCTCTCTCTCTCTCTCTCTCTCTCTCTCTCTCTCTCTCTCTCTGTCTCTCTCTCTCTCTGTCTCTCTGTCTCTCTCTGGTCTTTTGTTGAGGGTTATATGCCTCACTAGAATGAAGAGAAAAAGGGAAGAAAGGACAGGGAACAAACATTTATTGAAAAGGCACTATGTGCCAGACCACTGTGCTAAGTGTTGTGTGTGTGTGTGTATGTGTGTGTGTGTGTGTGTGTGTGTGTGTGTGTAATTTAATCTTTACAACAAATCTGGAAGGCAGGTACTATGATTACTCTCATTTTTCAGTTGAGAAAACTGAGGCAAATAGAAGTTAAGTGACTTGCTACCCAGGGTCACACGGCTAGTAAATGTCTGAGGTTGGATTTCAAGACAGGTCTTTCTGACTCCAGGACCAGTCATCCATCCCCTGTGCCAGCTAGGTGGCACTGGATTACACAGGAAATCCTGATTGGTCCCCAGTGACTGGAGTTCTATCTGCTGGGGTTGTGTAGAAGATGATTGGTTATTGAGTGTAGGGTAGATGGACTCTTGTCCGGGAACCTCCCTCCCTTAGCAGTCTATGAGGATAAGGTTCCACCTTTCTGCACTTTCTTTTGGGTCTTTCTCTGGTGGGACTCTCTTCCAATACTGTCTCTCCTTTGACCAGAAGCAAGGAGGCTGTAAGTGTATGGTAGCAGACTTATGTGCTTGCCTGGGTGAACCCATGCCTCATTCTCTGACAGTTTTCTTCCACCTTGCTATTTTCTTCCCAGAGCACAGGTCATTGACTAATGATACTGAGAAAAGAATTTTTCTACTCTTGACAGTAACCTTGTAGATCCACAGATCCAGAGGATCAGAGTGAGATACCAGCTAACTAGAAAGAAGAACTTCTTGGAGGGTGTGGTCACTAGTGAAATCATCCTTAATCTGCCTGACTAGAGAAGGCTCAAGTCATTCTCTCCCTCCCTCCAGGAGATCTAGACCTCATGAGATGTTTCAACAGCGCAAGGCTGACATGAAAGTGAGATATCTATTTGGTCATTGCACAAAAGGCTTTTGCCTCTTGGGAGACAGGGGAGGGGAAGCATATGAGTGAACTATTTGAGATGCTTTGTTTTCTGCATTTCTTCAAATATCCCTTGGAGTTTTTTTCATCTTCAGGATGTGTGTGTGTGTGTGTGTGTGTGTGTGTGTGTGTGTGTGTGTGTGTGTAGTGGAAGGAATTAAATTATTCTTCTATACCCAATTTTGTACCTTGAGTACCTTTTCTAGAAAGAACACTGTTCCTCACATTTTGTGGAGACCACACTTAAGATTCATCTTAAAGATAGTTACTGTGGTTTAGGGCAATGAGTCAATGAGAGAAACCTGACTCCTGTCTTTGAGGTCAGGAACACTCAGGATAAATCCAGGCCCATGTGATTCGAGAGCTGGAATCTCTTCTGAGAAGGAGCTTCTTGCACCAAGATTCACAAATGTAATGGAGTACTACTTGTGCCATATGAAATTATGATTATGAAGAATTGAGAGAATCATGGGAAGTCTTCTAGGGACTAATGCAAAGACAAGTATAACCAGGAGAATTCTATACACGTTAATGGGAAGAGCGAGAAGTAAAGCTTAGTGATGCATAATTATAATGACCAATCTTGGTCCTAGTGAAGAACTAAGAAAATGCATCTCTGTCCTCATTCTCTGCATTCTCTGGGGACCTGTGGCTGTGAATATTTTGTACATCTTCAGATATATTGTATACGTTGTTTAGTTTTTCTGAACTGATTTTTTCTGGTTTTTTAAAATCTTTTTACGGTAATGGTTCCCTTGTAAGAGAGGGAGAAAAACACATTCAGAAATAAATGAAATATCAATAATTTTTATAAGTTAAATTATGAAGGGTTCCAAATTGACAGTCATCTGTTAATAGAAGTAAAGGGGATTTCCTTACTCTAAGTGATCATTTAATTTGAGCATGTTCTTGGTGAGAAGAAGGAAGTAGGCTCAAGCATAAATGCTTGGAGGCTTTTTTTGACATTTAATGTTTATTTTATTTTTTCTCAATTACACGTAAACAAAAAATTTTAACACTCATTTTTTTTAGTTTTGAGTTCCAAATTCTCTCTTTCCATCCCTCTTCTCCCTCCTCTTTGAGAAGGCAAATAATTTGATATAGATTACACACGTTTAGTTCTGCAAAACGTATTTCCACATTGGAAGTTCCTTTTAACTTGCTGGTTGGTTTTTGGGGTATTCCAAAAAGAGCTCTTGACCCCTTCTCTAGAGAAAGGTGCACAAAACTAAACCTCTGGTAACTGAGAGATTCAGCTCCTCATGAAAAGGAAGGAACTGGTCTGTTTACCAGAGGTGTGAAGAGACTTCCTCCCACTCAAGAAGTTGAAGCCTCTGAGTTCTAAATGAAAAGAGGCGGCAGAGTCCATTTCACTTCCTCATGGGAAGAGATCTCCCTTCAGCTGATGTTCAGGAGCTGGTAGCAGAGAGAGGCTTCACAACCATGTGTCTGTGGACCAATGCCTTATAGCTTTCCTAAGAACTCTAAGTTGACATTGCTTTAGCCACAGACAGTGAAAACAGTGTAATAATGTCACCAGAAGTTGGTGGCCATGCAGCCTGAGAGGCAGAAGAAATTAACCCGCATAATCATACTCCTCTCCCCAATCTCAGCAATTCTCTAGCTGTGAGGGTTCCTCATCTTTTAGTGAAACATACTAGTGTCAATATAAATTGATGCACTGACTCACACCTATAGAAAAAATCATCAAAGAGTTATAAATAAAAAGAAATTAATAATTAACTTTTTTTTTTGCCTCTGGAGAGAGAGGAAACCTGGGGTATTACAAAGACCTTGGACTTAAGAGTCAGAAGATTTAGGCTGATCGTAACTTTGCCACTTACTATCTATAGGACCTTGGACAAATCTCTTTCCCTCTTCTGTGCTTATGTCCTGCCTCTGAAAATTGAGGGGGGTGTTGGACCAAACAATTTCTCTCTTTTCTTCCAACTCTGACATCCCATTGTATGAACTATAAAATGTTCAATGCATCACATTTAAAATTAAAATTTTTTTTTATTAAATATCAATAAAAGCAACTAAGATTTTAATAATCAAAATTTTGTGTCAATCAATCAGTTAATAAGCTTTTATAAAGGGCCTACAATGTACTAACTGCTTGGGATACAAAGAAAGGCAAGAGATAATCCCTGCCCTCAAGGAGCTCCCAGTCTAATAAAGGAGATTGCATGTAAAAAGCCATGTGAAAAACCTATATGTTGAAGGAATAAAGGGAAGACTCTAGAAGTAATAGGGATTGGAAGAGGCTTCTTGTGAAAGATAAGATCTTAGATGAGAATGGAAGGAAACCAGGAGAAACAGGAGGCGGAGATGAGGAGGGAACATAGTCCAGGCATGGAGAGCAGTTAGCAAAATACTGCAAGTCTGAGAAAGGATGTCTTGTTGGAGGAACAGTGAGCAGGCCAGTGTCTGGATCAAAGAGGATGGTATAAAAGGGAAGGAAGGAGGGGTTTCATTATGAAGGGCTTTGAATGCCAAGCAGGGCACTTTGTCTTTGATCCTGGAGGGGATAGGGAACCACTGGAGATTATTGAATAGGGGAATGACATGCAAACTGGTATATTAGGAAGACTAATTTGCCAGCTGAGTGGAGGATGGACTGGAATGGGGAGAGATTTGTGGCAGAGAGACCAAGCAGCTGACTCTTATAGTAGTTCAAGCATGAGGTGGTGAGGGCCTACACCAGGGTAGTTACAGTGTCAGAGGAGAGAAAGGGGCAGATAGGAGAGATGTTACAAAGGTCAGCAAGACTTGGCAACAAACTGTATCTAGGAAGGGAGAGTGAGGAGTTAAGGATGATACCTAGATTTCAAGCCTGGGTCACTGGGAGGATGGTGGTTGTCTCAGCAGTAATAGGAAAGTAAGGAAGGGGAAGAGATCAGTTTGGGACATGTTGAGTTTAAAATGTTAACTGGACATCCAAAATAAAACATTTGAAAAGTGATTGGAGGTAAGACAAAGTGATGAGAGAGAAGAAGAAGGAGAATAAAAAGAAGAAGAAAGAAGGGAGAGGAGAGAAGGAAAAGAAGGGAAGGGGAAGGAAGGGGGAAAGGGATAGATACTGAGACAAACAAAAAAAAGAAAAGGAAAGAGATAGGGCAAAAAAGAAATCTGGTGCTAGACAAAATAATATTGAGAGCAAAGCCAATGCCTTCTGGCAGCTCAGCCTCAATTTCCAATTCTTATCTGCCACGTCCATCCAGCTTATGGTACTTGTTATAACGTAAACTCAACTGTTGGGCATAAATATAGGGAACTCCTAAAAGCAGAGATGGGTGGGAAGGCAGGGGAGGGTGTCCTGGGTCAGAAGTAGAGCAAGTCAAGGACCTTGTGTGCTTCCAGCCTAGACAAGATGGAGAGAGATGGAAGGAAGGAAGGAAGGAAGGAAGGAAGGAAGGAAGGAAGGAAGGAAGGAAGGAAGGAAGGAAGGGAGGAAGGAAGGAAGGAAGGAAGGAAGGAAGGAAAATAAGAAGGAAGGAAAGAAAAAAGGAAGAAAAAGAAAGAGAAAGAAAGATAAAAAGTATGGGAGAGAGGGAAGGAAGGAGAGAGAGAGAAAGAGAGAGAGAGAATTCATGATTCCATTTTTAGGGGGAAAAAATCTCTTACAGCACTTCTATAGCAGCAACCACCGGCAAGCCAAGATATGGCTTTTGCTCTACATAAATATCCCAAATGCCTAGTTGCTATGGCAACCTTGGAATTATAGAGTAGATGGCTTCAGGGATGCCATGGAACATTTTACTGCAGAAACCCCACCCCTTATCCCAGTAACTTGTGGTATATATTCATTTATAATATCAGTTAGGTGAGGAATTAAGCAGGCGTGATTGTAGAACAGAATTTCAGGAATAGAAGGCCCCTTAGGGACATGAGCTCAGTTTCTTAGCCACTGTTGGTGACTTGTATCTGTTAACCGAATTACCCTATAGGATCAAATACAAACTCCTCAGCATGGTATTCACAACCCTCTACAACATAGATCCCACCTATTTTTTTTTTTTACCTCTGCTTTATTTCACCTTGCTCACTTTCCTTCACTCTATTTTCCAACTGGTCTGGACTACTAGCTTCACCCTGCCCCACGCCCCCAACTTGAAATTCCATCTACCACTTTCAGGGATTTAAACAAGCTCTCTCCTCTCTCAAGAACACACTCCCTTCTTCTCTCCCCCTTCAGAGTTTTTCTTTTCCTTCTAGGTGAAGCTCAGGTGCTAGTGATGCTGGTAAGTCTTCCCTGATTTCCCCAACTGAGATATTCTCCCCCCAAACTGTCCAGGATTTGCTTTCTCTGAATGTCCCCTTTGACTTGTCACACCCTGCACTAGACCACAATGTTCTGTGCTTGCCCTCTTTTAGGGCTGGGTTATTGTAACCCCTCTAATAGAGCATAAGCTTCTAGGGGGCATTGGCTTTGGTACTTCGTAAATCTTTGTAATAACTGTAGCAAGCATTTACATGATGCTTAAGATTTGCAAAGTACCTTATAAATCTTATCTCACCTGATCCTCCAACAACTCGCAGGAGCTGTCACTACTTCCATTTTATAGAAGAGACTACCAAGGCAGACAGAGGTCAAGTGACTTGCCCAGGATCATATAACTAGTTAATGTCTGAGGCAGGTCTTCCTGTTTCCAAGTCCAGTGACCTATCCAAATCACCACCTAGCACAGTGTTGATTATAGTGTCATGGATGAATCAGGAACATAATAAAAGTTTGTTGAACTGAATTGTCCTGAGTCTCTGATCCCTCATTGCCCATTTCCCATCTCCACTGTGCCTCAAGATTCCAAATCTATTGTCTTCTCTGACCTTTGATACCTTCCTGACCCTTTCCCTGATCTGATCAGGTACTGGTAGGTGCTAACCTTTACGTTCACCTATTTCTAAATCACTGGTTTCGTCTTCACTTCTAGTTCCACCCACTATAGACTCAGGGTAGCATCAGAGTCCCTGGAGGTGGCCTGCACAGCCCAGCTATTATGATTTGCCATTAAGCTTTTATGTGGTTTCTGATAGGTTCTAACCAACCAACTGCCTCTGTCTTAGAGACCCAGGCAGAGAGGAGCAGTGTGGTACAATGGAAAACTTGCTAGCTATGGAAGTCCTGTGTTAGAATCTCAACTCTGACCCTTACTGCCTGTGTGACCCCAACAGAATTACAACTCAGAACTATAACTAGGAATTTTTGTTCCAGAGGAAAATCCAGTTGAAGGAGGGATAAAGGCAGCCAGAACTGATTCTAACCTTTGGTCCAGTGGCTCCAGGAATATAGATGGCTCATCTCCCAAGAAGGTCTAGCTCCCATGGAAATTAATAGGATGGGAAAGAGGGAGATTCTAGGTCAGAAGTGACACCATAATGGAACCCTGGGAGTCTTGGTTTAGGGCAGTTCTACGTGGCAGCAGAGGACTCTGAAGCAAGGTAGAGAAATGGCAGTCAGTTGCAGAGAGTAAGCTCACTCCCTCATGTGAGTGAGGGACAAAGTCCCATTAGCACTGTCATAGTTAGGGCTCTAACAACTTCTTTGAACCAATAAATCTCCTTATTTGTAAAATGAGTGGGTTGTACAAGGTGGACACTAAGGTCACTGTTAGTTCTAAGTTTATAATTCTAGCATGTTCTCAATGGGGACAATTCACCCTTTCACCTACTTCCAAACCATATGTGTCACTTTGATCAACAATTTAAAAATAATTTTTGAAAAGAAAAATATAAGAGGGGGGAGGACAATCGGAGAGAGAGAATTTGGAACTCAAATTTTAAAAAATAAATATTTAAAATTATTTTTACATGTTATTGGGAAAAAATAAATATATATAAAAATTTTAAAGGAAAAATAGTTGATTGAGTTCGAAAAATACATTAAGGCTAATTATAGCCAAACCTGACAGGTAAACTCCAAATTTGATTCTCAACTCAACAATGGTTTATTAACTGCCGGTTTGTGCAAAGCGCTCTGTTTTATGCATGTCTGAGTATAAATTAAACGACTAAAGGAGCTTGTAATGTATTTATTCCATCACACCTTAGTGTTATAGCCAGGTGATAAAGAAAACACAGAGTTGATGATCTGGCCCAGATAAAGACAGGAGGTTCCCAAACTTCCTCTTTGACTGCAGGCCAGGCCAGGGCCTTCTCAGAGGGTGGTCTTGGAAGTCAAATAATTAGGAAATAAATGTTCTGGGGAGAGAGATAGTACAATAGGGGTGGGAGGGTGTCACATTGAGCTATAAACAGCCAGGCACCGGGGAGACAGGGCTATATAAATAAAGAGCAGGAGAGCCAAGGCAAAGATTGGGAATGACAGGCCAGAAGGCATTATCTGAGCCCCAAGGACACAGGGTAGGAGATCAAAGTAACAACAGCTGACATTTATATGGGATTTACAGTTTACTAAGCACTTGACATCCATTATCTCTTTTGATTCTTAAAACAACCTGGGAAATAGGAAGAACCAAGAAAGAATTTGAGAGCATGACAAGAGACGTGGAGCCCAGAATGAGAGCAATGTTAGACCCACCGTCCTCTGTTCTGCTCAGACCCAACTGGAGTATCAGATTCAGCTCTCAGGATCACATTTTAGCAAGGACATTGACAAAACTAGAATGCATCAAGAATGGGGTGACCAGGAGGATGAGGTAATTAGAGATTGTGTCATTTGAGACTAGATTGAGACTAGACTGGAGAAACTAGGGATGTTTAGCCTGGAGAAGAAAAAATTGGGGTGGGATGGTCATATGATCTGTCGTCAAGTAATTGATGACAGCATGTAGAAGAGAAACTGGCTTTGGTTTTGGGGGGAGGGTTGCCCAGGAGGGGAGAGGCAGGCTCACGGTAAGACAATATATTAACATCAATTTCTAGAAAGCTATTCTGAGGTTGGACATTGGATATTGAAAATTGGAGGGGCTAGATTGGAGATTCTTTACTAGGAGTTCTTGTATAGATTTTAAGGGGATCTCTGAAGTTGGATGAGGGGGAAAATTACATCTTTATTACCAATACTCTCCAGCTCAAATAGAGTATTTCCTTCAATTATTTAAAAGCATTGTGTGTGTGTGTGTGTGTGTGTGTGTGTGTTCATCCTTTGTTGCTGAAGAAGACCATGCCATCAGAGAAATGATGCCATGACTTGCACTTGACTTTGTTTTGAGTGAGGGAGGGCTGTGCAGGTCATGAGCCTCATTTCTCCTCCAGAGCCATCTGAATCCAGTGACCAGATATTCGTCAGGATGACTGGAGATGGCCAAGATGAGGCAATTGGGGTTAACTGACTTGCCCAAGGTCACACAGCTAGTGAGTGTCAAGTGTCCAAGTAGAGATTTGAACTCAGGTCCTCCTGAGTCCTGCACTGGTGCTCTATCCACTGCACCACCTAGCTGCCCCTAAAAGCATTATGGGCTTCATCAAATAGCCAAAGGGGTCCAGAATATCTGGACTAAATGACCATTTGTCAGACATGTCATAGAAAGCATTCTTGGTCAATAAAGTTTGATTATAACAATGGCCAGTTCTGAGGTTCTGCTATCCCATTTTACAGAGAAGGAAACTGAGCTTCAGAATAGTAAAATGACTTATTCAAAGTCACACAATTAACAATTGGTAGATCCTGTATTTGAGCCCAAGCCCTCTGATTCCAAATCTCAGGTTTTTCCCAGCACCAGACTTTCTTCTGCATGGGACCCCGAGCCAAAAACAAATGCCTAAAGCGGTCAGAATTCACTCGGGAGACAAGAAAACTTTGCAAAGTGAGGCAAAGTATATCCCAGGAAGGAAACACCTTTCAATCAACCACGCTTTTACTAAATAGCTATTACATGCCAGCCCTACTGGGTTCGGGGAATACAAAGTCAAAACTGAGGCAACATACATGTATCAATAGATAAGAAATCGTTACAAAACGAATACAAAGTAAATGTTTGGGCAGAGGAGGGCACGGGAAGTTTGGGGATCACCAAAGGCTTTGAGTGGAAGGCGTCATGTGCCAGGTTTTGAAGGAAACAAGTGATTCTAAGAAGTGGAGATGATATGAGAGTCCACTGCTACAGAGGTTCAGATAGAAGATGGTGTCTCGTGTGAGGAAGCAATAGCTGGAAGAAGCTAGTTTGGTTGGACCATAGAGTGGGGAAATGGGAGTCATGTATAATACAAGGTTGGAAAGCTCCTTGGGGTCAGTTTGTGAGGGAGGTAAATAGAAAGGCTTATACTCGATCCTAGGGGCAATAGGGAGAAATAAGAGTTTATTGAGTGTGATCTGGTCAGACCTACATTTTAGGAAAATCACTCTGGTAGCTGTGTGGATGATGAAGGAAAGAGTTGAGGCAGAATGATCAATTGGGCTTTTTCTCATTCTCTTCTTATCCTAGTAAGGACCCAGTGTGAGAGCTCAGTTTCTTAAGAAGCAACAACTTTCCACATCTGGCAGAATCTAACAGAGAGGAAGGAAATAAACGCCTCATGAAAGGGAGACCACTGCAGCCATGGGAGGGAGAAGAGATTCTTTGGCTTGGAATATGGCCAGGTCTATATGCCTGAGGCTGAACTGACTCAGGATAGAGATATTAGATCTATCCTGTTCCCACAGTGCTTTGCAAATGGACCATCTTAAGGAAAACTAGAATTCTAGGTGATTCAGAAGCATAGAACTAAATGATGGCTGCTGAGAATTTGGTGCAGGGAACATTTGTACTTTCTTCCATTCAGCTTTTCTCCAAGAGACACCATTTATACCTCTTATTCAGAGATCAGGGGAAGCATTCATATAAATTTAGACCTGGGAGGGATCAAGGAGATCATTGCAAAAATCCTATCCTCTCATTTTACAGATCATGGAAACAGAGAGCAGAAAACAACTTGTCCAAAACCAGACAGCTAACTGGGTTTGATGTGAAAATTTGATGAAAGCAAGAAATGCAGGTGGGGTCTTTTTATTCCCCTTGTGAATGAATTTGTTGCATAATAGGTTTTTTTAATTTTTAAAATTTCTTTATTTCATTTATGAAATAAAACAAGCATGTCCATAGCATAGTATGATTAAAAAGATAATTGCACATGAAATTACAAATCTATTATACATAACTTGCTATTCTTTTTAAATGTATAATGAAGTTATCATGTAAATTTCTTTTTTTCTTATTAGCTAGCATCATATGGTGCTTTGCATGTGCTATCTCCTTTGATCCTGTTAAAAGATAAGCAGTTTAGTTTTGTTGATAGAGTGCTAGACCTGATGTCAGGAAGAACTGGGTTCCAATCCAGTCTTGAACACTTACTAGCTATGGGATCCTGGCCAAATTCCTTAAACTCTCTGATCTTCAGTTTCTTCATTGGTGAAATAAGTATAATAACTACACCTACATTAAAGGGTTGTTGTAAAGTTTAAATGTGTGTAAGGCATGTTGCAAACCTTAAAGTACAGTATCGAAGCTAGATATTACAATTAATAAAAGTACCCATCCCAACCTCATCCTATGCAATTTCATCCCCAGGTGGTACAGTGGATAGAGCTACAGATCTGGGTTCAAATCTGGCTTCAAACACACACTAGCTATGTGAATGTGAGCAAGTCACTTTAATGCTGTTTGCCTCAGTTTCCTCATCTGTAAAATGAACTGGAGAAGGAAATGGCAACCTACTCCAGTTTCTTTGCCAAGAAAACCCCAAATGGGATCACAAAGAGTCAGACAGGACTGAAAAATGACTGAACAACAAATTACCTTAAGAAAACATCAGGAGTTTTCTTGGTGCTAAACCCTGTGTTTTGGTATTCTAATATTGTAGGACCACAAGGAGAATTACAGCCCCCAGGTCCTTTGTGCCTGAAAGAGCTGCCAACCCCCCACCCATGCCACCTCCTACCCCCACCCCACCCCTGCAGATAACTCACTCAGTCATCTTCCAGTTAGATGATGAGTAACCCCATCAAACATGAGACTGCATGTCTGTCACACATTAAATAGGTTTACAGGTCTACAGATGAGTGAGTGGTTTTCCATGACTTATGTCAGGAAATTTAATTTCCTTTCTTTGGCATTCAAGGCCCCACCTACTTTTTCAGACTAAGTGCCACATTCCAGTCCTACTAGACCATTAGTTTCTGCTCCCTCAGTCTTGTTCTGCCAATTGCCCACTCTGCATTTATTCATGTATACGTCCCCGGAACACATGCCCTTCTCATCTCTGCTGGTTGAAATCCTTCCTTTGCAGAATGGAGCACATGAAATTGGTTAGCTCAGGGGCAGTATACTCCACAAGGCCTTACCTGATCTGTTTCTGAACTCTCTCCTGTGTCTCTTGTGTCTTTCTGACCTCTCTGTTTGCTCTGCCCACTCTAACTTGATGTGCCTTTTTCTACATATTCAGCTCATCCTCAATGAACTCCAATCCCTTCGAAGACAGGATTGGTGTGATTTTTCAACTTTGTGCTTCCCATTGCCTGTCAGAGACAATGTGTGTGGTCAGGGCCTGACGGATTAGCATGACTTAGTCCAACAGGATGCTTAGAGTCCATCTAGGCCAATCCCCTCATTTTAAAGATGGAGATTGCATCTCTGAGAGGTTATACTCAAAGTCACCCCGGCAGTAAATAACAGAGATGAAATTCAAACCCAGGAGTATTACTCCAAATTCCAAATTGGCCCTTCTACCATTTAAAGTTTCTTAAGGTAGGATGGAGAACTATCCTCCCTCCAAAAAAAAAAAAATACTTTGAGAGCAGCATTTCGACACAATTGTTTTCCTTTGTAATCCTATGTATGCATGCATTTAAAAACATGATTCTGAGAAGGGTTCTAGAGGCTTCACCAAAGGGATCCAGAATTCAATAAAGGTTGAGAACTTTCCTAGATATTGGTTGCTTCCTCTGTTGGTTGAATTCCATGGACATTAGACCCACTGCGGCCTGGTTAGGGTTCCTGCTAGTCGCAGAGCTGGCCTTTGAGTGGGGCCAGCATGACCCTACAGGTGGAGGGAGGCTGATGAGATCACCTGGTCAGAGCAGGGGGGCTCATAGGAAGCCACCCAGTTCCTGGAAGGCCTCTGCTTACAGACTAAGGAATGTGGAAAACAGCACTTTTGGAAACTGACACATTTTTTCAGTCTACAAGGGCAAGATACATGCTGGCTGCCCATCCTCTCCCACACAGACAGCTCACTGGAAGGTTCTCTTCTAGCTGAGGCTACTAGACCCCTTACTTGCCTTGGGAACATTCTCTCTTGCCTCAGGGGGCTGCTACTGTTCCCTGTGACTGACTGGCACCCTCTTCTTTTCGGTAGTGCTCTCCTAGCATCTGATGACAAAGCCAAATATTTTCCTTTGCCCCAGAAATTCTGGGAGTGCCCTGGCTTTGGGCAATGCAGAGCCCCTCTCCTTCAGGGCTTGTCTTGCCCTCCCCTTTCTGTTAAATGGAAGACTTCTAGGGATGCTGAGGTGCTGCACAGGGGCAGCATCCAGTATCTGCTGACCCTGGAAAGTCACTGATTGTCCAAGTGAGGTTCATGAATGCCCCTGGAGCAAGCATCAGCTCTGGGAAGTCGGCCTCTCCAGCTGGGTAAATGGGCCAAAGGCACATTTGAGTCTCGAGCCAGTACTAATGAGAGCAAAAAATGTGTCATTCTTCAGGGGGAGGCCTAAAGGCTTCAAGTGCAGCCCACCAGCTGCCAGGGAGGGGAGAGTGGTATAAGTGGAGGGGCTAAACGTTCACAAGGACAAAAGACACATCCTCCCCCTCCCCCTTCCCCTTCCCCCAGACTTAGAAGAAAAAGAGCTGGCCTCTGTGATGGAAGGCCTGGGTTCAGATCCGGCTTCTGGTGACCCTGGGGTCGAGTCCAGTCCCTGACACAGAATGACCATCTATGACTGACTCTAGGTAAATTTTTTAATCTCAACACCACAGTCATGTCTCTAAGGTTGGAAGTTGTCATATTATTGCTGATCTGCATTGTTACTGGAACTTTCTTTACCTAATGATTCTGACACCAATGAAATCATAGGTATTTCCCCCTCTCTATCACCCCCCCAGAAAGGAAAGAGGTAGATTAAAGCTGTTTTTCTTTCTGTTGAAAGGTTTTTGCCACGCCCAATATTTAGATGAATGAAACTAACAAGTCCACCAAGAACTTTCTTTTTAAAAATGTATAATAATATCTTTTGTTTTTACATCATCTAAATTTCCCCTTCATCTCTCCCTCTCCCTGCTCTCATAGAATTATTCTATATGACAAAGAATTTTTTAAAAAGAAGAGAAAAAATAATCCATAAAACTGATCAATATATTGTAAAGAATATGAAAATACATGCAATATTTCACCCCTGCAGACCTCCCACTTCTGCAAAGGGGAGGCATGTTCTCATATCTCTTCTTTGGGGCTATGTTTGTTTTTTATAATTTTGCAATATTAATTTTTTATTATTTTGTAGTTGTTACTCTTTCCCATGTACATTATTGTGGCCACTGTGTATATTTTTTGCTTGCTTTTACTCACTTCATTTTGCATCCTTTCATGGAAGTCATTCCATGCTTCTGTATTCATCATCTTGGTCATCTCTTATAGCCTAGTGATATTCCACTGTGTTCATGTACCACGTATGCTTCACCATTCCTCCATCAATGGACATCTCTTTGGTTTCCATTTATTTGTCACCACAAAAAAATGCTACTATCAACATCTTGATACATACGAGGACTTTCCTTTTTATCCATGAGCCCAAGATGCCTCATACAATTGGCTGCCTCTTCCATTTTGGATTTCTTTGTCAGAGTCTTAGTAGTCGCATCTGGATCAGAATATATAAATATTTTGGTCATTTTGTCTGTGTAATTCCAAATTGCTTTCCAAAATGATTGTACTAATTCACAGCTCTATCAACAATGCACTAATGTGCCTATTTTCTGCAGATGTTTTAAAGAGGCTTTTCTTTCTAACAACGCTTAAACTTTAGTTGATATTAAATTAGTCTATTGGGGATTCTTTCATTACTTATGGAATTACCCTAAAGACCCAGTCTTTGAGGATTTAGCATCAAACAGTGATCCTGAGAAAGGTACATGTCCAGCCCTATTGGTAACCTTGTTGAGTTCTAAAGATCAGAAGTTCCTGAGTCAGGAGTTGGTTAGTGTCCATCAGGAGGTGATTTCTGCAGAGTCCTGGAAGAGATGATGACTATTGCTGAAAGGATGCTGCAGCTAAGACTAAAAAAGCCTGAGCCATGTCTTGGTGGAACAGAAGATCTTAACTGGTGAGTTGCTCAGATAGTAAAGATCTGAAGTGAATGTTAAATATCTAGGATTCTTTTCCTCCTGGGAGAGTATACTAGAGGACATGACTTGTTTTTTTCATGTTTTAAGTATTTGTTAATGTTTGTTTATGAGTATTCTGTGTTTTAAACCTATCTTAAATAATGAAGTAAATAAATAGCTGTCCTATACCTGATATATACTACCCTGTGTATATACTATCTTTCTTGAAGAGACCTTGCTAATCTTTTTGGGGGGAGATCTTTGACATGAGCCACAACAAAGTTTTGATTAAGAGATTTTCTCCATAACTCTGGAGTGCAAGATAAAACAGAGAATTTAAGAAACATCTGATCTTCTCTCTTTGGGGTCAGGCTTTGCCAGGACTAAACCCAATGCATAGGAGTCTAGAGCAGGAGTTTTATTAGGGAGAGATGCCTCCTGGGCTACAGGTGGCACATGTGAAATTACAGATTGCCGTGTTTCAAATATTTCTCTTTGAAAATAATTATAGGCTCTTTTTCTTCCTTCTTTGCAGAGACAAAGGATTATGGGTGAGGAATATCCCATATAACACAGTTGATATGCTGGTTAGTTTTGCTTAACTGCTTCTTTCCTCCCACCTTTCTTTTTATTCTTATCAGGCAGGGGTAGGAGGGAGAAATATATTTAGAAATGAAAGTGATGTAAAACAAAAGACATAACACTTAATTTGCTCATGTAAACTGGTTGTTTCCCCATTCTCTCTAATCAGAAATACAGAGCCACTTTATCACATAAAGGCAACAAGGTAACGAGTACTTACTCTATGCCAGGAACTGGGCTAATTGCTAGGAATAGGAGAAAGTAATACAGTCTCTGCCTTCAAAGAGGACATTCTAATGCAGCCAAAAAGGGAGCTGAAAAGGCTGGAGATGGGAAGTACCCATGTTGTGCAGAGCATATTGTTGGGCTCTGGAAATTCAGAATCAGGAAGGATATAAAGGTTGATTGGCCTATGCACCTCCTTCACTTGAGGAGTAAGTATTTATATGGTTTTAGAAGCAGAATAATTCATTGGGATTTGATTTTAGAAGACCTGGTATAAAACTTCAGCCCTGACACATCATATATTACCTGTGACCTTAGGCAAACCATTGAAGCTCTCTAAGTTTCAGACATCATTCTCGTGATGTCATTGGTCCTTTTTGAGATTGAAGGATGAACGAGGTTTAGTTTCCCCATTTAGAAAATAAAAGTTAATGTCCCTTCATGTTTTATCTATGATCCTATTCAACATCCACTACCTAAGGTAGTATATCAATACAATTTCCAAGCTGAGCTCAAATTTCTTCATCCATATAGGGACCTGTGGGTAGAGCACTGAGTCTGGAGTCAGGAGAACTCCTCTTCATTAGATCCAATCCAGCCTCAGACACTTCCTAGTTGTGTGACCCTTGGCAAGTCACTTCAGCATACCTCAGTTTCATCATCTGTAAAATGCGTTGGAGAAGGAAATGGTAAACCACTCCAGTGTCTTTGCCAAGAAAAACCACAAATGGGGTTGCAAAGAGTCAGACATGACTACAAAATGACCGAACCACAACATAATACCAAACATGGTATTCTCTCATTGTTGGTTACTGTCATCTCAGTGAAGTCTCATCTTAAAAGTCACATTCCCTTGAAAAGACACAGTTATCCTTAATATTAAACTTCACTGCAAAGAGTTTGGGAGACAAGTAGAGTATATTGCTTACTACTGCCTTGGGTGACATTTCTTAGTAAGAAACTATGTACCCCTTCTCCTCCTTCTTTGCAGTGGCAAGAAATGATGGGCATGAAATATTGCATATGCTGTTAGATGCAGATACATTGGTAGGTGTTACCAAATGGTTTTGTTTCTTTTTCCTTTTTATTCTTTGTTTGAAGGAATGGCTTATTGGGAGGGAGTGGGAGAGATAGTTGGAAAAGATATAAAAACGATGCTATCAATAATTTTTAAATGCTCATTGAATGATCAATCAGTAATCAATAAATGTGTAAGTGCCTACCACGTGCCAGGCATTGTGCTTAACTTTGGGAATATAAAAAGGGGCAAAAGATAGTCCCTGACCTCCAGGAAATCACAATCTAATGAGGAGCTCATAATCTGAAGAATCTAATCCAGTAAATGAATGAATCTGTAAAGTAGGGATAAAACACTTTGACTCTCTCCTTCTTCCTGTTTTTGTCACTAGTGCCTGTTTAACCTTAGTCTTCCATAGTTAGAAAATGAGAGGGTTACTTTAGCTGACCTCAGAGATCTGTTCCAGCTTTAAGTCTATGTTCCTATAAGCCTCTGATTCATAGGGCTGGTGTAAGAAAGGTACCTTGAAAACTTTAAAACATTCTAGAAAAGGGGCAGTATGGCGTAGCAGAAAGAGCTCTGAATTTAGGGTTTGAGGATCATAGGACCAGAGGTCTGTGGCCAGAGGGGTCCCTAGAAATCTTTTTTTGAACCATCTCATTTTACACATAAGCAAATTGAGACCCACAGAGAAAAGGTGATTTGTCCAAGGTTGTACAGGTACTAAGTGACAGAGCTGGAATTCAAACCCAAGTTTTCTCTCTCTGTTCCCAGGACACTTTACAAGGGTGTTCTGGAGCCAACTCAAACTAACTCCAAGAACAGCTGTTTCACCCTCTGAACCTCTATTTCCTCAACTGTAAAATGGGTTTGTTGTGAGGAAAGCACTTTGTAAACTGGCCTTCTTAAACATCTCTGGCTGGTGGAACTAGGGGCAGTAAAACAAAGGTTATTTCTTTGTGACAAAGATGAACTTGGGGGAAAGATATGTGGAGTAGTGGGAGAAAAGGGGAGGCAGGTGGCAAGACAGAGGTCAGAAGGGGTCAGGAAAGCTTTTCCCAATAAATTTCATCCTCCATCACATCCAGCTCTTATAACATATGTCACCCCCACAAGAAAAGCTCTGAGAGCTTCCCATGGGATTACTTCCTGAGGAGTCGGATGTGGCAGTTAGTTAATTATTCATCATTTAGACATTATTTCACGTTTTTTTAAAAAAGGGACCAAGGCTCATGTGAATTTCATCATGTCTTCAGGTTTCACTCCGAGCTGTCAGCTTCAACTATTCACTCTCTGCCTTTGGGGTTTTCTCTTACAATCCTTAGATGACCCTCATAGAGTAGATAGGTGGCTTAGGTTAGGTTATATATTCTATCTTGCTCTGAAAGAGTCCTCTGGGACCCATGCTGGGACTCTGAGCCATTAATAATTGTTCCTGCTCCTGAGGCTCAGAGGTTAAGCTGTGCAGAACAGTGCTTTGAGACCCAGTGAAGAAGCTGGCCTCCCATGAGTCTTTGCTGCTCTACATTCTGCTGCCTGGGGCAAGATTATGGAAGCATATAATGGGTTGGAAGAGACCTCAGGAGTCATTTTGTCCAGTTTGTTGTTGTGGTTTGTCCTTCATTCTCTAAGAGGACTATGACCTCAGGGAAGTGATACCAGGACTGGCAAGTGAATCGAATTTTTGTGAGAGATGGTTGGGCAAAGTGACCAGCCTCACTCCTCTGGAACCATCTGGGTCCAGTGGTCAGATATAGATCAGGACAACTGGAAATGGCTCCCATTCGGCTTATGCACAAGAAAGAAAGCACACCTTGGTCCATTCCTCTTGCTCTGAACTTCTCCACTTCAGACAGAATCTTACCCTAGAGATGCCACAGTAGATGAAGTAGATGTAGCATTATGCAGAGCATCAGTGGGGAGGATGCTATCATGGCAGGGTACTAACTACACACAGGATATGGAACACATGCCCGTTTTGGAAGTACTTGCACATCCATAGTACCCAGCCATAGTAAACAGGGCTGATTAACCAAGGAAACACAGCTAGCTACAACACTAATAGTGCGATAGATACAATACAACTTAGCTGTAAGCAATAGCATATGCACAAAATAACGAACAGACACATTACTGTAGCATGACTATAACAAAATATAGTCAAATGAACATAACAGTAAAATAAAAAATAAGCACTTCAAACATGCATAACTCACATGTACAGCAATAAGTGTATGTATTTACAAGCAAGGCATTTTTCACATCAGCAATCACTAGTGTTGTTGCCTAGAGACCTGAGTAACTGTGTTTTCAGGTTTACCTGTAGCATCATCAAGCTTAGCCTAGGGACTGGTCTAATATGCCTAGTTTTCCTTTCACTAAACATCTCAGTTCCTATACCCGAGCTAATGGTTGGTATGGGCTGACCATCAGGATCATTATAGACTTGTGTACCTGCACCTGGGCTGGCATGCCAGGTTGGTTGTCAGTACTTTCCAGCACTATGGGTTGAATCTATAGCCTATGAGCTTCTGTAGCAGTTTGAGGAGTGAAAGGAGTTGTCTCTGGGTACAGTTCTCCTGTCCTGTAATAATACACAAAGATTCCTTCACTGAATGCATCGCATTCAGTGTCCATATCTGGATCAAAAAGTCTTTGCGCAATTGACAAAGTCTTTTTCTCAGCATTTTCCTATGTGAGTAATATATCGGTTCTCTCCACCTGCCCATTAGAAAATCCAATTAACTCTCCTATGGACAGTAGGTGGTTACAGTGAAGAGTCCTAATAGGGCCCATTTTGTAAACAGGAGAGTCCTGAAGCAGGACTTGAAGAGTCCCCACAAAGCGGGGACTCAAAGTGGAATGCTGAAAGCTTGCACTCTGCTTCTCAACAACTCCACCCATAAATCATTCTGGCTTTCACTGATTGGCCAATAATAGGTCCCTATTATGGGGAAGCAAACTTCATTTGCTCATTGTTGGGATTTTGATGGCTCAGAGAGAGCACAAATATCAATCTTTTTTCTATTCCAGCCAGAAACTCTGAGGGTCTTCCCCTCCCAGACTGATTCCTTTGGGAAGGCAAACAGGTCGTCTTTTGTCTCAATTCTCACCTAGTCTTTAATCACTGAATGGGTATTGCCTCAGACAAACTGAAACCTGAGAAAGACCTCAGCTTAAAACAGCCACAGTCTCCCACTGAATCTGGGGCCATCTCCAGTTGTCCTGACCTATATCTGGCCACTGGACTCGGATGACTCTGGGGGATAGAGTGAGGCTAATGACTCTGCCCAGTTCTGCCTCACTTGAATCCAATTCACTTGCAATTCAAGACATCACCCTCCTGAGATCATTGGTCCTCTTCAAGAATGAAGGACAGATAAGAACAGCAGCTACAACACCTATTAAGGAGAGAATCCCTTAGCAATGGACTTTGGGACAAGGGTTATACTGTATATCGAGCCTAGGTCTGCCTGTTTGCAATCGCCATCTATCATTACTAGTTCTGGCCTCTGGGTCAATCAGAATGAACCCTTCTTCTTGCGGACCTCCAAATACTTGATGACAACTGCCATGACCTTGTCCCCTCCCCCCAACCCCCCAGGCCCACACTTTTCCTGGTTAAACAACCTCAGATTCTTTGATCGGCCCCAGTCCCTTCACTAAGCTAATCATTCCTCACTTGAAGATGCTCTGGTTTCTCTACGCTGCTCCTACAACACAGCAGTCAGAACTTAATGTGATCCCAGCAGGCCCGAGTATAGCAGTCCTCACTTTCCTTCTTCTAGACATCATGCTTCTATTAATACAGACTAAGAGACTGTTAACTCTTCTGGCTGCCATATCATGTGGTTGAATCATATTACACTGGTAGTTCAACAAAGACCCTCCCCCATCAATTTTTACACAATGTATTTTTAACTCATGTGTAGGTTGTTACATTAATCACTAATGAATTTCATCTCTTTTTAGACTGGGAGTTCTTAACCTTTTTAATGTCATGGATCCCCTTTGCCATAAGTTGAACCATAGGTAGGAATCCTCAGAATAATATTTTTAGATGCATATAATGAAATATATAAGGTTACAAAGGAAATCAGTTACATTGAAAAAGATTATTGAAAAATTAATTTATATTGAAAGAACTATCCAAAAAAATTTCTTTAAGTTCATAGTTTATAAGTTAATAACCCCTGGCCTAGGGATTGAGATCTTTTTTTAGGATACTGATACTGCCATTCCTAGCTTTGCAAATTCTATAATTTTAATAAGCATGTTATTTAAGCCTTCTTCCAATTCACAGATTACAAAACTGGACAAAATAAGATTGAGGATGGAACTTTGGGGTACTCTCACAGCAATCACCCTCCAAGTTGACATTGGCCCATCCTTAACTGCTCTTTGAGATCAGGCTAGGAATCCACCTCCCTGATTCTGGTCAGTTGTGTTCAGAAGGATAGACTAAGAGACTTTGTCAGACACTTGGCATTAGCTGTGTGGCCCTAGGTAAGTCACTTAATCTCAAATGCTGAGAGAGAGAGAGACAGACAGACAGACAGACAGAGAAAGACAGAGAGAGACAGAGAGAGACTTTGAATAAAACTGTTAAAATTTAGGCATGGTGGCACGTGTATAGCTTTCTCCAGTCTCACCCACATTGACCTTGTTACCAAAGATAATGAGATTGGTGTGGCTTTACCAGTTCTGTATGGAGCCATGCTAGCTCTTGGCAGTAACTACTTCTTTTTATAAGGTCTCACACACCTCTATACATATGTTCTAAGATTCAAGTCAAGCTCATTGACTTAAAATTTTATGATTCCGTCCTTCTTTCTTTTTTTTTTTAATTGCGACATTTGTCCTTTTCTAATTTAGGTGACACAGAAGATTGAGTGCTGAGTCTGGAGTCAGGAAGCCCTGAGTCGAAATCCACCCTTATGTACTTACTAAGCTGTGTGACCCTGGCCAAGTCACTTAATCTCTGCCTAACTCAGTTTCTTCAACTATAAAATGGGAAGAAAAATAACACCTATCTCACAGGGTTGCTGTGAGGATCAAATGAGATATCTGTAAAGCACTTAGCACAGTGCTGGGCACAGAATAGGAGTTTCATAAGTACTTGCTCCCTTGCTTCCTTTCCTTTCCCCCAACTTCCATGATTTTTTTGAAGATCACAGACAGTGGGTCCATAATTATATCAATTAATTCTTCCATACCCTGGAATCTAGTCTGTCCAGGTCAGGTGATTTAAATCTCTGAAAGCAGTTGGTATCCTTTGTCATCCCCCCAGTCTTCTTTGATTTCAGTTCCCTGCTTGCCATATTCGTTTCATCTTTCACAGTCCAAGGATCACTTTCCTTGGCAGAAAGAAGTAAAATGAAGGTCTAGCAGTTCTGTCTCATCCCCTTCTTTCCGCTACTTGTACTATGTCTGGTATGTTCTGATTTATATATGTGGTCTCCATTAGAATGGAAACTCCTACTAAGCAAGCTTTGCTTTTTCTCTTGCTTTGTAACACCAATGTGTAACTCAGTGCCTGGCACATGGTAGGCACTTAAATGCTCATTGATTGGTTGATTGATTCACCCTGAAAAACATTCCAATCTCTAGCCCTGTGTGAATTATCAGAAGTAGGCAATGTTGTTCAGGTTTGACAAATCACCCAAGCCTCTTACCATCAAGTCTTGGGTCCGTGTGCCAGGAAGATGAGAAAACTCTATTGTGTTCATGTGTGGAACCACCTCTGGCAACCTCAGCTCTGATCAGTAGGAAGTCGCCACCACAATGAGGCTTTTTGCCCTCTGATGGGTATTAGATGGTCTCTCTCTTGATATCACTCCTGGCTCCACATCATTATGACAGGGAGCACAAGAAACTGTTTCTTCCTCTGAGTGTCCAGTTCCTCCCTTTAAGAAAAGACCCCCTGCCCTCTCACATTGAGCCAAGATGGTGGAAGAACAGCACAGACTTTATAGAGTGCTCTCACCAAGCCCAGCCAAATACCTATAAAAAATGACTCTAAGCAAATTATGGAGCTGCAGAACCCACAGAATGATGGAGTGAAGCAAATCTCCAGCTGAAGACAACCTGGAAGGTTGCCAGGAAGTGTCTATCGTGCCATGTAGAGGACAGGGCACAGTCCAGTGTGGGCCACAAGTCAAGCCACATAGAGGGGACTTGAGCAGGCCTTGGGGAGACTGAATCTCTTGCACCTGTGGCAGTTTCCAGACTTCAGGACCCAAAAATGCCAAGGACAAATTAGAAGGTCAGTGAGAAAAGTCTGTGGGACCAGTGCAGGAGAGTAGAGTGATCCAGTCCCAACCCCAGGGCAGCAGAGGGGGGAAAGGGGGTAAAGGAACCTGTGGCAGCCACAGCAGTAGCAGGGGCAGCTGCAGTCATTGTTTCTGGAGCTCTAGACCCACAGATTGTGGGGGTATGGAACGACTGATAGCACATCCCCCACCCCAACTGGAAGTAGAGAACTACCTTGGCAAAGAGCTCAAAAATCAAGTAAATGGCTGGGGAAATGAGCAAAAACCAGAAAAAGAATCAGAGTATGGAATCTTACTTTGGTGGCAAGGAAGACCAAAGCATGTAAACAGAAGACAGCCAAGTCAAAGCTCCTCCATCCAAAGCCTCCAAGAAAAATATGAATTGGTCTCAGGCATGGAAGAGCTCAAAAAAGATTTTGAAAATCAAATATGAGAAGTAAAGCAAAAATTGGGAAGAGAAATGAGAGTGAGGCAAGAAAATCATGAAAAGCAAGTGAACTACTTGCTAAAGGAAACCCCTAAAAGGCTGAAGAAAATAATACTTTAAAAAATAGACTAACCCAAATGGCAAAAGAGAACCAAAAAGCCAATGAGGAAAAGAATGCCCTAAAAAGCAGAATTGGCCAGATGGAAAAGGAGATCCAAAAGCTCACTGAAGAAAATAATTCCATAAAGATTAAAATGGAGCAGATGGAAGCTAATGACTTTATGAAAGATCAAGATATTGTAAGACAAAACCAAAGGAATGAAAAAATAGCACACAATGTGAAATATTTCATTGAAAAAAACAACTGACTTATGTGAGAGATGATCTCTGAGGATCTCTCAAGAGTGAAGCCTCCTCAAAGAGTTAATTGTTTCTTGTCCTGCTGAAACATTTGCAGTAGGTTGACCTTGTAGAGAAATATTTTCAACATATTCTATACTTTCCCAGATTCCACCCCCCCAACCCCGCCTTGTTTTTAAGCATGTATCAGGAGAGGAATAACACCTCCTCCCCTTTCTTTTTTTTTTTTTCTAAAAATGTTTACTCTTGCAAAAACCTGTGAAAACTGTCTTTGTTCTCTATTGCTGGGGTAGATTGCCTGGAATAGATTGTGCCCTCAGGGCTTGTGCCAATGAGCTGTGAGAAAGGGAGCTAGGGAGGAGGGGATTGCTATTAGGACCTATATAATCTGCTGAGCTGAACACACCTTTGATCTCTTTGGTCTGTGCCATCTTTTGAGTACTCTGAGGGAGCCCTTTCTCGAGAAAGTCAATAAATGAATTATTCTTGCTGCTAATATCTCTGAGTCTCTGATTTATTGGTAATGGTCTCTGTACCCCAAACACCTGTTAATGGATCCAGGAGAGACAGTTTAAAAATGATGGGACTGCCTGAAAGCCATGATCAAAAAAAAAAGAGCTTAGACATCATCTTTCATGAAATTATCAAGGAAAACTGCCCTGATATTCTAGAACCAGAGGGTAAAATAAATATTAAAAGAATCCACTGATCACCTCCTGAAAGAGATTTGAAAAGAAAAACTCTTAGGAATATTGTAGCCAAATTCCAGAATTCCCAGGTCAAGGAGAAAATATTACAAGCAGCCAGAAAGAAACAATTTGAGTATTGTGAAAATACAATCATGATAACACAAGATCTAGCAACTTCTACATTAAGGCATTGAAGGGCTTACAATACGATATTCCAGAAGTCAAAGGAGCTAGGATTAAAACCAAGAATCACCTACCGGGCAAAACTGAGTGTAATACTTCAGGGAAAAAATGGTCATTCAATGAAATAGAAGACTTTCAAGCATTTTTGATGAAAAGACCAGAGCTGAATAGAAAATTTGACTTTCAAGCACAAGAATCAAGAGGAGCATGAAAAGGTAAACAGGAAAGAATAATCATAAGGGACTTACTAAAGCTGACCTCTTTGCATTCCTACATGGAAAGATAATATTTGTAACTCTTGAGACTTTTCTCAGTATTTGGGTAGTTGGAGTCATTATATACATGTAGACAGAGGACACAGGGTAAGTTGAATATGAAGGGATGACATCTAAGAAATAAAATTAAGGGTTGAGAGAGGAATATATTGGGAGGAGAAAGGGAAAAATGGGATGGGGTAAGTTATCTCTCATAAAAGAAGCAAGAAAAAGCTTTTCCAAGGGAGGGATAAAGGGGGGAGGTGAGGGAGGAAAGGTGAAGCTTACTCTCATCACATTTGGCTTAAGGAGAGAATGACATGCACACTCAATTTGGTATGAAAATCTACCTTACATTACAGAAAAGTGGGGTTAGAAGGGGATAAGTGGAGTGTGAGTGGGACAATAGAAGGGAAGACAAATGAGAGGAGGGGGTTTAGAAGTAAACACTTTTCGGGAGGGGCAAGGTCAAAAGAGAGAATAGAATAAATGGGGGGCAGGATAGGATGGAGGGAAATATGGTCTTTCACAACATGACTTTTATGAAAGTCTTTTGTATAACCACACATGTATAACCTATATTGAATTGCTTGCTTTCTCAGTGGGGATGGGTGGGGAGAGAGGAAGGGAGAGAGTTGCTACTCAAAGGTTTGTTTATTTATATATTTATTTATTATAATTTATTTATTTAACTTTTAACATTCATTTTCACAAAATTTTGGGTTCCAAATTTTCTCCCCATTTCTCCCCTCTCCCCACCCCAAAACACCGAGCATTCTAATTGCCCCTATCACCAATCTGCCCTCTCTTCTAACATCCCTCCCTTCCCTTGTCCCCATCTTCTCTTTTGTCCTGTAGGGCCAGATAACTTTCTATACCCCATTACCTGTATTTCTTATTTCCTAGTGGCAAGAACAATACTCAACAGTTGTTCCTAAAACTTTGAGTTCCAGCTTCTCTTCATCCCTCCCTCCCCACCCATTCCCTTTGGGAAGATAAGCAATTCAATATAGGCCATATCTGTGTAGTTTTGCAAATGACTTCCATATTAGTCATGTTGTGTAAGACTAACTATATTTCCCTCCATCCTATCCTGCCCCCCATTGCTTCTATTCTCTCTTTTGATCCTGTCCCTCCCCAAGAGTGTTGACTTCAAATTGCTCCCTCCTCCCATTGCCCTCCCTTCCATCATCCCCCCCACCTTGCTTATCCCTTTCACCCCCACTTTCCTGTATTGTAAGATAGGTTTTCATACCAAAATGAGTGTGCATTTTATTCCTTCCTTTAGTGGGATGTGATGAGAGTAAACTTCATGTTTTTCTCTCACCTCCCCTCTTTATCCCTCCACTACAAAGTCTTTTGCTTGCCTTTTTTATGAGAGATAATTTGCCCCATTCCATTTCTCCCTTTATTATCCCCATATTTTTCTCTCTCACTGCTTAATTTCATTTTTTTAAGATATGATCCCATCCTATTCAATTCACTCTGTGCTCTTTGTCTCTGTGTGTGTGTGTATGTATGTGTGTGTGTGTGTGTGTGTGTGTGTGTGTGTGTAATCCCACCAACTACCCAGATACTGAAAAGTTTCAAGAGTTACAAATATTGTCTTTCCATGTAGGAATGTAAACAGTTCAATTTTATTAAGTCCCTTATGACTTCTCTTTGCTGTTCACCTTTTCATGCTTCTCTTCATTCTTGTGTTTGAAAGTCAAATTTTCTTTTCAGCTCTGGTCTTTTCATCAAGAATGCTTGAAAGTCCTCGATTTCATTGAAAGACCATTTTTTCCCCTGAGGCATTATACTCAGTTTTGCTGGATAGGTGATTCTTGGTTTTAATCTTAGTTCCTTTGACTTCTGGAATAACATATTCCATGCCCTTCTATCCATTAATGTAGAAACTGCTAGATCTTGTGTTATCCTGATTATATTTCCACAATACTTGCATTGTTTCTTTCTAGTTGCTTGCAATATTTTCTCCTTGACCAGGGAACTCTGGAATTTGGCCACAATGTTCCTAGGAGTTTCTCTTTTTGGATCTCTTTCAGGCAGTGATCTGTGGATTCTTTCAATATTTATTTTGCCCTCTGGTTCCAGAATATCAGGGCAGTTTTCCTTGATAATTTCATGAAAGATGATGTCTAGGCTCTTTTTTTTTATCATGGCTTTCAGGTAGTCCCATAATTTTTAAATTGTCTCTCCTGGATCTATTTTCCAGGTCAGTTGTTTTTCCAATGAGATATTTCACATTATCTTCCATTTTTTCATTCTTTTGGTTTTGTTTTGTGATTTCTTGGTTTCTCATAAAGTCATTAGCCTCCATCTGTTCCATTCTAATTTTGAAAGAACTATTTTCTTCAGTGAGCTTTTGAACCTCCTTTTCCATTTGGCTAATTCTGCTTTTGAAAGCATTCTTCTCCTCATTGGCTTTTTGAACCTCTTTTGCCAATTGAGTTAGCCTATTTTTCAAGGTGTTATTCAGCATTTTTTGGGGTCTCCGTTAGCAAGGTATTGACCTGCTTTTCATGCTTTTCTTGCATCTCTCTCATTTCTCTTCCCAGTTTTTCCTCCACCTCTCTAACTTGATTTTCAAAATCCTTTTTGAGCTCTTCCATGGCCTGAGCCCATTGAATATTTATTTTGTATGTTTGGGATACAGAAGCCTTGATTTTATGTCTTTCCCTGATAGTAAACATTATTCTTCCTCATCTGAAAGGATGGGAGGAGATATCTGTTCACCAAGAAAGTAACTTTCTATGGTCTTATTTTTTCCCTTTTTTAGGCATTTTCCCAACCAGTTACTTGACTTTTTGGGTCCTTTGTCAAGAGTAGGGTATACTCTGGGAATCTGTGAGATCTCAGTTCCTACAAAGTGGCAAGAACAAGCATGTACTGGTCTGGATGCAGGGAGGTATTTTTGTGCCCAGAATCTTAGAAATTACCTCTCCACAGTCACCTGGCCTCCAGTTCTGCCAAGTCAGCACTCGGGGCTGATTTTCAGATAAGCTGGATGGGCAAGGCCACCATTCAGTGTGAGACAAAGACCAGCTCGGCCAAGGCCTCCACCCAGGGCTGAGGTAAGACTCAGCTCTTCAGTGCCCCCACGGGTTTTTACGCTCCAACAATGGAGGGTCTGTACAGGCTGCTGTGCAGCCTCTGTGGCCACTGCCTGCTGCTGGAGCTATGGGAAGGCCCTTCTCCCTTCCTGGCCAGCTGATAAAACCCTGTTACTGCCCTTTGGTGCCTGTGGGTTGAGGGATCTGAGGACCCGGTTCTGCGACTGGAGATTCCGCCCCCGAGGTGTCTTCGTCCCAGAGTCTTGTTGTGCCTGGCAGCCAAAGCTGGGCTGTCCTCTGCTCTGTGTCCGGTGCAACTGATGTTTCCATGGGCCTTTCAGGTCACCCTGGGCTGGAAATCTCCTCCACTTTGTTGTTCTCCACTTCTGCTGTTCCAGAATTTGTTGAGAGTCCCTCTCTACAGGTATTTTGTGGGCTGTGTGGGGAGACCCTGCATAAGGGTGTCTTTCTAGTCCACCATCTTGGCTCCACCCCATCGGAACTCAAAGTTTTAAAAATGAATGTTAAAAATTGTTTTTACATGCAACTGGGAAATAAGAAATACAGGTAATGGTGTATAGAAGTTTATTTTGCCCTACAAGAAAATAGAGGAGATGGGGATAAGGGAAGGGAGGAGTGTGATAGAAGGGAGGGCAGATTGGAGAAAGGGGTAATCAGAATGCATGGTGTCTTGGAGTGGGAGGAGGGGAGAGATGGGAAGAAAATTTGGAACTCAAAATCTTGTGGAAATGAATGTTGAAAACTAAAAATAAATAAATACAATTTTAAAAAAGAAGGTTATAACCACAATAAAAAAAGACATTTCCCAGGTAACTCTTAGGGTTGCCATGTGGGTAACCTCAAATGTGAGAGCCCATAAGTTCAGGAATTGCCAAGTGCCAGAATTCTTAAGTGAGTTCACAAGTTCTTTCACCGTAGCAACATAAAAGCTAGTCTCCCAACCATGGCTTACTGGCAGATCTACTACTACTGACCCAAATCCTCTGACTATACATACTATGTCTTAGCCTGGCATTCAACACCTGCCACAATTCGGCGTCAACCAGCCTTTCCTGCTTTATCCCCAAAATGAATCTTCCATTAAAGTTCAGTCAGTTTCTTCAGAATATGCCAGATACTCTTCTGCCTCTTACCTTTGCTCTGACCAATCTCCCCACCTAGAATGCTTTCCTTCTTCCCTTTTGCATAAAGTCTAGATTTCCTTTAAAGTCCAGGTATCTTCCAAACAGCTGGGTTGTGCAATGGATAGAGCATTAGGCCTGGATTCAGTTAAAATCCAGTTTCAGACACTTAATTAGCTGTTGTGACCGTGAGCAAGTCACTTATCTGTCTGCTCAGTTTCTTCATCTATAAAATGAGGATAATAATAGCACTTACCACCCAGGGTTGTTGTAAAGGTCAAATGAAATAATATTTGTAGAGTATTTTGCAAACCTTAAAGAGGTATATAAATTCTATCCATTGCTACTGTTAAATTTGTTCTCCTGACTTCCTTTTTTCTCTGGTCACCACTGCTGAAAGACCTTTCTGAAATCTACAGCAGACATTGTCCACTGCTCATCTGGCATATTTCATTCATCTTCTGGTATTATTAGCATTTTTCTTATCTCCCAACTAGGTTGTAAAAGACTAGTGTCTTATGTTCTATTTTCCAAGCTCCCTTCCAACTCTGACATTCTGTTTTTTAAGACCCCTTTCTATTTCCTTGTTCTAAATTCTAATGTCCTTTCCTGCTCTGACATTTTATGTTCCAAGGCCCCTTCCAGTTTTGACAGTCTCTCTGTTAAAGGTCCTTCCAGACATATTTTCTAGTCTTTCGGTCCTAACATTTGGTGATTCTGCAATAGCCTCAAGGATGTTGATTGAACATATTCAGTGGACAGACTTTCAGCAAGATTACCTCTGGGCATCTGCATAGTTAATGAATTCTGAGTCCAGTCCTCACTTGGCTTCAAGCTGTGGTTCAAAGCAGTCCCATCTGTTTTAAAAAAACAGGAAAAAAGTAGCAGCTGGTGATGTGTCTTGCTGATAACAGTCACTAGGGCTGTAGAGCCTAAGAATATTGTCCCTAGCCATTGCAGTCCAAGTGAATTACAGTCTAGATGAGATTAACTAACCAGCCACTCTTTCATTCCAAAGAGGAAGCACAAATTTAGTTTTAGGCTTTGTTGAGGAGACTTATTCATTCAAGCAAAATGGAGTATTCCAAAGAGCCCTGGCCTTAGAGTCAGAAGAATGAATTCTACTCCCTTGATCTGTTGTTTAAGTACATTAAAAGTTACTTCCTCTCTCAGACTCAAGCTCCTTCTTTGTAAAGTTAGGAGTTATAGATGACTTGTTAATCTCTTCCAGTTTTTTTAAAGGCTTTAGCTAAACATTTGCGCTTAACCTGGGATAGATTTCAAGAGTCTGGGAACTTGCATAGGTAAGAAATTACATCTTTATTTTCACTGTTTCTAACTGAAATCTAACATTTCTTTCAATAACATTTTTTTTGGAGGCAATTGGGATTAAGTGATTTATAAAGGGTCACGTAACTAGTAAATAACTGAGACTGGATTTGAACTCAGGTCCTCCTGATTTCAGGGTCAGTGTTCTATCTACTGCCCCTATAAATTTAAAAACAATCATTATTCTGAGGAGAGACCATAGGCTTCACCAGAGTGACAAAGGGATTCACAACACCAAAAAATGATAAGGACCTCTGAGCTAGAGGGATAAAACTCCAATGATTGAATTTCAAGCATTAACTAAGATTAAGCATGACTATTTCTTTCTGAAGGGTGAGGGAATAGTTCTCTTCTATGGCTGGCCCTTCAAAACCCTGACAGCAAAAAGAGTGTTCATTGATTGGTGAATGGCTCAGCAAATTATGGTAGCATGGCAGCTAGGTGTTAAAAGAGTTCCAAACTTAGAGTCAGGAAGGCCTGAGTTCAAATCCAACCTCAGACATTTAATAGTTGTGTGACCCTGGAAAGTAGACTCTGCCTGCTTCAATTTCTTCATCTGTAAAATGAAGATAATAATAGTACTTACTTTCCAGGATTGTTGTGAGGATAAAATTAGATAATATTTGTAAAGTTCTTTGTGAACTTTCAAGCTCTACGTAAATGTTAGTGATTACTATATAAATATAGTAGAATATTATTGTATTATGTAGCATCTCCTCACTATCACTGACAATTTGGGTCCTCAGAGAATAGCTAACTACTACTCTTCTCAAGATTCTAGAGGTAACTCAGAGGGACTGGGATTTCTAGCACTATATAGGCCATGAGCCCCCACTGGTATGCTTCCTATTAATAATCAGTCAGATCTAATTAGCATTTTTAGCAAAAGTATTTCCTAAGAAGGGTATAGCAAGAAATAGTTGGCACAAAATATTCTCCCTCATACTGGGAGGGTCCATTCTCTCTATCTCTCCCATTATATATATATATTATACATATATGTACATATACATATAGCATTATACATATATATATATGTATGTATGTGTATGAGGAAAGTAGACTCAGATATAAAGTACAGTGGAAGTGAGGCACATATGTAGAAAACATCTGCGGCCAAGAGGTACCTCCTAACTCTTTCACTTGGAAGACCTTTTTCTCCATTTGTAGAGTCCTCCCGAAGTGGTCCTTGAGTGTAGTTCTTTGATATCCTCAAAGGGTCAATACCTTTCTAGTGTTCAAAGACAGTATTTTCCTCTGCCATGAAGGATATCATTCCCTGTAATTGTCACTGTCCTTGCATGATTGTCTTTTTATATCCATTTGAAGGCACATCCTTTGTTGTCAGTCAACACCACTCCAGAGGCCACTGCTACCACCTCTTGTCACCAGTGGGGCTATTTCATGGGATCTTAGCATCTTTCAGACTCATATGGTTGCCTGAACTCTCCCATCTCATAGTATTCATGTACCTCAAACTGGGAAAGAATAAAAAAAGGGAAGGAGCAGAGGCATCATGTACTCATGGATACATGGTGGTAGGGTGAGGAAACGTGACCAGATGCCTTTCTCTTCTACCAAGTAGCACAAAGCAGTCTTCCCTCCCCCATTGCCAGGAAGGAAAAGAGACTGAGAGAGGGTCAGGGTGTACCCTTTGTGTGCACAGTCTGTTCTGACTCAGCACCTCTTGAGTCATTAATTCATCTGTCTCCACAGCCTATTAGAAGACATTTTGGCACCATGCAGTGTCAACTCCTGAATCATCATTGCCAGAAACTGGCTCCCAAATTCCCACATGTTGGAATCAAGCTAGGAAGAGCATATTTGTGCTTTCTTGGCATAACTTACTAAGCAGAACAAATCCAAGCATGCTCCTTCTGTCATATATGTGAGAAGTGATGAATAGGAGGAAATCATAGGAACATGAGGAGACTTGTAAGACCTTATGCTGAGCAAAGTAAACTGAGCCAAAAGAAGACCATATTTAATAATTTTTGTAAAATAACTGAAAATAAAAATCAAGCTTAACCTTGGACAATTATAACAAACTCCAAAGAAGAGATGAGGAAATTCTTTTTGGGGGGTTGTGGAAGTGGAATATTGTACACATTGTCCGATGCACCTATTGTGTTATTTTTGGCCCAATTGACTTTCTATACAAAGTTACAAAGCAGGGGTCATTGGGTGGGATAAATATATAATTTCTGGAAATAATTATATAAAATAAAAAAGTATCAATAAAATTTATCGTTTAAATTAACACCTCACAGACCTATATCTACTTTCAAGTCAAGCATTTTTTAGTCACTAACTTGGGCCAGGCACTGTGCTAAGTGTTAGGGTTACAAAGAAAGGCAAAAACAGTTCCTGATCTGAAGGAGTTCATATTGTCATGGAGAAGACAAGATGCAAACCAACTATATACATACAGGATGGATACAGGATAAATTAGAGGTGCTATTGAATCTAGGTACTAGCACTGGAGTGGGTGGGGTATGGGTGAATTGGAAAAGCTTATGAAGAAGGTGGACTTTGCCCTGAGACTTGAAGGATTCTAGGAAAACCAGAAGGTGGAGATAAGGAGGAAATTCATTGCAGACACAAGGGCCAGCAAGTGAAAAGGCACAGAACAGAGAGATGGAGACCCTTGTTCAAGGATCATCAAGGAAGCCTATTAAATTCTAATGGGGAGAGACAACACATAAAAGGAAGCTAAAAGTGGGGCATGAAACATGGATCACAGAGTATATAGAGGGGAGTCAAGGGTAAGACTGGAAAGATGGGAAGGGCCAAGTTGTAAAGGGATTTAAAAGCCAATCAGAGGATTTTATATTTGTTCTTGGAGGTAATAGGGAACCACTGGAGTTTATTGTGAAGGGGTGTGAAATGGGGAGACCTAGGTTTTAGGAAGATTACTTTGACAGCTAAGTGCAGGAGATGAGTGGGGATAAACTTGAGACAAGGAGACTAATTAGCAGGATATTGCAATAGTCTATCTGAGAAGTGATGAAGCCCAGGGAGGCTGCTGTGTTAAAGGGGAGAAGGGGTGTATATGAGAGATTGAGTGAAGGTAGAAGGACTTGGCAACAGATTGGATGTATGGAGTCTGTGAAAGTGAGGAGTAGAAGATGAGTAGGTTGTAAGTCTGTGTGACCGGGAGGATGCCCTTGAAAATAATAAGAAAGTTCAGAAGAGGGGAGGCTTTGGGGAAAGAGACTGAGTTCAGTTTGGGACATTTGAGAGGTGCATTAGGCAGTTGGAGATGCAAGATTGAAGATAAAGAGAGATGTTTGGGCTGAATAAATAGATGTCAGAATAATCTACATACAATCTGATAGAAAAGGAAGATGATAAATGTTGAAGAAGATGTGGGAAAATTAAGACACTAAAGCATTGTTGGTGGAATTGTGAACTGATCCAACCATTCGGGAGAAAAATTTGGAATTCTGCCCAAAGGGCAGTCAAATGGTGCATACCCTTTGATCCAGCAATACCCCTATTAGGTCTATATCTCAAAGAGATCACAAAAAAAGCGGGAAAGGACCTATATGTACAAAAATATTTTTAGCAGCTCTTTTTATCATGGCAAAGAACTGGAAATGGAAAGGATATTCATCAATTGAGGGGTTACCCATCAGTTGGTTGAACAAATTGTGGAATGAAATGTAATAAAATACTACTGTGCTATAAGAAATGATGAGCAGGCAAATTGCAGAAAAACTTGGAAAGACTTACATGAACTGATGCTAAGTGAAGCAAGCAGAACCAGGAAGGCATTGGACACACTAACAGCCACATTGAGTGATGATCAACTATGATAGACTTAACTCTTCTCAGCAAGACAACGATCAAAGACAATTCCTAAAGACTCATGATGGAAAATGCTATCCACATCCACAGAAAGAACTGTGGAGTCTGAATGTGGATTGAAGTATATTATTTTTACTTTTTTGTGACTTTTCCCTGTTGTTCTATTTCTTTTCTCACAACATGGCTAATGTGGAAATATGTTTAATATGATTGTACATGTATAGACTATATCAGATTGCATGAAGTCTTGGGGAGGGGGAAGGAGAAAGAGGGAAGAAGAAACAAAAATTTGGAACTCAAAATCTTAAAAAAATGAATGTTGAAAACTACCTTTACCTGTAATTGGAAGAATACAATACTATTTATGCTTTTAAAAAAGAAAGAAAAAAATCATCTACCTAGAGATGATAATTGAATTGATGGAAAATTATGAGGTCACCAAAGGAGATGAGCAAATGGCTCATGACAGAGGCTTGGGTGTCTGAGATATCAAAAGAATCATTATTGGGAGTGTGGTGTGCTAGACAGGGAGAACAGACAATTGTTCTAGCTGGCCTCATTCAGTCTGTTTCCTGTTTCCAAGCATCATTTTAGGTGGAATTGAAATACCTTTCACCAGATATACCTGAGATATATCTGAATTGGCTTGGAGTATTGCTAAGGGATGGACTGAGATAAAATTTGTAATTGGGTCTTCATAATCAAAGATGGTAAAGCAGGTAGTAAAACTCTAAGTGGGAGAGGAGATGCAAAAGTGTAATGCTTTTGCTTCTGTTTTGGAAATTGACCAAACATCCCTGAGGTCAGAGAATTATATGTCAATACTTCTATGATACATGATATGATTACTTCCTCCACTAGGTAGGACACAATTCTTCAGTGGTTAAGTAGATGATGTTCAGAAGTTGCAAAGATCCTCAAATTCAGTATTCCATGGACAATGAGACAATGAGCCTCAGACATCCAAGATTCTATCCTGGACCCTCTACTCTTCTCTCTATACCTACATCATTTGGTAATCTCATCAGTTTCCATGGATTAAATTATCATTTCTATGCAGATACTTAGATCTATTTATCCAGCCTTAACCTCTCTTCTCACTTTTAGTCTGGCATCTCCAACTGCCTATTGGACATGTCAAACTAGATGTCCTATAGACGATTTAAATTTAACATGTCCAAAATGGAGCTAGGCTAGTCCTTAGATGACACACCTGTGCTCCAACTCGGGTTGTCCTCTGAGCTTATTTAGGTTTGTAGAACCCAGCAGGATGTGCCCCTCTCTGGCACAGCCTTCTAGAACCTAGGATCCCCTTGATGCCAAGATGAATAATCTGGGTAAGAACTTGGGAGAGGGGTGGATGATTTCAAAATCTGGACGTTCTTGAAGTAACAAAAATAAATTGCCTGAAAAGCAGGAAGAAGTCCATGTTCCAGAATTTTAGGCTTCCTTGGGGAGCAAAGAGAGGTCTCCCTGCAAGTCATTAGCAGAGAAACTAATTGATGTTTGTGGGTACAGGGATAGGACCATCCCTAGTTGGACTCTGCGTCAGGAAGTCTAAAGGGACAGAACCCAGAGCTTGATGTCTTTAGCACTGGCAGCTTTGGAGGCCTGAGGTTGGTGGTTGACTATTTTGGGTAAGTGAAATCCTTATGAAATTATCATGAGTCCAAGATGCATAATGCATGAGGGGTCAGCTGTTGAAGATTTCCCTGACATAGAGCCCTTTGTTCCTCATGCCATTTCCAGGAGCACTTTTCTGCAAATCAATCTTACAGAGGAAGTGAGAGAAAAGGATTTATCTCCCTGAGCCCAATAAACTTCTTGGGAGAGAGGCTGTCACCTCTGTGTTCCACTCAATGCTAGAGGCTGAAAGAATTGGAGAGAGAATTGTTTTCAAAGGCCCAGCAATGTCCTATGACAAAGAGGAGAGTTTGCTTAATGAGCATGTTAGCTTTTCATGTTTACAGAGTCTCATTCCCAGCAGTCTGCTTCATAGATATCTGCACCATCCATTCTCACACATTCTATATGTGAGGAATAGGAGGCCAGCAGGTTATTTAGAACAGGAAACAGAAAGACAAAAGCTAGGATGACAATTTTTGCAGGAATGTGGAACTCACCAATAGCAGAGTTACAAAGAGACTTTAGGTCAGAAGTCAATGAGTCAATCAACAAGCAGACTGGGAGTGCTTGCTATGGGCAAGGCATGGTGCCAGGTTGATGAGAAATACATGGAAAGATAGACACTTAAGGTAGCTTGCAGACTCTTTGGGGGAGACAACATCTGTCTAACAGAGAGGATTTTACACATATTATTTGCTTAGTATAATAGAAAAAGCGCTGATTCTGGAATCCTGCCTTTATTACTTTTAATAGTGGGATGACCTTGGCCAAGTCATTTCGTATCTTGGGGGCTAATCTACAAAAGGAAAGGGTTGGACTAGATTAGCCGTTATTAAACTATTTTGTGTATGTTCTGAACTCTTTTAGCAGTTTGATGCCTCCTGTGGGCCCCTTCTCAGAGAATTCTTTTTATATGCATAAAATGAAGTATATGTTTACAAAAGAAACCAATTATATTGAAATCTAGTCATCAAAATATTAAAAATTTCAAGTTCCCTGTCCTCGGTTAAGAATCCTCACCCTAGATCTCTTCCTCCTCTCAGTCTTACAGTCTGAGTATTAGCTTAATTAATTAGTTAATTAATGAATGAGTGTTACTAATACTAAGTTCTTTAGAAGTTTAGGGGAGGAAGAAATCACTATAGGCTGCGGCATCTAGGGGAGGCTCCTCAATGGGGTCTTGAATTGGATCTTGAAGGATGGTAGCAACTGGACAGCCAGAATAAAGATGAGAAGGCATTCCAGGCGGGGTCATAGGGCCAGAAGGGACCTCTAAGATCTTCTAGTTCTATTCCTTCATATAACTGTTGAGGAAACTGAGGTTTGGAGAAGTGACTTGTCCAAGACAATAGGTAGAAGAGCCTTAATTCATACTGAAGAAGCTTTAACTCCAAACCCAGGGTTCTTTCTGCTATTCCATAATGGAAAGGTTATGAATACAAGTGCAGAGGTAGGAATTTGTTAGGTATATTCCATGGAAACGAGACTAACTTGTATGGAAAGAGGGAAAATATAGAAATCTGGCAGTGCAGGTAGGTTGAGGCCAGAGTGGAGACTTGGTAAGGACCAAGGTAAGAAACCTGAAATTGGTTTAAACATCCACAGAGAGCCATTGAAGGTTTCTGAGGATGGCAATGATGCAATGAAAAAGATAGCTTAGGAGTTACCTAGTGGTGTGGGATTTTTAAAACGCAGAAACCAAGTAGATCAGATCAGCAGCTACATGTATGTGAGGGTTGATTTTACTTTTAGTTTTGGTAACTTTAGGGGCAAGAAAGGACCAAGTCTTGGACAAAGGCTTAGTGTAGAGGACCAAGTCCTTAGACTGCAGACTGGGCAGAGAGCGCAAAGCATGCTCAGACTTCAGGACATGTTTTGGGTAGATTTCATCTGTTCTTCCCAAGTGTCTTCATTCTGGAGGCTCTCTCCAGCCCTGGGAATTCCCATGCTAGAGGTGGCGCCCTCTCCCATTGCAGTCTCCCTCTGAGTGGATGGCTCTTCATCCTTTCCTAGGCTGTGCTTTGCACTTTTCTTTTTAAAAAAAAAATTGTTATTTATTTCTATTTTATTTATAGTTGTATATTTCATATATTTATCTATATATTCACACACATCAAATAAATATTTGTTTTATTGAATTTTATTATATCTACTTTTATTTTATTTTATATTTTATTATGTTTATTTTATTTTTAATTTATAGAATAAAACAAGAATCTCCATAATATAGTATAATAAAAATGGACTTTCTCTACCATGATCCATCTTCTACCTCCCCCGCCCCTCTGCTCCTTTGATATGCTGTCTCCCCCTTTAGAATGTAAGTTCCCTCTCTAGTCCCTTTAATTCTCGGCCCTTCCTTTCCAGTGTGATTTCTGGACACACTGATCCAGGGGAGTACTGAAGACAGCTTACACCTGCAGGAGAACAGATTGCTAAATTGTCAATATTCCTTTACATCTCAGAAATCAGCCAACATTAGAAGTCAGGGGTTTATTCATTGTTTTCTTGACTATACAAACTAAAGATAGTTATGGAAAAAATGTAAGTGATGTAAATTTGGTTTAAATGTGTGTTGTATGTATATATCCCTCTCCACACCCCACCAAGATCTGGTAGTTGAGTAGTTAGAAGCAAGCCCCTACCTGACCTATCATTAACAAAATTCTCTTCCTCATAGATCTCTTATTTTTATACTCTATTTTCTTGCATTTATGGAAAACAGGAGACATTGCACTCATCCCTGCTCCCTCTTTTATGTTCATTGGACATAGTGATTAGAGTTGTATCCCAAAGAGATCATAAAGAAGGGAAAATGACCCACATGTGCAAAAATATTTATAGCAACTCTTTTTGTGGTGGCAAAAGAATTAGAAATTGAGGGGATGCCCATCAGTTGGTAAGAGGCTGAACAAATCATGGTATATGAATGCAATGGAATACTGTCCTGTACTAAGAATTATCAGCAGTCAGATTTCAGGAAAATGTGGCAAGACTTAAATGAACTGATGGAGAAAGAAAGGAGCAGAACACAATATACAGTAAAAGTAACACTGTGTGATGATCAACCATGACAGGCTTAGCTCTTCTCTGAAATACAGTGATCCAAGACAATTCCAAAAGACTCGTGATGGAAAATGCTGCCCGCACCCAGACAAAGAACTATGGAGGCTGAATGCAGACCAAAGCATACTATTTTCACTTCTTTGTTGTTGTTTTTTCTTTCTCATGGTTTTCCCCATTTGTTCTGATTCTTCTTTTAGACTATGTGGAAATAAATTTAATATGATTGTACATGTATAGCCTATATCAGATTGCATGTTGTCTTTGGGAGGGGGAAAGGGAAGGAGGGATAAAAAAATTGGAACTCAAGATCATATAAAAGTGAATGTTGAAAACTATCTTTACATGAAATTGGAAAACATAAAATACTATTAAGTGGGGGAAAAACAACTTTGAGTGGTAGGTGCTATTATTATCTCTATTTTACAACTGAAGAAATGGAGTCTGACAGAGGTTAAGTGACTTGCCCAAGGTCACACAGCTAGGAAGTGTCTGAACCTAGATTTAAACTCAGGTTTTCCTGACTTGAGAGCTGGTTGTCCTCTTATTTATCATGTACTGGTTCATTCCCTGTTGCTTAAAAGCATGATCAAATCTCTCCTATATCTTTTCTCCATTCACTGCAAATTCCCTGAAAATGTCATCTATATTTTCTGCCTCCATTTTCTCACCACCCACTCACTTCTCAACCCCATGCAAACTGGTTTCCAACCCTAACAAGTTAATTCAAGTCAACAATCATCTTTAAGGGCTTTCTGTGTGCCAGGCATTGTGGGGATACAGAGCTATCAAGGAACTCCCATTGTAATGAGGGAGACCATATTCAAACAACTGTGAACGTACAAGATATATATATAGATCAGTCTCAGCAGGAAAGTACTGTCATTGAGCCTTACTGGGAAAAGCTACTTGTAGAAGATGGAATTAGAGCTGAATCTTGAAGGAAACTGGGGAGCTAGGAGGTGGAAAAGAGAAGGAAAAGCATTCCAGGAAGAGAGGACAACTAGTGAAAGGCGGGACAGTGCCATTCTACTGACAAGGTTTCCTCCAAGAGGACAGACACTTTTAACTGCTAAATCTAATGTTTTTCCCTCCTCTGCCTTCATCTTTCTTGATCTTTCTACAACTTTTGACGCTGTGGACTGCCCTCCCCCTAAATCCTTTCTACATCCTTGGCTTCCATAACACCTTTTCTCCTGGTTCTACTCCTACCCCTCTGACCACTCCCCCTAAGTGTCCTTTGCTGAACCATCTTATCCTTTTCCCATCTTTCAACCATGACTGTTTCCCAAGGCTTTGTCCTTTGTCTGACACATGGTAGGCATTTAATGAACATTTGGATCCACCTTCTCTCTCTCCCTTGATAATCTCATCAGCTCCCATTTGTTCATTTATCATTTCTATTTTTAAAGCTAGGATTTACATAGAGCTCGAAGCTTTGCAAAGCATTTTACAAATATTAACTCACTTTGTTCTTATTATTGTCTTGGGCTGGCATAATGAGAGGAATGAACTTTAAGTCAGGAAGACCTCAGTTTGGATTTTGTTGTTTGTTGTTGAGTTGTCATGTCTGACTCTTCATGAACTTATTTGGGGTTTTCTTTGCATAGATACTAGAGTGGTTTGCAGTCTCCCTCTCCAGTTCATTTTACAGACTAGTGGAAAATAAAATCCCTCAAATACAGCAAGAATGTTTTAGCATCAGGCTCATTGACTTTCCCAGATACCGTGGACTTCTTTGGGCTGGTACGAGAGAAATGTCTGGTTGTTTGCCATTATTTTTTAGTAACTTTTTATTATGATCTTCACAACTATACTGAAATGATTCATCACTTCATTTGAGTCAATTACCATTTATTAAGCACCTACTATGCGCCAAGTACTGTGCTAAGCACTGAGGATACAAAGGCTTTTTGAAAAAACAGTCTCTGCTCTCAGAGAGTTCACAATCCATTCCAATTCAATTTAACACTCAAGAGACTTGGCATTTTCTCTTGGGAAAGGTCATCACTTACACAATGTTCTCTGGTGCACAGGCACACTTTATTAAAGCTGAGAATAAAAATTCATAATGTAATATAGTCTTGATTGCTAAATCAGACCATAGAAAGCTTTGCCAAAATACAACCTAGAAACCAAGCCAGCCTGTCAATTTGTATTTCAATAAATGCTACCATCATAGACCCTAGAACTAGAACCTAGAAAGTTTTTAGAGAAACTCTATCCCAATCTCTCTGATTTTTACAGATGAGGAAACTGAGGTCCAGATGAGGAAGGATACCAAAGTAAGTGTCAGTGCCAGGATTCATCTCTAACTCAGTTAGAAGGGATCTAGTGTCAGTCTTATTTGGCTGTAATGTATTTAGAAGCCCCACTACCTTCTGAGGCGGCCCCTTCATTCCTCTTTGGAATACCTCTAACTGTTGGGAAATTGATTGAGGGCTGTCGTGATCACTCCTACTAATCTTATATCAAACCTAAGTCTGCCCCTCTTCACCATTACTCCTTGTTTAGCCTGCTGGGGTTAAGGAGACCAGCCTAGTTCTTCTTCTATACCAGCCCTTCAGATCCTTGGAGACAACTCAACCACATCTTCTTCTGTAGATGAGACATCTCCAGTTCTTTCAACCAATCCTCATATGGTATATGATAGTCTTTCATTCTCTTTCCATCCTGGTGGCCCCCTTAGAGATGCCCCTTCATCTTGCTGATGTCCTTCCTATAATGGGGAAACCAGCATAGGACGTAATACTCAAGATTCTTTCCCTGGTGGGGAGAGGGAGAGGTGGAGATAAGACAGGCATGAGCACAACTAAGATGAAAGTTAAATTTGCCCAGTCAATAGCTAACATTTATATGATGTCTGCTATGTACCAAGTGCTTTACAATTACAATCTCATTTAATCCTCACAATAGCCCTGGAAAATAGGTGCTATTCCCATTTTGCTGAGGACACTGAGGCCGACAAAAGTAAAATGACTTGCCCCGAGTTACACAGATAGGAAGCATCTAAGACCTGATTGGAACTCAAGTCTTCCTGACTCCAGGGCTAGTGCTCTATCTACCGATCCAGTTAGATGTACTTCATTCTTTCAGAATATTTATCTAAAAATGAGGGGGTCAGATCAGATGGCCTCAGGGGTGCCTTCTGGCTTTGAATCTGTGGTCCTGTGATCTGTAACATCTTCTTGAGAATGGGGAAATGGATGTCGGCAGTAGCATAGTGGAGTGGCAAAGCATCCAAGCCTCAGTGACGTTGAGTGACATGGGCAACATGGAACAGAATGTGGATCAGAGAGAAGGAAATGCGGTTTAGACCTGAAGGCATTACTTATGTGGTCATGGAACTCTGAGAGGTGACTGAAATTGTCCGGACAGGGTGTTCCAGACCTGAGGACCCAGAGGAAGGGCTGGAACACAGACACAATATTGAGGAGCAACACCCTGCCTTTTACTGTGTCATGTGGATGATGTAAGTCCTAAGGGAATATGGGTAATGGTTAATATTAACATAGCATTTTAGGGCTTGTAACAGGGTTTATACAGATTATCTCCTTTGATCCTTACAATGACTTCATAAGGTAGGTGTTATTATTATATTAATTTTATAGAGGAGGAAACTGAGGCAGGTGACTTACTCAGAGTCACATAGCTAGGAAGTTTTAGAGGCAAGATTTGAACTCAGTCGTCCCGACTACAAATCCAGAGTTCATTCCTCTGTGCCACTTAGTCTCATTGCTGGAAGGGGGTAGTTTCTGAACACCCTAGAAAGACTCATTTTATTTCCTTTTTGGAAGGAGAGGTGGGAACTTCAACCCTAGAGCAGCCCTGTAAATAGTAAGTTACTATATAAGGATCTGTGGAGGGTATGGTTTACCAGAAGGAAATCTCTCTTAACTGTCTATAAGCTTGGGTGTACATTTCTTCTATATTAAGTTTGTGTGTATAATACATTTGTTCTCTATTCCATGCCTTGAGGTGTTTGCAAGGAAATGGAGGACCCCTAAAAGAGAGATCAAAATGAAACTAATATAGAGATTCCCAGAACCTGAGCAAGAATAAACATGCCTGGTTATGGAGACCCCTTCCCAGGATTAGAGCCAGTGCATGTTAACTCTCAGTCATTTTACACCTGAACCTAGGGGGTTGAAATGACCTGTCTATGGTCACATGGCTAATAGCAAAGCTAAAAGGAGACGCCAGGTCTTCTGCATGCAAACCCAACACTTTTTCTAGAGTACCTGACTATGTCTAGTTTATTCAGGGCCCTAAGCTGGGGCCTAAAGATGCAAAAATGAAGACATAGTCTCTTCTCTTAAGAAACTTACAGAATCTCACATGGTAGATGGAAGACATGCACACAGATAGTTGTTAGGCATTTTTGTGGGTGCTTTGGAGAGGTTACATTGAGTAGCCTAAGACTCAAGCCAAGATTTGTAGTTGACATGGTTTCTGAGCTGAGCCTTGGAGGAAGAAAACCATCCCAGTGGACAGAGATATTGGAGTGCAGAATGAGGGGCCAATCCAAAGCATGGCAATGGTACTGTCCAGAAGGAATTGGGGCAGGACAACACTGACTAATCCATGTTGGATACAGTGGAGAGTGCACAAAGGGGAAGAATATGAAACACAGTTAGAAAGTTAATTTGGAGTCAAATTAGGGAGGTCCTGAAATGCCAGGCTGATGAGTTTGTGCTTTCTCCTCTAGGGCAACAGGGAGCCACATTAGTTTGTATTCTTGGGAGATGAGAACTTAGTTCTAGTAATATGGTCTTTTTTGTGATATGCTCAGGATCAAAAAACTTGCTTGGTTTGGCACATAAGGGGTTGTCTTCAGGGACTGACTCAATTTGAGGTGAGAGGGAGAATGGGTATACCTGGACTATTGGCAGATAGCTTCTCTACATGGACAAGTGGCAGGGAATTAAATCAAAGCTCTCCACAGAGGATCTCCCTCTTTGTTCCATGCAGAGATGGGAGCAGAGAGGAGATTCATCCTTGACTGACCAGGACAAAGCCTGGGCATAAAAAACCTCGAGGTGAATAGAGAGCCCATCTTAATATTCTCAGAGTACAAAATTCAAAAGGCTGTCAAGGGCAGGGGAAGGGGTATAGACACCTTCATGGCATGAATGAAATGCTGATTGATGGAAGCCAGTTCCTGCTACTCTACTATACATACTATACAATACTGCTGTATTGACTAACTTCCTCAGAAAGTAGAAAAATACCTAAGATTAGGTGGTTTAGCTGAATACTGTCTACTCTGCCCCTGTACAAGGCCAGTTTTGCCTGGAATTTTCTAAAAGTGCAAAGGAATACCTTATGGGAGTACCCAGCAGTCACTCCATGGATCTTAGTGTAGCACCTTTCTCTGAAGGACTACTCTGATGCATCCTTTGCTGACATATTGAAGGCAGCTTGGCCAGCTCCAATTGGAGCCTTCAAGATGGAGACTTCCCCATAGACATGCCACAAAGAGAGAATCCTAGAAAATAAGAAATCAGTCATCATTCTAATCTATTCTAATCTGTCAAAATCCTATGGCACCTTTCAAGGGCTCTGTGAGTAAACTGAGTTAAGTTGTTTAGTCTAGTTAATTTGATGTCTTATCTTCCTAAGAGACTGTAAGCTCTGTAAGGACAGAGACTATCTTATCGAAACTTTTTATCTCCCCCTGAGAGGGACAGGATTATGTATGTGGGATGTAATAAATGGAAGTTTTGATTTATTGACCCAAAAAAGCAAAGTACGCTGAAAGACAAACTCTAGGGTCTTGTCTCTGTAATAAGGTAGGGTCTGGACAATTGTCCAGATTCAATTTGCCTTGAAGCTTGGTGGGATTTCTTGTTTCATTTTCTTTTGAAGAAAATGGATACTCATTTCCTTACCACTTAAATAATGAGATGTAGTTGTAAAATATTCTTGTCTTATGCCTTTCTCTGGAAACCAGAGAAAGAGAGATTATTCTTCTCTTTTTTGTACTCGGTATCTTGCATGAAGCAGGGCAGGGTCCATATACCAAGAAAGCAATCACCCTGTTTCCATGAACCCAACAGAAGGCCATAGTTCTAAGCTCTTTTAGTACTGAAAGACTGAGGTCAAACACAAAACACACATTGTCCTTTCTGACTTTCTACTGGACTGACAGAAGAGGTGCCAGGATTGATATTTTCCAGTGAGGGATTTGCTGTTCCCATGGAAGACTCATCAGAACACCTATCTCAACCTAGAAAAAAAAAGCATTTACATGATTTTCTAAGGCATGGACACCAACTATGTATTGACTGATTTTAATTATGGTTCACTCTAAGTCAAGGTTAGCTCTAATATAGTTAAAGGAGCACTGGAGAACCACTGGGAAAGCATGTCTCTGTGTGCTTGGCCAAAAAGAGAACTTGAGTCATAGGTGCAGAATGAGACACATGCTGGACATGACCACTGTGATTTGCTTTGTTCAGTTGGATTCTTGATTTGAGGGAGGATTCTAGGGGGAAGGGGAGAATCATTGGAAAATAACTGAAATGTGAAACAAAAAGATTTCCTTCTTTTTTTCTGAAGAAAGGGTATTATGTATAGACCTGGATGATTCACCCTTGGATAAGTTACTTCACTTATCAAATCTTTAGTTTCCTTATCTACTAAATGGGCATATCTTATATCTACCTCCCAGGGTTATTGTGAGAAAATGGACTAGTATTAGGAACAGAATCTGAAACACTGAGCATTGGGGGAGGTGGGGAGAGGGGAGAGGACAATGGGACATGATATGAATACAATTTCTGGAACCAAACAAAGGGATGGCTCTTTTACTGCACTATTTGAGTACTAGAGAAAACACCAAATAAGAGTACAGGCTTTACTGGAGACAGAATGGAAGGTCTCTGGCAATTTTTCATACAGTGTGATTGGGATAAGGCTGAGCCTAATCAGACAACACACGTGACAATTTTATCTACATTGAATTGGGTAACTTAGTCAGACAACTAGGGCAGTAAGTCCAAAAGTCAAACAGGTCCATGGAATTCAGATGTGGGTGAGGCCCTGCAGAACCCCTTGTCCACATCCTCTCCCTCAGTTTCCAGATGAAGAAATAGAGACTCATAGTGGGGGAAGATTTAACTAAAATAGTTAAGAAGCACAACCAGAATTTGAACCCAGATCCTCTTCCCCCAAATCCAATGTTCTCTCCCAAGGCATTTGCATTGGATTTTCTACAGATAAAGGTGGTGTTAGGAGAGGGTGTAGTTGTAGGTACTTTGAGCAAAGTTCAACAATTATATTCTACTGCTCTTGTGGTGCTAAGTGAAGCTCCCTGGCAATATACATGGGTCTAGTACTAGTGGTCAAGGATGTATGGGAGCTGAAAGGAATTTATTAACCCCAATCCAAATATCAAATGGGCCTGGGGGTCCACTAATCCCCGCCAAAAGGGATTAGTCAAGAATTTGAACTGAGAGAGTCTTTGTTGTGTTGCTCTTAAGTCATTTCAAACTCTTGTGACTCCACTTGGGGTTTTCTTGGCAGAGACACCGGAGTGGTTTGCCATTTCCTTCTCCAGCTCATTTTATAGATGAGGAACTGAAACAAGCAGGGTTAAGTGACTTGCCCAGGGTCATACAGTTAGGAAGTGTCTGAGACCAGATTTATACTCAAGAAGAAAAGTCTTCCTGACTCCAGGCCTAGCACTCTATCCTCTGTGCCACCTATGTCCTTTGTCCTTTGTTAGAGGGTCTTGGGTTTGTTAGCTGAGTCCATTTGTGGGTCTGAGTCACAAAAGTGCTAAAATAGCCCTTAAACTATGAGCTGTCTTATAAAAGAGTTATAGATACTTCTTGTGGGTCAGAAACAGCCTAGATACCTAAAAATAGCACACAGCAGTAGCAATTGAGGGAAGAAGCCATTAGTAGCAGTTTAGTGAAAAAGAAGCAGAAGGCAGCTCTGTAGAAGAAAGAAACCAAGCAGTTAACATCAGCAGCTCACAGCTAAGCAGAGAAAGCAGCCTCACAAGGGAATGTTAGCAGTCTTTACAGGAAAAGTAGTAAGCAACATTAGAAGCAGACAGATAGATGTTTCTGCTAAAGCACAACTCACCAGTGTGAGTGGTCTGAGTTACAAGTGTACTCTCTTCCATCTGTGATGTAGGAATATGTTAGAGAGTGTAATTCTGCATATATGGGAAGTAATTCTTCCATCTTATTTGCCTTGTTATTGTTTTATTAAATGTTTTTGCTTTGAGTTAACATGTCCTTGTTTTGGTCTGGTAAAAGAGTAGCACTGAATGGGGGCTCATAAGCTTTGTCTTTGACTAGACATTAACCCAATAAGTGCCTTGAACATGGGTGTAGCTTTCAGGGGGCCATATTGAAGGTGGTCCATGCTTTATATCAATATAAAGCTTGTCATTCTTTGAAGAATCATCATGGCCCAGAAGTGACCCTGGGTCCTCAAGGATGATGCCTGCAAAACACAAGCTTTTCTATGTCCTACCAAACTTTGGTAGGATATGAATGTGGCCAAGTGACAAATTGCATTCTTATTGCAGGAGGAGCAATGTTGCTGAGTACAAAGGGTTACCACCAAGTAAGAAGCTTTTTTTGTCCATAGCAATCCATAAATGATCTATTAAGATAAATGAAATAATACTTGTAAGGCACAGTGCCTGGCACATAGGAAGCATTTAAGGAATGCTTGTTTCTCTCTTATATAGGATATTTTATATAACTTCTGCAGAGTGGCTGCTCATATAAATGATATCAAAGATCCTCAAAGTATCATTAATTATTCTTTTGTGCATATGTCTTGTCTCCCCAACTAGACTAGCATTCCCTGGAGGGCAGAGACCATGTCCTGTTTTTCTTGATCATTGAGTTCTGCCCATAGTAGAAGCTTAATTAATTTTTTATTGATTAATGAGTCTTCTAGAGTTATGTTTTTAAAGATTCTTGTTCTGATTATATTTAGCAATAAGTGTGAACAAGTATGTTACAATTCTGAATCTGTATTTCCTACATTCATGATCAATACCATTAAGCCATTTAAACATAATTGTAGTAACTACACTGAAATTTGGAATCAGAAGAATGGAAATTGAAACCTTACTCCAACACTGTTAACTGGGTAACCTCTAGCAAGTCACTTCTCCTGGGGAGTAAAAGGAAAGGGAATAAACCTTTGTTGAATGCCTACTATGTGCCAGGCACTCTGCTAGTTTCCTGCTCTTTAAAATGAGGGGGTTGAACTAGATGACCTTTAGAGTTGACCATCCTAAAAGTATTACCAGAAGTAGTCAACATCAAATTCACATGGCCTAAGGGTAGTTCATGAGATTATTGATTTCTTGGAACACTAATTAGCCACCTGAATGTCTGGAGGGTAGTTCCATTAGACTCCTGTTTGGGACTACCCACTCCAAGCAATTCAATTTGACCTAGCTAATAAAAATGGAAACCACTCAATCTCATTAAATGAGAAAAACCTGAGAAACCAGGTCAGAGTAATTGAAAACAGAAGAAACTGAACTCCTTTGGCCCATTATTCAGAAAAAACAGAAAGTCAGAGCCATCGGCTCCTGCAGGAAGACCCATAGCACCAAAATAGAAGGCAATCCTTGCGTGTTTATATTTACCAAAGTCATTTCCCTGGTCTGTCCCACAGAACTGAATTTACCCTTAAAGTCAGAATCATTTAACTTATTAAATATTAACTGGGAGGATCAAATTTTAAAATCCCCTACCAAGGTAAGAACCTAAAGAAGCATCACGTGGAAGTATTCAATTCTCCAGTTTCATGTTTTGCTAAATTTCTTCACTTCTTTTCATTTGATTTCAAGATTATCAGATAGATGCTCCAAAAACGTATAAGTGCTCAGCATCATTTGTTCTGTTGTGGGATGTCTCTCTCCAAAGAGCCTAATCAGTTTATCTTTCAAACACTCAAGAAAAAATACATAAAAGAAAAGAATAGAATAGAAAGCTAGACAAGCCCCTAGGGATCATCCAGTGTTTGGTCTTCTCATTGAAAATGAAGGACAAACACAAGACAAGACAGAGGGCAAGTAGGAACCCAAAGAGGGGAAGAGCCTAACTTAGGATAATGGAGAGAATGGCTAAGGCTTGAACTCAGGTCCGCTATCTTCCAGTCCAGGAGTCTTTTATATTAAACTGATTTGGGATGCTGGAATTATAATATTATAACATTATAGTATGGTGATCTGGTTTCAAATCCTGGCTCCTTTGTCATAGATACTTACCTGTCATGGCATCATCTTCCTGATTTCATTCATGGTCCTCTTTTAGAATGAAAGACAAACCACACAACCCAGGTCTCAATTTCCTCTTCTTCAAAATGAAGGGGTTGGATGAAATTATCAATAAATCTATGATCAGGTGACATCTCTTCTATTCTAGTGCCTTAAAAGATAGAAAAGGTAAAAGTTGGAGCAGGGTGTTCTAGTTTCTGGCCTTGGTGGGAGAAAAGTGTACAGAGAGGCAGCAGGAGAGGCGCTGAGTTGAAGATGAAAGTGAAGGAAGAAACAGAAGCAGGAAGGGGATTTGGAACATTTTGAAATTATGAATAAGGGACAGAAACTTAAGATGAAGAAAGGACAATTAGAGGACTTGAAAAACTAAAGAATGAGAAAAAGAAGAGCTCAATTATTAGTAAGACAACTCAAGCTGAAAGTGGGAAAGAACTCTGGACAAAGGAGGAAAATTGGAGAAGGATGTGAGGAGAAAGATGCAAGGATGAAGACGAGAAGGAAATCTTGAGATGGAGAAGGAGGAAGAAGAATGTGGTAGCAGAAACAGCCATCAATCCTGCACCATGTGGGTGAGGCTAGGTTTTTTTTCCTTAAAGATATTGACTTAATTGGCTGGAAGAACTAAAGGCTCAGGCTATTGGCATGACCTCCTGGATCACATGAGTACAAAAAGTCATGAGAAGCTCCAACTCATTCTTTGATGATTGGCTGGCAGACCACACCATGTGCAACTCAGTGGCAGGGCAATTTAAGGAATCCTTCTCTATCTTCTATGTCATCAGAGAAAATAAAATGTTTCTTTTTTTAAAAATGGAAGAAGAAACAAGGAAGACAGAGGAGATTCCTAGTCTGTGTCAAGAGACTGAAGAGTAAAGGAATGGAGCAAAGAGGAGAAAGGAAAGAAGAAAGGATCACTGAATATGTAACCAAGTAAGAAATAAATAGGCTCTTTCCAAACAGGAAGAGGCTGAACTGTCTGAGGAAAAAGCAGTTGCTTGTTCTCATATATGCCCACAGGTGCTATCAGATGAGAGATTATTCAGTAAGGGTTGAAGAAATAAGAAATAGGTAATGATTATCACTAAATCTTCAGAGGTGTGTTAATAGAGAGATCTGCCATCCATTACACCAGAGGTGTCCAACTTCAATAGAAACAGAGCCACTGACCTCTACATAAAGATCCCTGACATTGCATGTTGACTAAGAAAGCCACATATTAGCATTATCTGTATTCTATTGTATTTTTATTTATTTTGATAAATATTTCCCCATTATATATTAATCTAGTTTGGGACACACTCAAAAGTGTTGCTTGCCAAGTATTTGACATCTTTATTCTAAACCACTACAGAGAATCTCTCAGGTCTTGTCAAGCCAAATGACTGCTATCTGCTTCTGGTGATTTGAGTGTGCACAAATGTTTCTGCTGGAAGGCCTCTGGAAAGCATGGCTAAAGATGCAAGCAAGAAAATGAAGACTTTAAAGGCAATGCTGTCAGTCAAAAGTTGGGCCTCAGAAGAGGAAGGCCCATTTGGGAAATGAGTAAATGGGTGAGAAGAGAGCGTCTGAGAATGAGATCTGGATTTCTGGACCATGGCTTCTATCGCAATGGCAGACTCTTGGACAGAGATGGGATGTACCTACTAAGGGCTGGTGGAGATTCTTTTACTTGGAGTCAAAAGGAAATGGGAAAGAGAAAAAGACCTGTGTCCACCTTCGAAGACGTACACCAGAGAGTGTAGCTACAGTGTAGTACAAAGAATAGCTATGGATAGTGAAACCCAGAAAGGCACAGCAGATAAAAAAGAATCTAAGAAAGTAGGGAACAATAAACCTCAAATTTTCAGATGTCTATACACAAATGCAGAAAGTATGAATAGCAAGAAAGGTAAACTAGATCCCAAGGCAAATATAATCTCAAAGGTATCACTGTGTCTTGACAAATAACCGTTACTGGGATGTGGCTATGTAAAAGTATGCTTTATTTGAAATGAATGAGATAAGCAAAAAGTGGGTTGAAGGAGTCAGTTATTTTGAGTCACATCTGACACTTCAAACCCCATTAAAGTTTTTCTTGGCAGGACACTAGAATAGTTTGCCATTTCTTTCTTCAGCTCATGTTACAGATGAGGAAACTGAGGCAATTGGTAAAATGACTTGTCCAGGGTCACAATCTAGTAAGGGTCTGAGGCCAGATTTGAATTCAGAAAGATGAGTCTTCATGAGTCCAGGCCTAGCTCTCTCTATCTATGGTACCACCTAGTTGCACCCAATAAGCATTTATTAATTGCTTACTATGTGCCATGTATGGGGCCAAGTCCTGGGTGGGGATATAAAGAGGGCAAAAACATGGTGGCTGCTCTCAAGGAGCTCATAGTTTTATGCAGGAGACAGCATGCAAACAATTATATACATACTCTACAAACACAACACAAATAGAGGATGAGAAACTAGCAGATATATGAGGTGTTGGGTGGAGACTGGAAAAAGCCTCCTAAAAGAAGATGAGACTGAACTGAAGCCAAGAGCAGAAGGGATATTCTAGATATGGGAGACAGCCAACAAAAAGGCACCGAGTGGGGGAGATGGATTGTCAAATGTGAAGTAAAGCAAAGAGACCGTTGTCAATGGTCACTGGAAGGGAGGAAAGAGTCAGAAAAGTGGAAAGGTATGTTAGGATGGGCTTTAACGGCCCAACAGAAGACTGTATTTAAAGGGAACTATTCCTACAATGAAATACGAGAACCAGATGGCAGAAAAACATGATGGAGAACATTTGGATGAAGAGCAAAGGAGGCAGAAATAGTAACAATATTGTTATCAAAGTATACTATAGAAAACCTGGACAGAATGAAGAGCTAGGTGAGCAATCTGGGAAATGTATCACCAGCCTAGCATGACAGCATGACGCAGCAGTTGTGATAGACTTCAACTTCCAAATATATGCAAGAGTCATCTCTCCTCAAAGCAAAGACTTTAGCATTTTCTTGACCTATAATTTAACCGTCTGAAAAGTGGGAGAACCAACTGGAGGAACCATTCTGAATCTGATTCTCACCAACAAGAAAGAACTGGTTGCTGGAATGGGAATTATGGAGATCTTGTTGGAGTGGTTACCACTCTGTCTTAGGATTTGGACTAGAGAATGAGAGGACAGAAAGGTATAGTCTGATGCATGTACTAAATTTTGAAATGACAGATTTTAGCAACTCTGAAGAAAAGATAGATGGAATCCAATGGCCTCAAATTCTACAGGAAAAATCATCTCTCAAAGATGAAATTCTGAGAAATAATTAAATGAGAAAGAAAAAAAAGAATTATCCATTAAAATTCTTTTTCATTCATAGAAATTCTAATTTCTAATCAAACCAAACAGGGAACTTAGCAGCCAATTTAGTATATACATACATATGTATACTCCCTCTCCTTCCTTCTCCTCTCCAAAGGAAGATAAATTTGGATGGCCAAAAGATGCCCAGTTGACTTGGGTTTTACTGGCTAGTTTCCTTTCCTTTCCTTTCCTTTCCTTTCTTTCCTTTCCTGTCCTGTCCTGTCCTGTCCTGTCCTTTCCCAAGTTCTCCCAGTGCATCCTGGGCCATCTCCAGTCATCCTGATGAATATCTGGTCACTGGATTCAGATGGCTCTGGAGGAGAAGTGAGGCTGGTGACCTGCACAGGTCACCCTCCCTCACTCAAAGCAAAGTCAAGTGCAAGTCATGTCATCATTTCTCTGATGGCATGGTCTTCTTCCACAGTGAAGGATGAACACAATACACACATACATACATACATACACATATGTACGTGTGTGTATATATATACATCCACACATATATACATATATAATATATGTATTATATAATACATATTATATAATACATATATGTGTATGTGTATATATGTGTGTGTGTGTATATATACATATGATGGAAGCAAGGAAAGAAAACAGAATGAATTTACAAGTGTGACATGGTCCATGTGACAAGGAGTATTAAAGCTCAGAGGTTGAGGAAGTTCAGGACAGCAAAAAGGAGGGGTTTTTTGTTGTGTTTTTTTTTAAGCTACATTGGTAAAAAGATGAAAATCAAAGTAGGACAGGGCCAGGGTTATGCTGGAGCATAACCCAGCTCACAACAGATCGTTAAATTTTCAGTGTGAGCACTTATGCTTCAAAAATAAGCAAACGTTCCAAATCAAGCCATTATAGTTATTTTAGACTTTTAAAAGTGATGGAAAAAATGATAATAATGCATATTAAACTTTAAAGTGTGCCAGGTGTACCCTTTTCCTTCAGAAAACTGGCTACCAACATTTAGCAGCACACCCTGGATAGAACTGATTCCCAAAGTGAATAACAGAAAATAGGGAAAAGATTGCTGTTGTTAAATCATTTCAGTCATATCTGATTCTTCATGACCCCCATCTAAGCAAAGATACTGGAGAGGTTTATCATTTCCTTCTCCAGTTCATGTAACAGATGAGGAAACTGAGGAAAAGAGGGTGAAGTGATTTGCCCAGGGTCACATAGCTAGTGTCTGAGGTCAGATTTGAACTTGAAAAGATGTCTTCCTGTCTCCAGGTCCCCGCTGTATCCGCTGCATCACAGAGTTGCTCAACTCTTACTTTGCTGCTGTTTTCTAAGCCAAGGGACTTTGTCCTGGAAAGGAGAGAACAAAACAGACTAAAAGAGGGTTGATACAAACGAAAACAAGGGAGCTATATTGTAAGAGAGTGCCTAGCTGCCCTTGCCACCTCAAGTCAGCACAAGCAGTTGAACTACATCCTCTGGTACTGAAAGAATAGGCAGATATGATTGCTGAGCCATCATCACAGACCTCTGAAAGATCATGGAGGTTAAAGAGATGTCATGTGATTGGAGAAAGGCAAATTTAGAAATGAAGATTGTGGAAGCTGCAAATTATAAGTCAGTGTTTTCATTTTGATTACTGGCAAAATTCTAGGATGTGTTGTTCAAAGAATCGTTAGTAAACATCTAAAGGAAGTGGTGATCATAAAGAGTCAGTAGGGGAAGGAGGGTAGCTAGATGGTACAATGGATAGAGCACTGGGCCTGGAGTCAGGAAGACCTGAGTTCAAATTTGGCCTCAGACACTGACTAGTCGCAGGATCCCAGGCAAGTTGCCTCAGTTTCCTTATCTGTCAAATGAGCTGGAGAAGTAAATGGCAAATTATTTCAGCATCTTTGAAAGAAAGAAAATCGCAAATGGAGTCACAAAGGGTCAGATATGACTGAAACAAATGGAAAACATCAATCACAAAGAGCCAACATGGTTTCAGCAAAACCATGTGATTGTAGGTTAACCCCATTTCCTTTCCTGGCAGGGTTACTAGAGTGATAGATTGGGGGTGACTAGAGGAATTTTTCACTTTTGTTTTTTAGTGAAGCATTGGACAAAGTTTTTCATGTTACATGTGCAGAAAAGATGTAGAGTTGAAATGTGGATGATAGTATAAGTGGATTCACAATTTGTGGTTGGCTCAACTCAAAGCTGGTCTTTCACGATTGAAGGTAAATTTGAAAGGAGGCCTCCAAGGGGATGCCTGAGGAGTTCTGCTTGTCACAGTGATGTCTAATGTGTTAATCAATGACATGCTCATCCAATCAGCAGATGACATCAATCTAGGAGGATCAGCTAGCTGGTTTGGATGACAGACAGGATAGAATACTGGGTTGAATCTCAGAAGATAAAACTTAACAGTATTATATAAAAAGGTTGACATTTGAATTTAAAAAATCAATTTCACTAGAGATGGGGGAAGCATAGTCTGACAGTAGTTTACGTAAAAATGGCCTAAGGATTTTAGTAGACTGAAAATAGTAACACAAGCTGGTCCATTGGTGCTGCTGTTCAGCCATGTCCAACTCTCAGTTGACCCCATTTGGGGTTTTCTCAGCAGAGAAACTAGGGTGGTTTGCCATTTCCCTCTCCAGTTCATTTTACAGAAGAGAAACTGAGGCAAACAGGGTCAAGTGACCTGTCCAGGGTCACATAGCTAATAAGTGTCTGAGGCTAGAACCAAGGTCTTCCTGACTCTAGGCCTATTACTCTATCCACCGAGCCACCTAGCTGCCCAGTCTTAAGCTGTATTAAAAGAGAAAGGTGAGAACATTTACTATACCTGTGCTGGGTCACACCATTGCTAAGAATTGTACTGAGTCGAAGGAGCCACATTTTTGGAAGGTCATTGATCAGGTAGAGAATGTCTGTCTGCCAGAGGGTGACCAGGCTGGTAAAAGGCTACTAGATTATGCTAGCTGAGGGTCAATTGAAGGAACTGGAGCTGTTAATCCCGGGAAGAGAGAAGACTTAGGAGAAATATTGCAACTATCTTCAAGAATCTGAAAAGTTGCCTCTTATGAGAAGGGTTAAACTTTTGTTTGTCCTTGAAGGGCAGATTAAAAGCAGTTATGAGTCAGTCAGCTAACACTGATTATACATCTACTATGTACCAGACTAAGAGCTAAGTGCAGGAGAGACAAAGAGAGGCAAAACACAGTTTCTGCTCACAAAGATCTCCTTGTCTAATGAGGGGACAACTTGGAAGCAACTATTATAAATGAGATGTAGAGAGAACTGGAGATAATTACAGAGGGAAAGCATCAAGATGGAGGAGGACCAAGAAAGTCTTCTTGTTGAAAGAGAAGCTTTTGTGTGTGTGTTTGTCCTTCATTGCCAAAGAAGACCGTGCCATCAGAGAAATAATGACATGACTTGCATTTGACTTTGTTTTTGAGTGAGGGAGGGCTGTGCAGGTCACCAGTTTCATTTCTCCTCCAGAGTCATCTGAATACAGTGATTAGATATTCATCAGGATGACTGGAGATGACCCAGGATGAGGCAATTGGGGTTAAGTGACTTGCCCAAGGTCACACAGCTAGTGAGTGTCAAGTATCTAGGTGAAATTTGAACTCATGTCCTCCTGACTCCTGCACTGGTGCTTTATCCACTGCACCACCTAGATGCCCCTAAAAAAGAGAAGCTTTAGCTGAGACATGAAGAAAGTCAGGGAAGGTAAGGAGGGAGAGAAGAGGAAGGAGATTCTGGAGAGAAATTTGGAACTATGCCCAAAAGGTTATAAAACTGGGCATACCCTTTGATCCAGCAATAGCACTAGTAGGGCTGTACCCCAGGAAGATCAAAGAAAAGGGAAAAGGATCTACATGTACAAAAATATTTATAGCAACTCTTTCTGTTGTGGCCAAGAACTGAAAATTGAGGGGATGCCCATCAATTGGGGAATGGTTGAACAAGTTGTGGTATATGAATGTAATGGGATACTATCGTGCTATAAGAAGTGATGAACAGGCAGATTTCAGAAAAAAAGACTTTCATGAACTGATTCAGAGTGAAGTGAGAAGAACCAAGAGAACATTGTATACAGTAACAGCAACATTGTGTGATGATCAACTTTGACAGACTTAGCTCTTCTCAGCAACATAATGATCTAAGATGATTCCAAAAGACTCATGATGGAAAATACTATCCACATTCAGAAAAAGAACTATGGAGTCTGAATGCAGATCAAAGCATACTATTTTCTCCTTTTTTTTCTTTCTCATGGTTTTTCCCCTTTGTTCTGATTCTTCTTTCACAACATGACTAATGTGGAAATATGTTTAATATGATTGTACTCATATAGCCTATGTCAGATTGTGTGCCATCTTGGGGAGGGGAAAGGAGAGGGAGGGAGAAAAAAATTGGAACTCAAAATCTTATAAAAGTGAATGTTGAAAACTATCTTTACATGTAATTGGAGAGAATAAAATGCTATCAAGAGGGGGTAGAGGAGAGAAGAGGAGGGAGAGAGTTCCAGACGTAGGGAACAGATAATGAAAAATGATATGACATCATAGGGTGTTGTCTTGACTTGGTGCATGGATTGGAATTCAGTGAGGCAGAGTTGCACAGTCTTCAACCTCTCTCTTTCTTCCTGAGTCATCCTAGTCCAGTGACAAGACAAAAGTCAAGATGCCTGATGATGGCCCAGGATACAGTGGATGACCTTGGTATTTTTGATGTCTGACCAAGCTCTAAGGGCTCCATAGCACCTATTTGTGGTCATTGGAACAAATTGTTTTCATCTACTCATTCAGTCCAGGGAAGTCTTCGCATGCTTGGAATAGATATCCCCCTAAATCATTGATGTTTTTGAGACCTGTTGGTTGGCTGCAACCTGGTTTAGCCTATCTGCTGAGATGGTTTACTGGGGTGTAGTTGTTGCAAATACTACAGCTTTTTGGAATCACAGGTAAGAGTTAGGTGACAGGCATTCACCAAAGGTGATCTGGGGGTTAGTATCTTCTATAAGGAACAGCAAGAAGGGAAGTGTCAGCAGAATACAGAATATGGGGGGAGGGAGAGAAGTGTGTAAGGTGTAAGAAGACTGGAAAAGAAGGAAGGAGCCAGGTTATAAGGTCTTTGAATTATAAGCAGCATTTTGAATTTGATCCTGGAGGTAATAGGGAGCCATTGGAGTTTATAGAATGGGAGTGTAACATGGTAGGATGTGCATGAAGGAAGATCAGTTTGACAGCTGAGTGGAGAATGGATTGAAGTGGGGAGAATTTTGAGGCAGGGGGATTAACTTAGCAAATAGAAAGTGAGGAAGACCTGTGATCAGAGTGGTTATAGTGTCAGAGGAGAAAAGGGGTCTAATAAAAGAAACGTCATGAAGACAGAAACAATAGAATTTGTCAACTGATTGGATTTTAAAGGAATGATAAAGAGTGAGGAGACAAAGATAACACTTAGGTTTTGAGCCTGGGAAGATAGTTGTGGGGAGCCTGCAACTTTGAGGCCACATGTGGCCCTCTAGTTCCTCTGATTCCAGGCTAGGTTGATTGATTCCAAACTTCACAGAACAAATTAAAACAAAGAAGCTTGGATTCAGTCAAAAGGCTGCACCTGAGGACCTACAGGGTCATGTGTGACCTTGAGGTTCAGAGGTTCATAGGTTCTCTGCTCCTGTTTTGGGTTAGTTAAGTAGATCTGAAATCATCAGCATGGAGACGAGATCACCAGTGAAATAGTATAGAAGGAGAAGAGAAGAGGGCCCAGGACAGAACCTGACAGGACCCTCACTGTTAACAGACGATGTGGATGAAGCTCCAGCCAAGGAGACAGAGGAGATCAAAGAGATGAGAGGAGAACCAGGAGAGGGCAATGACATGAAAATTGAGAGAGAAGATCTTCCAGAGGAGAAAAGGATGATCAACAGTGTCAAAGCCTGAAAAAAAATCAAGAAGAATGAGGATTGGAAACACACCATTAGATTTGGCCATTAAGGGATCATTAGTAACTTCAGAGAGCAGTTTTGATTGAATGATGAGGTCAGAAGACCCACTGTACAGAGTTAAGAAGAATATGAGAGGAAAGAAAGTGGGAGTACCTAGTGTAGACAGGTTTCTCAAGGTTAACCCCCAAATGGCAGAAGAGATGGAGTGATGGAAAGATCCGTGGATGGTTTTTTGAAGATGGGGGACCCATGGGCATGCATAAGCACACCACAGGGGCTTGTTAAAGACAGAACCCCAGGAGCCTTCAGAAGATGGGAGGGGCCCATGCTCCTGATGCCTTTTATGGTCAAAATGACTTTTGTCCCCATAGAAATCAGAAACCATGAGCCCAGAGTTTGTCAGGAAATAGTGGGCGTCGTGAATCTATGGCAGTTCTTTTTACAAAACCTGGACTCCAGCAGAGGCAGTAGGGAAGCAATCAGTAGACAAGGAGAGACTGAAGAGTAGTGAGACAGAGATGAGAGAGGGGATATCTGTTGGAGGAATGAGGATGGAATAGGATCACTTGTGCAGGTAGAAGGATTGACCTTGGTGAGGAGGAGGGTCACCTTCATGTGAGACAGTCAAGGAGGAGATAGTAGTCAAGGTATCTGGTGAAGGGAGAGGAAGAAGAGCAGAAAAGGAGCTCTCACAAATAGGTTTCCTTTGTTTTTCAGTGAAATATGAGACAAGGGTCTCACCTGAGGGGAGGGAGAGAGAAGCCATGTTCTACCTGACACAACTTGGTTTCATGATCCTGGGAAAATTATTTAGCCTCTCTGTGCTTTAGGCAATTATCTAAGACTCTAATTTGCAGAGAAATGGGGCTCTGCCTTAGGGTAGAGGGAGTAGTCTCCTCACCCGAAAGCTCCCTACCCTAAAGAAATCCAGGATCCTGTCCCTGTTCCCATACAGCTCTTCCACTAATGCCCAAATTTCTTCTCGGAAGAGAGGTGACCCTGAATTCTTGAAGATAATGGAGGCAAATAAAGCATCTTTACCAATACATCCCACTGCACTAGAACTGTGATTGGAGCATAGTGGGCTTTGCTTGAAAAAAGTCCACCAGTCTAATTTTTCCAACCAGGACCCCAATACAACCCATACTGCATCATGGCTTTTGGAGGAAGGGGAGCTGAGGCCTGCAGCCCTGCTTTTCTGCAGAGACAAATGCAGTGTCTATTGCAAAACCACAACTTCCTCTCTGACTTACATGTGACCTTGTAATCTCCGTCTAGCCTCTAGGCATCTGAGAAAAACCCATATATGGTAATCCCTTGACAAGCTAGCTAGGCAGGTAAGTAAGCAACCCGCTAAACGGTGGGATAGCTCAGCAGCAAACCACAGGGGCTTGTTAAATACAGAACCCCAGGAGCCTTCAGAAAATGGGAGGGGCCCATGTTCCTGATGCCTTTTATGGTCAAAATGGCTTTTGTCCCTGCAGAAATCAGAAACTGTCAGCCCAGGGCCTGCCAGGAAATAGTGGGCAGTTCCTTTTGCAAAAACCTGAACTCCAACAACACTGAAGTCAGTGAGGTCACAATACTCCACCCCTATTTCAAGGAAACTGCAGGTTCTAAGAGCCAAACATAGTCACCAAAAAGTGTTTGTAAGGTCCCTCTGCACACCTCCCCACTGAGTGCCTAGTTCGGTACCTGGCACATTGTCAGTGTTTCATAAATGTGTGTGGATGGAGTCACTCACTAATGAAGGAGAGTTTACACACCAGGCTCATTTGCACAACAGCAATCCTAGGAGACACTGGTTCTGTTTTCAGTTGGTAGCAAGAGTTGCTGACTTTGGGGAAACTCACTGCAAAGTGCTTCTCTTACTTTGACTACCAAGGTGACCTTGGACAAGTCCTTTCACCACTCTGGGACTCAGTTTCTTCATCCATAAGCTGAAAGAGGTTGGCCTCCATGGTCTTTGAGATGCGTTCTAGTTCCCCCCTCTACTCATGTATGCACACCCCCATCTGTTCCAGTAGACTAAGTTCTTTGGGGAGCAGACTTTGTTGGTCATCTTTGTACCCCCAGTGTTTTGCACATAGTAGGTGATAATAACTGTTTGATTTATTGTTGATTAACATCCCCAGATGTAATCTAGGCACTATGAAATTCACCAAAAGATTTTAAACTCCTTCCAGGTGCAAAGCTGTGTGATCCCTACCACACCTGTACAAGCAAGCTTGTCATACCTGGACAAATAAGTACTGTAAAAGGTAGAGTTATCTGGTAAGGACTGAGGAGGAAGAACAATACACCATCTTGGAGGAACCTTGACAATTAGAGCTGATGTCAGAAGAAGCATGTTCTTAGGAAATCACCAAGGAGTCAGAACATAAAACACAGATATCACCAAATTAGAATGAAAACATAGGAATGGTGGGATAATTGGAGCAATTTGACTATTTAAAATAAGTAAAATCTCTCGGCTAATATGACTTCTAGTTGGTCTGTTTTTTGTTTCTTTAAACAGGGCAAAGGAGTGATCCAGAAAAAGTGCTAAAGGAATGTTTGAGGAAGGTAGGGGTGGGGGGAGGGGGAGTCAAGGAAGGCTTCCCAGGAAAGGACTCTCTTAAGCTCAGGGACTAAGAAGAAAGACTGAAAGGAGATGAGAAGGCAGTGCAAACTAGCTGTGAGGAACTGGCTAAGTGTGGGCAGGGAACAAGGTTGGGGTTCCAGGGAGTCAGGGTCCAGACTAAAGAACCCATGGAAAAGGTACCAGATTGGTTTGGCTCTGCTTAGAGGGCTATACATTCGAGTCAAGGAATTGGCAGAGACTTGGAGATCGTCCAGCCCAGTTCATTCATTTTACAGATAAGGAACCTGAGATCTTCTGATGAATTTACTCACCCCAAGTCAGTTTTCTGTCTCCTGGCAGATCCAGGATTTGGAATTCTAACTCAATCCAGAGTTCTTTCCACTCTATGTACAATTTAAGGAAGGCATTAAAATTTAAGTGAATGAGTAAGCAGGCAGTAATATGAAGTAGTTCTACTTCCTCATAGAGCTCAGCTTAAAATTCAGCAGGGGTCCTTAACCCCTTTGACAGTGTGCGGGGCTGACAGACCCCACTTGGAATCGTGTTTTTAAAGGCATAGAACAAAGTACGTAGTATTACAAATTAAACCAATTATATTGAAATAATTAATCATATTTTAAAAAACAATATATACGTATGCATGTATAAGTAGGTGTGTATGTGTACAAATTATATACCTATACATGCACACATATATTTTATTTGTCTATTTATTTTTATACATATACATACACACAACACACACACACACACACACACACACACACACACACATACATATTATTTATTTGTTTGTTCGTTTGTCTTGGCCCCAGATCAAAAACTCCTGATTCGGAGCTTGGTTGAATCTGGCACAATTTGGTCTTTTTGATCCCTAGAAATGACTCCAGGCCACAATGGAGAGGCACTTTAGTGGAAATGAACTGCCTGAGGAGCTTGGGAAGGAAAAGAAGACCCAGAAGGTCAGTTCCTAGGGGGTGTACAGAGAAAGTGGGGGGATCTGTTCCATCCTTGAAGGGAGGGTAAGGGTTAAGTATAAGAGCGATTGGATGGATACAGACTTAGGTTATTTTGAGCACCAGCTGGTGATAGCCTCTTATCCTGCTGAATCAAAGCTTTCCTGTCTTCCTCCACCCCTCGGGTCCTCCCAAGCTCAGCAGAATGTCCCCTGAACAAGAATACGCTGATAAACTCTGAGATGCTACAGGGCATTTGGAGGGCCAATGGGACCTGAAAGGGTCAGGAAAATAAATCACAAATAGAATGAATATTAAAGAACAAAGCACATGTGGGGTGTACCTTGACCGAAGCAGGTCTGTATTCAAATCTCAATTCTGCCATTTGGTGAGACGAATGGCGATTGACTTCATTTCACAGTTTTCTCCTGTAATGAAGATAAGATTCTCCCTAAGGTCCCCTCTAGCTCTGAGTCAGCGGGAAGAATGTTGGACTTGGAGTCAAAAGAGACCTGGGTTTGAATCTTGTTTAATTGGGAGAGGGAAGGAGGGAAAGAACCTTTAGTTTTCTCATCTGTAAAATGGGGATAACCTTGTCTTGTAGTGAGAGATGGTGACTTTGTACAGGTCAGTTTTGGCGTCAAGAAGACCCAGGCATATTAGCCATGGGACCAAATCACTTAAACTCCAAGTGTCCTGGACCACTCTGACTATAAATTGCATGTTTCGAATGAAGTGTTGGTCTCATATTTTCCCCAGCACTTTAAGGGTTACAAGTTACAACAGCCCTGTGAGAGAGATAATGAAAAAAGTAATCAACCAACAAACTTATTCAGCACCTATTATGTGTCGTTTTCCAAATAAGGAAATTGAGGCTTGAATGCCTTACTTGCCCACAGCCACATTGCCAATTAGCGTGAGGCAGGATTTGAACTCCGTTCTCTCCTAACCCTAAGTCCAACACTCTTTCTACTACAACATTCTCTCTCCTTACACGCAGCCTTCATTACCAAATTGAAGTCACCTGCTTGAACCAGTGCTGAAGTCAGAGACGGCAAAGAAACAGAAATTCTGGTACACATTCCCGCCACGCCCGTTATTCTGTTTTAAGCGTATTACTGCCACCTTGTGGGTAAATACTAAATTTAATGGCAGCCAATCTATTCCAAAGTCATCAGATCACCATATCTTCCAAGTAGGAAGAATAACCAAAATTCTTCCTAGGCATCTTCTCTGAACTTCTCTGGAAGGTGATGCCTTGTGAAAGAGCCATAGGTTCCAAACTTCTTGGCAATTTATCAGTCTTTTCAGTCATGTTCTGCCTTTCGTTACCCCATTTGGGGTTTTCTTAGCAGAGATACTGGAATGGTTTGCCATTTCCCTCTCCAGCTCATTTGACAGAAAAGGTAACTGGAGCAAACAGAGTGAAATGACTTGCCCAGAGTCACACAGTGTGTCTGAGGCTGGATTTGAATTCAGGTCTTCCTGAATCGAGACCTGGAGCTCTATCCACTGTGTCACCTATCCTAAATCGATGACGCCTTAGGTCTTCTACTTATTGGTTGTATGTTTAGCCAAATCATTTCTCCTCCATTTCCTTATCTGTAAAACTAGGGGACTAAAAAAATCTCTAAGGGTCCCTGAGAGCTCTAATGTTTTATATAGAAGCATCATGGGAAGAGAACTGGACCTGAAGTTGAGAGAAACTGGGGGTGCCTCTGATATGTATTAGCTATGTTAACTTGGGCAAAACACCACCTCAAATTCTTCACTAGTAAGATGATGATGATGTGATGGTGGTGATGATGATGATGGTGATGATGATGGTGGTGGTGATGATGATGTGATGGTGGTGATGATGATGATGGTGATGATGATGGTGGTGGTGATGATGATGGTGGTGGTGATGATGATGTGATGGTGGTGATGATGATGATGATGATGATGGTGGTGATGGTGATGATTATGATGGTGGTGATGGTGATGATGATGGTGATGATGGTGGTGATGATGGCGGTGATGATGGTGATGTGATGGTGGTGGTAGTGGTGATGATGATGATGGTGATGATGATGGTGATGGTGATGGTGATGGTGATGGTGATGGTGATGGTGATGGTGAAGATAGTGGTGGTGGTGGTGATGATGATGATGGTGGTAGGGGCGATATTTCTTGTACTTACCTTACAGTGCTGCTGTCAGGATTAAATGAGACAATATCTGTAAACTACTTTACAAAACTTTAAAAACTCTTTGTAGTTCTATTCTAAGGCAGAGATGTCAAACGGGCTGCATGAGAGCTGTATGAGGCTTGCAGCACTGCCAAGTAAAGTCTGAACCAGACTAAAATATAATTGGGAAATATTTAACAAAACAAACAAAAACACAATAGAACATAATGTGAATATGTGGTTTTCTAAGTCAAAATGCTGCCTGCAGGCACCTTTATGAAGAGATGACTTCATAAACTCTCTGAGTTTGACAGCACTATTCTCAGACACCTTCAGCTTCACATTGTTTATTCTTTGGGTCCTGACAACTCTAAATTCTTTGATTCTTTGCATTTTTTATTTGTAATATTCATTTATGTCAGAGCCAACTCCAACTGTTTCGAGAGAGCTAATTGCTAAATTTTCAGTGTGAGTATTTATTTATACTTTGGAAATCAACAAATGCAACATATGCCCAGGACAGAAGACTCCATCCCACCCATTATAACTGGATGCAACAAGTACATAGGGAGGGATCTTGAAGAATCATCAGCCCCTTCTCCTGCTGTGGAGAAGGCCTTAGGAATATTGTAGCCAAGACTGGTGACAGCCTCTGTTAACTGAAGTACAGTAGTATTCTTCCTCTCCAGAGATTGACAGCAGCATGGATCATTTGACCTGGAATCTCTCTTACCACCTCGCATTCCTCTCCGGGTTTCAAGTTGTGCCTCAAGTCTTCACTGTGTGAATTAAAATACACAGTCAATCAAGGCCTGTTGCTTTGTCCTAGGTTTGCATGACTAACCAATATCTGAGAATTCTGAGAAAGCTTATTAGCTTCTGAGACAGCTACAATGAACTGGAGCATTTCGATTAAGATGAGTAGGAAGAAAGTAACTGTAATTCCAATACGGTAAACAGTGACCCCTCCGTTTTCTTCATTTCAGACTTGAGAAGAGGAGAGATGTTTAGAACTCATGGTGCCACATACCAACTGTGCAAACCTGGGCAAATCATTACTCCACTGTAGGCTCAGTTCCTTCACAATGAATAGAAGAGCACCTGCCTTGTCATCTGGGGAAGGAAATGGCAAACATGGGGAAGGAAATGGCAAACCTTCCAGTATCTTTGACAAGAAAACCTCAAATGGGGTCATGAAGCGTTAGACACAACTGAATGATGACTGGATGGTAACAGGTGGGCAGTGGCTAGAGCCCAGGATTTGGAGTCAGGAGGACCCGAACATAAATCTAGCCTCAGACGTGTACTAGCTGCGTCACCCTGGGCAAGTCACTTAACCTCAGTTTGCTTTTCCCTGAACATAGCATTCCACCATCTCTCTCCCTATGAAGCCCTCTCAGCACAGCTGGAGCCCCCATATCTGACAGCATCTTTTTTGCTCAGCTCATCCTAAAAGGATTTTTCAAGCATTTTTTATGTGCCAGGCACAGAGAGGGCACAAAGATAAAAATTAGATGGTTCTTTCCCTGGAGGATCTTACATTATAGCGGGGGTTGCAGTACATACAAAGATAAGTAAATATGAACTATAGGCCAGGTTAACGTTAATGTTTCTCTCTAATTTAGGAGCATAGTCATTTGCACGTTGATTCCCCCCGTTAGATTATAAGCTCCCTGAGGGCAGGGACACTTTTTGCCTTTCTTTGTATCGCTAGAGCTCAGCACAGTGCCTGGCACCCAAGAAGCAACTGAGAAATGTTTGTGGACTGATTGGCTGACATAAGTTGTTTCAGAAGAGATGAGGTCACACTGGGGATGCAGGTGGGAGGCAGGGGATAATCAGGGTAGTCCTCTTATCCAGTTTGGTACTTGAAGAGAACCTTGAGGAACCCTAGGGATGGCATAAGGAAGAGGTGAGACAAAGGAGTGTTGCAGATATGGGGGACAGTCTGTTCAAAAGGTCCAAAGGTGGGAATAGGATAGTGTGTAGAAGGAACTCAACATGTGGGCTGGTTTTAGTCAGTCAGTGCGTCAATAAGCATTTATTAAGCACCTACTACATGCAGGTACTGTGCCAACTACTGAGGATACAAAGAAAAGCAAAGGATAGACCCTGCTGCCATGGAGCTCACAATCTCATAGAGGAAAGGTGAAAGAAAATATGCATTTATTAAGCACCTAGTGTGTTCCAGGCAAAGTGCTAAGTACTGGGCATACAAAGAAAGGCAAAAGACAGACCCTGTCTCAAGGAGCTCCCAGTATAATGGGAATTACATGTTGTAATGAATGCTATACAAACAAGGTATATACATAATAAATTGGAAATAATCAACAGAGGGAAGGTAGTAACATTTAGGAGCACTGGGAGAGTCTTCTTGCAGAAGAGGAGGCTTTAGCTGGGACTTGAGGGAAGCCAGGAGAACAAATAGGCTGAGATAAGGAGAGATGGGGGCATAGCCAGAGAAAATGCCCAGGGTCCGAAAATGGAAGAAGGCTAAGTAGGCCTTTGTTTCTGCACTGCAAAGTAGTTGGGTAAGGGAAGTAAGGTGTTAAATAATTAGGAAGTGGGCAGTCTATGAAGGGCTTTAAAAACCAATGAAATAATTTTATGTTTGATTCTAGAACTGAGGAGTCCCAGGTTAGATTTGTGACTTAGGAAGATAATAAAAATAATAGTGGCTAATATTTATATAGCACTTACTACGTCCAGGCACTGTGTTTACTGCTTTCTTTACAAATAAGTCATCTGCTTTTCACAACAACTTCAGCAAGCAGATGCTATTATTATCCTCTTTTTACAGATGGGGAAACTGAGGCAAGCAGAGGTTAAGTGATTTATCCAGGGTCACAATGGCTAGTGTCTGAAGATGGATTCAAACTCAGGTCTTTGGACTCCAGGTCCTGGGCTCCAGTCACTGCCCCACATAACTGCCTATAATCAATTTGACCAATGAGTAGATGGACTGAAGTGGAGAGAGACTTGAGGCAGGGAGATCAACTAATAGGCTAATATAACTGTCCAGGTATAAGGTGATAAAGACCTGCACTGGGATAATGCTAATGTCAGAGGAGAGAGGTGTTATGAGAGATGCTACAAAAGTAGAAATGACTAGACTTTGCAACTGATAAGATATGGTGGAGTAAGATAGAGTCAAGAGTCAAGGATGAAATCCAGGTTGTGAGACGGGGTGACTGCCTGTGAAGATGGTGGTACTCTTAGAGTACTTAGAGCTTGGTTAGACACCAAAGATGCCAAGGTCATTCACTGCATCCTGAGCCATCGCCAGCTGTCTTGACTCTGTCATGCCACTAGATTATGATGACTCTGGGGGAGAGAGTGAGGCTGATGACTTTGTGCAACTCTGCCTCACTTAATTCCAATTTATGCAGGAATCAAAAGACACCCATACCATGTTACTATTATGCCTCAAAAAAGTCCCTTGGTGACAGGCAAGTGATGAAGCAGCATGTGTGGATGTACTGGGAGCTGTAGTCACAACCCTGCACATACAGGTGGCCTAGGCCATAGGGCCATTTCTCACTGAAAGCAGTAGTGGGACTAGGCAGCTCCCTGGGTGTCTGAGAAGTCTTTTAAGGATCATACTGCTCACCTCCTGGTGTGAGGAAGGGGGCTAGAAGAGGTGCCCTAAACATTGTCTGCTTACTCAATCCTGGCCTGATTACCTCGGCAAGCAGGGAATCCCACTATATGGTTGAAACACACACAAAAAATGTACAAAATGTATGAAAACATCTGCAAAGATGATTCCACTTAAAATCGGCACATGGAATGTGCATACACTAATAGACAACATAAAATCCAGTAGACCTGAAAAAAGAACTGCTCTTGTTGAAAGAGAACTCAACAGATATCACATCCAAAAAGCAGCCCTGAGTGAAACAAGGTTGGTAAATGAAGGCCAGCTTACTGAAGTTGGAACTGGATACACCTTTTTCTGGAGTGGGCACAGTGAAAGAGAGCACTGTGAAGCTGGCATTGGTTTTGCAATCAAAACTAATCTAATCAGCAAGCTGGTATGCCTGCCAAAAGGAGTGAATGACAGGCTCATGACAATGCAATTGCCACTCCCAGGAAAATGCCATGCCACCATCATCAGTGCCTATGCTCCCACCATGACAAACCCTGTTGAAGTCAAAGAAAAATTTTGTGAAGACCTAGAGACCCTTATTGTCAACATGCCAAAACAGGACAAGCTTATAATTCTGGATGACTTTAATGCTGGATTAGGCTCAGACTACCAGACTTAGCAGGGAGTCCTAGGGAAGAATGGAGTTGGAAACAGCAATAGCAATGGTCATTTACTGTTGAAGACTTGTGCATCACATGACCTTCTCATCACCAACACTGTCTTCTGTTTACCTAAACCCTATGAAACTTTATGGATGCACCCTCGCAGCAAACATTGGCATCTAATGGACCATGTGATTGTAAGAAGAGATAGACAAGATGTGAGAGTGACAAAGGCAATGTATGGTGCAGAGTGCTGAAATGATCATAGCCTTATCCTTTCCAAGCTGAATTTTCACATTCATCAAAAGTGCCACCCCCAAGGCAAAATGAATTAACGTCAACAAATTAGAGCTCTTCTCTGAGCATGAACAGTTTGCTGATAACTTGGAGGGAAAGTTGAGTCAACACACAGTTGGAAACAGTGGAGCAGAAAAGGGGTGGGCAGCTCTCAGAGATTTAGTGTACAGCACTGCATTTGCTCATCTGGGTCAGAACACTCGCAAACACTAAGACTGGTTTGATGAAAATGATGGGGAAATTCAGAAGCCGCTAAATAAAAAACGATAACTCCACAGGATTTACCAGCAGGATAGTTCATCCATCTCTAAGAAGGCAGCTTTTAATTCCATCAAAAACAAAGTACAAACAAAGCTTAGAGAAATGCAGGATTCCTGGCTCAGTAAGAAGGCAGATGAAATTCAGTTTTATGCTGATAGTAACAATTCAAAGCACTTTTATAATGACCTGAAAGCTATTTATGGACCCAAAACCTATGGTGCATCACAACTACTCAGTGCTGATGGAGTCACATTGATTAGTGATAAGGACATGATTCTAGAGAGATAGGCTGAACACTTCCATAGTGTTCTCAACAGACTATCATCAATCAATGCTGAGGCCATTGACTGTTTACCTCAGGTTGAAGTCAATCCCTCCTTAGCTGAAGTTCCAACTGTAGAAGAGGTTTTGAGGGCCATTAGGCTCCTTTCATGTGGCAAAGCACCTGGTACCGATTCTATTCCAGCTGAGATTTACAAGGTAGGGGGACCACTGCTCTTACAAAAGCTGACCGAAATTTTTCAGGTTATATGGCAAGAGGAGGTTGTCCCCCAGAAGTACAAGGATGCCTCTATTGTCCATCTCTGTCAAGGTAAAGGGAATAGATTGTCCTGCTGTGATTACAGGGGGATCTCTCTCTTAGTCATTGCTGGCAAAATTCTTGCTAGAGCCCTCCTTAATAGGCTGATCCTTCACCTGAAAGATGGTCATATACCTGAAAGCCAGTGTGGCTTCAGAAAGGGCAGAGGAACAGTTGGTGTTTGCTGCATGACAACTCCAGGAGAAATGCCAGCAGCAGAATGGAGGTCTGTACACAACATTTGTAGATCTGAGCAAGGCCTTTGACACTGTTAGTCATGAGGGCTTATGGAAAATTATGTCAAATAAATATTGTATGTCAATTTCATGATGGCATGTTTGCCTGGGTTCTGGATGAAGGACAATGCTCTTGTGCCTTCCCAGTCACCAATGGAGTGAAAGAGGACTGCGCGCTTGCTTCCATGCTTTTTAGCATGATGCTTTCAGCCATGTTGACAAATGCTTTCAATGAGGATAAACATGGCATCAAGGTCAATTACCATATTGATGGTAAGTTCTTCAATTTGAAAAGGCTATAAGCCAAGACCAAAGTGGAGGTAATGTTGGTGCATGATCTTCTGTTTGCAGATGATTGTGCACTCAGTGCAGCCTCTCAAGCTGAGATGCAACAAAGTATGGATCAATTTTCTGCTTCCTGTGCTAATTTTGGTCTAATAATTAACACCAAAAAAACACAGGTGCTCCATCAACCATTACCACACCATCCATATGTGGAACCATCAGTTACAACAAATGGAGAAGTTTTGAATACTGTGGATAAGTTCACTTACCTTGGTAGTGTACTTTCCAGGTATGGACACACTGACAATGAGGTTGACGCACGCATTGCCAGAGCTAGCTCAGTGTTTGGGAGGCTTCCATTTTCAGTTGAGATCACACGCATTTATAAGCTCTGAATTTATTTGAAGTCAGATTTTTAGAGGTGGAAGGGTCCTAGATAGTTCAAATTCTCAATTCTACAGAAAAGGAAACTGAATAAAAAGTTAAAAAGTAAAGTGACTTTTCCAAGGTAGTAGGACACCGGAGAGTTGAATTCGGGTCCTTCAAATTAACATTCATGGCTTTTACCACTATGCCTATATTGTATAACCTTCCTAGGCTGCAGGCTTTTCCTTCTGATCCCAAATGAATTTGTTTTAAAACTTAATGTGAATGTTCTGTTCATGTTTCCTTGGGCTCTAACCTTGAGTATAAAAGATTTTCAGCCTCAATTTTCAGGAGTCAGTCTAGTAAATTTGTAATCTTGACATAGTTAATTCTTGGTTGTTTTCCACATGTACTATGACATCACAAATCTGAACAAGTGGGACCCAGGGGACTGTTAAAGGTACAATTTTTCCACTTCTTTGTTTGTGTCAATATAACTGAGTTCCCTGTGATTATGAGCTATGTCTCTTTTCCCTAAATACAAGCAGATCGTTATAACCATCATTATGAATGCCATTTACTATGTGTTAGAAATAGAGAGAAAAAGAGGGAGGGAGAGAGAGGGAGGAGAGAGAAAGAGAGAGAGAGAGAGAGGAATGTGTGTGTGTGTGTGTATGTGTGTACAGTAAGGCATCTTCTGGCACTACTGAAGAACAAAAAAACTGCCATATACCAAATGGTTCAAATCTGATGATCTTTGAGAGTTTTCTGGTTTGCTTTTCATAGTTGTTCAGTCTCCCCCAATATTAGGGGGTTATTTATCGCTCTTAGGCACTCTCTAGCATATCCCTCTTCCTTTCTGATTTGCATAGACTGGCTGGGAATACAACTAATCAAGTTCATTAGAATTACAGCTATGCCTTCCACATTGAAGGGATTAGGGATGAGACACTCCTGTGATCTGAAAAATCCTAGTAAAATGTTTTGGCCTTCCCTTCATACTAGAGAAGAAATCTGAATTATTATGGTATTAAAACATAAAACTTGTTGATATTATACTATACATACAGTTTATGCATGAATTTCTAAACTTTTTTCTGTCTCTTCTGCTGGCCTTCATGAGTCATCTGTGTCTTTTGCAAAACTCTTCCAAAATTTCCAGTTAATTTTTTATGCTTCCTGTGATATATCAAAACCACAATGAGGAAAGTCTTGGTGTAACTATATGCAAATTGGGGTTTACAGGGATCTAGACACTCTTGTTGGTAAACTGTATCTTATGTTGACCTGAAAGTTTGGTCTAAAGAGGCAAACAAGCTAAATTCATTATTGTTTTCTCCCTGAAAGCTAGCAGTTACATGATCATGGAGCCAGAAGGAAACCTCTGACCAACTAATACAAGAATGACCAGATTTAATCTATTTTAGGACAATCCAAGGAGGTCTGTGTTCCTCAGATTTATGGTCGCTATATGTGTTTAACCATACCATGAGAAAGGAATTTTCTTAATTGAATAAGTTGGAAATACAAGAAGATAAGAGAGTTGACAAAGTGTCAATTGAAATTACAACCCAGGAGATCTCCGTTTTCCTTACCATAAACATGCTGTAACATAGTATATGTCCACAAAATATTAAGATAAGGAAAAAGTCCCATTATTCAAGATACTTTCTTGGGTTAAGGGTCTTATAAAGAATGCTAAGTCAGCCCCATCTAGTCTTGTTGACAAAGGAAGAGGTATTCTCTGAGTTTACATCAGAGAACAAAGAGGCTGTTAGGTCCGGGCTCTTCTTCTGACTGATTAATTTAGGCTCCTCCACTTATTAAAGTCCAAAAATGATATTAAATGATTATCACTTATAAAACATATGGACATTGACTGCTCAGAGACTTAAAAATTTTTTTTCACAGATAGTTTGAGTTTGCTAAGATAACCTTGAAGTTCTAAAATTCTATCATCCATAAGTGAAGTACATCATACTGTATTATGTTATCTTTGTTCAATTATTTTCAGTCCCATCCTACTCATCATTATCCCATTTGGGGTTTTCTTGGCAAAGATACTGGAGTGGTTTGCCATTTCCTTCTCTAGTTTATTACAGATGAGGAAACTGAGACAAACAGGTATTAGGTGACTTGCCCAGGGTCACACAGCTGGTTAGTGTCTGAGAACAGATTTGAACTCAGCAAGATGAGCCTTCCTGACTCCAGGCCACAGAGCTGCCCACAGTATTATATAACCTGTTTGCTCATTTGTTTGTTTTCCCAAAGATGCCATACCAGAATGAAAAGAGAACTGACAGTAAAATCTAAAGGCTTTGGTAGGAGACCTGGATTTGCTACTTACTCATGGTATGAGTTTGGGTAAATCATTTTCCCTTTCTGAGCCTTTATCTATGAAGTGGGAATGGTGCTTTTTGTGTGTGTGTGTGCTACATACCTGCAACAGAGTTACAGTGAGGAATTAACTTGGTAACAATGTTTCTAATTTAATTTCTAAACCATAAGCCACTATATATAAACATGCTGTTATTAGCACCATATTTTGCCTTATAGCATTCAACTTTTCACATGAAGTTTTATCCCTCTCTCTCCAGTCTAATGACTGAATCTTGTGAAGTAATCTAAGTGGCACTATAGTTTGGGGCTTGGAGTTGGGAACCTATGAATTCAAATCCTTTCTTAGACACTTACTAGCTGTGTGACCCTGGTCAAGCCATCAGACCTCTCTGAACCTCACTTTCCTCATCTGTAAAATGAGAGGGTTGGATTTAATGGCCTCTGAGATTCTCCTCTGGTTTTAAACTGATCATTCTATGAACCTGAAGGAAAAGAGATTAGAGATCTAACATTCGGAGGCTCTTCACCTTCTTTTGTTTTTGCTTTTGCATAAGAATCCTTTGGCAGTCTGGTAAAGTTGATAGATTACTTCTTGGAATCATATTATAAAATATATGAAATAAAATGCATACAGTTATAAAGGAAATCAATTATATTGAAATGCAGTTATCAAAATATTAAATACCATAAATAGTACCCCCCCCAAATTCATGGACCCCAATTTAAGAACCTCAGTATTCTAGTTCAGTTTCAACAGAACAAGGAACCTTAGACCCAGAAAGGGGAGGTGATATTGGATGTCACTGATGGAGTTACTGGTATAGGTAAGTGCCTCCCTTGACAATTCTAAGCCACAGAGATCTCTATCTCTTGAACTCATTGTACTTCACTGCCTGAATTGGCAATCTAGAAAGAAGGCCTTGAAAAACAAAGCCCTGGTTTGGAGATTCTTTGCGGCTAACCCATTTTCACTCTTTTTCTAGTTGATAGTGTTGGGACTGTTTCATCTTTTAAGGTCAGAGGGTCCACACCCCCACTGTGGGTGTAGCAAAAAAAGGACAAAAGAACCTTTTACTATGCCTCCAAAGCAAATGCTAAAGATCTTTGGACCTGTTATAGTTACTTTTTTTTTTTTCTCATTCATTCAAGTTCTCTCATTGTGGCGACTTGGAACTGGTAAGTATACTAGAAAATGTTTTTAACTACCAGCTTTCTGGGGGGAAAATGTAGGAAAGTCATACTTCTAAGTTGAATCTGTTATTAACGTTTTCTCTATCATTTTCTTAAGTCTAGATAACCAACAAAACAATAAATCAAGCTCTGATTTGTAGTGTTTAATGATTTTGGAAGTGTAAAGACTCACTGAAAATTGAACCATCAGCTCTCAAGCAGCCATCCAAGCTGACTGCTTACACATCCCTCATTGAAGGTGACCTTGATTTCTGGAAGGGGATTCCAGGAGATCTGGCAGCTCTGGCTGGCTGGAGCGGTGTGTGTAGTACCGACAGTGATGAAATCTTAGATCCTTGGACTATATTTAAGTGAGCAGTTTTAAGTTGGCAAGACTGATGAAATCCCTCATGCTGTTATTGTTTAATCATGTCTGACTCTTTGTGACCCCTTTCAGGGTTTTCTTGGCAAAGATACTGGAGTTGTTTGCCATTTCCTTCTACAGCTCATTTTACAAATGAGGAAACTGAGGCAAACAAGATTAAATGACTTGCCCAGTGTCACATGGCTAGTAAGTTTCTGAGGCCAGATTTGAACTTGAGAAGACGAGTCTTCCTGACTCCATATCCAGTCATCTATCTACCTACTTACCCCTTATATAATAAGAAAGCAAATTTTCACAATTTTTTATTGGTGACATTAAAAATATAACAATAATAGTAAAATAGATTTTTTTATAATATAGATTTACTAATGAAAAGAATGAATTTTTTAGGGGGTAACATTTACGATTCTTAGAGAATTTTAGGGTAAAAATTTAGGATTTTTAGGGGATAACATTTTGCTTGAGGTTCAAAGTTAGTATTCCCTGTCTTCAAAACTGATTTCAAGTGTTCATCTGTAAATGCTGATTTGTAATGAGATTTTAGGTATTTTATCTCTGAAAATATCTTTCCATACTGATAGGTAATGCTAAAATTGATATCGGTTCAGTATCATATGGTTCTAATTCAGCATATTCGCTGTTTGGAAGACAGTCTTGGTAGTTGCCTTAACCATATTACGTTAGTTACACTGTGGATGAATCTCTTCCACTTGAAAGCATTGACTGTTGATCATAGTCTTGAGTACAGTTTTTCAAGATCAAAAAAATGCCAATCTTAGCCCTGAGTTAAAAAAAATTGTAATTACACTTTTGTTCCTCTAATTTTCTTGCTTTAATAGGTATTCGTTGGTAATTTTTAAAATGTCATAGTAAAGCAATGCAACAGCCACTCAAAACGTTGCCCATCATTGCAATTTGTTGTGTGCCAATCAGTTGGCATGATGAGGGACCACATATGGTCTCTGTTCCAACTCCTAATTCTGCCATGGTAGTGATGAGGTAAGAGCCCAAGGTGAGACCTTCGACCTGGAGGGTTTTGGTCCCATATGTCTGAAGGGTCCCAGAAAGCCTGGCCTTGGGAGTGCTCCTTGGATTCCCCTTATTTTATTTAGCATTCTCTTGAGGTCCATTTGGCTCAGCGCAGATATTCCCCACTTTTGATCCTTGATCTTATCAAAATCCAATTGTCTGGACTACCGGCCACTCCCATTAGGATCCTCCCTGGATTTGATCTACATTCCAGGCTGACCTCCCCTATCAAGATCATCCCCAGGACCCCAGACTACTTGACAACACTTGGATTCTTCCCTCAGTCTTTATCTGTATTTAAATTCCATCTCCCCTCCATGAAGGCATTCAGATTCAATCCAGCTCAGATTCTAACTGGGATTGTATCTGGGCTGCTTGCTAATACAAGCGTTACAAATGCTTAGGCTCCTTAAAAGTCAACCCAGTATGACAAATCTTTAATAAACTTTCCTTTTCTTCTGCTTTAGGAAGGCTTGTGTCAAATTCCTTAGAGCATCCCAGCACCCTGACCCTGAACGGTAGCAGCAAAAATGACTAGAGACAAAAAGTAACCACAATATGTGCGTGGCTGTGTTCAAACAAAACTTTATATTAAAAACCATTTTAAATTATTTATTTTAACTACATTTTTTAATTTTAAACACCATTTTTAGCTTGCAGGTCTGTGGGCCATAGTTAGCTGACCCTTGCTCTAAGGAGGGAACAAAGTAAACCTTGATATCACCACTAGAGGGCCCTCCTTTTGTCCCCTGTGAGTGTAACAGGGTGTTAGAATTTTGCTTCCAGAAACCCTGATTCTGACTTGTCCTAGCTATGGTCAATCACAACTTTCCTTGGAGAGCTTTCTAAGACTTGCGTACTAAGTTGTTGATGAGCTGACCATAAAGTGAAAAAGTCCAGTGTCCTTCAGTTTGTTTCTAGTAAAGAAAATTTCGATTTTCTGGTCCCCTTTCCCGCCCTCTACTAGACTGAAAACTTTTAGGTTAAACCTGTATATCCTAGAGGTTTCTTGTATTTCTTGAAAAATTAGTTCCTAATTAATAAGAGAAATGCATATCCAAATACCTTCTCGTTTTCACTCAATACCAAACAAGTTAGTAAAGATGATAAAAGACGGGAAATCTATGTTGAAGGGGTTGTGGCAAGAAAGGTACTAATACCCTGTTGGTTGAGCTGGATAGCTGTTCAATGACTCTGGAAAGCAATTTGAAATTATGCTGAAAATATGAATAAAATATCCATACCCTATGATCCAGAGAGCCAATTGCTTGACTTGAGGCCAGACAGAAAAATCCCAGACACACCAAAATATTTATTGTAGCACTTTCTATAGTGACAAAAAATTGGAAACAAAATAATTGCCCATCAGTTGTGAATGGTTAAATTGGATATAATGGAATATTATTATGCCTAAGATATAAAAATATAAAAGATACAGAGAAGCCAAACTAATACAAAGTGAAGTAAGCAGAACCAGGAAAACAATACCTAATGTTTATTACAATGTAAATGCAAATAAGAATAAGAATAAAAAAGCCCTAAGCAGCTGGGCATGGAAGAAACATGAAAAAATGTACTTTTCTACCTTCTTTGCAGAGGTGGAGATAATGAGTGTATCACATGGCACAGAATATCTCACATAGTTGATGTTTGGTTTTGCTGGGTTTCTGATACACCACCCCCCTTTTTCTTTTTTCCTTGTAGTTATGGGTGAGTTCCACATGTAGGGTGAGGGAAAGAGTAGAAATATAGATGATGTAAAAACAACATATGATTATCTTCAAAAAGGTTGATTTGTAGAAGTATAGTAGAAAGTGAGGTGAATTTGGAGCCAGAGGACTTCAGTTCAAATCTGCTTCTACTGAGTGTCACTGGGCAAATAATGTAGTCAGTTTCTTTATTGGGTTGTAAAAGAAAAGCATTTTATAAACTACAAATGCGTTTTACTTTATACATGATAAACTTTTGGGTTTTGGTGATACCTATGAATCCTTTCTCAAAAAATGTTTTTAAATGTGTAAAGTAAAATTGGTTGATTGGTTGTTGTCCTTCATTCTTGAAGAGGACCAAAATGACATCACCATGATAAAGTCAAGTTTCAATGTGTCCAACTGTGGCTGATCAGACCAATACAAGCTCGGAATGCTCTACCACAGATTGTGCACAGATAGTCCATGTGAACATTTGGGGTGGTTACTCCAAATTTGTGTATCCTATGTTTCCTTTGTGCTATTTCAATTCTGCTTTTCTCATAATAGCACAGCACCTTTTCTGATGAGTGGTCCTGTGCCAGTGTCTCCCATGTTGCACAATTAAATCCAAAGTTCTTGAGCAAGACCATGAGAGTGTCCTTAAATCATTTCTTCTGGCCACCATGTGATTGCCTGCCCGATGCGAGTTCTCTATAAAATAGTCTTTTTGGCAAATGTACATTTTGCATTTGAACAACGTGGCCAGCCCCTCTGAGTTGCGTTCCCTGAAGCATAGTTTGAATGCTTGGCAGTTTAGTTCAAGCAAGGACCTCAGTGTCTGGTACCTTATCCTGCCAAGTGATCCTCAGAATCTTCCTAAGACAGTTCAAATGGAAGCAATTAAATTTCCTGGCATGGCGCTGGTAGACAGGCATACAACAATCAGGTCAGCACAGCAGCTCCATAGACCTTCAGTTTGGTAGTCAGTCTAATACCTCTTCTCTCCCACACTTTTCTTTGGAGCCTCCCAAACACTGAACTAGCTCTGGCAATGCTTGTGTCAACCTCATTGTCAATGTGTACATCCCTGGAAAATACACTGCCAAGGTAAGTGAACTTACTCACAGTATTCAGAAGTTCTCCATTTGTTATAAACCATGGTTCCACGTATGGATGGTGTGGTGATGGCTGATGGAGCACTTGTGTTTTCTTGGTGTTAATTATTAGGCCAAAATTAGCACAGGCAGCAGAAAATTGGTCCATACTTTGTTGTGTCTCAGTTTCAGAGGCTGCACAGAGTGCACCATCTTGTCCCAACAGAAGATCATGCACCAACACTCCTTCCACTTTGGTCTTGACTTGTAGCCTTTTCAAATTGAAGAATTTACCATTGATACATTGAATTACAAAGAGAAAAAATATTGAAACAGTTATCAAAATACATATTTTTATTTTTATTTTATTTTATTTTTTTATTAAATTTTAAATTTTGGGTTACAAATTTTCTCCCCTTTTTTCCCCCTCCCCCCCCCCCCCAGACCCAAGTTTACTAATTGCCCCTGTGACCTATCTGCTCTCTCCTCTATCCTCCCTCCCTGCCCTTGTCTCCGTCTTCTCTTTTGTCCCGTAGGGCTGGATAGCTTTCTTGACCCCTTAACCTGTGTTTCTTGTTACCCAGTGGTAAGAACATTACATTTGGTCCTAACACTTTGAGTTCCAACTTCTTTAGCTCCCTCCCTCTCTACCCCTTCCCCTTGGAAGACAGGCAGTCCAATATAGGCCATATCTGTTTAGTTTTGCAAATGATTTCCATACTAGTTGTGTTGTATAAGACTAACTATATTTCCCTCCATCCTGTCCTGTCCACCATTACTTCTATTTTTTTATGGTCCTTTCCCTCCCCGTAAGTGTCGACCTCGTATTGCATTCTCCTCCCCATGCCCTCCCCTCTATCCTCCCCCCCTTCCTGCTTGTGCCCCTGTCCCCCACTCTCCTGTATTATGAGATAGGTTTTCCTATCAGAATGAGTGTGCATTATATTCTTTCCTTTAGTGGAATGTGATGAGAGTAGATCTCATGTTTTTCTCTTGCCTCCCCTCTTTATCCCACCACTAATAAGTCTTTTGCTTGCCTCTTTTATGAGAGATAATTTGCCCCATATAACTTCTCCCTTTCTCCTCCCAATATTTCTCTCTCACTGCTTGATTTCATTTTTTTTTTTTTTAGTATATGATCCCATCCTCTTCAATTCACTCTGTGCACTCTGTCTCTATGAATGTGTACGTGTGTGCATGTGTGTGTGTGTGTGTGTACTCCCACCCAGTGCTCAGATACTGAAATGTTTCAAGAGTTATAAATATTGTCTTTCCATGTAGGAATGTAAACAGTTCAACTTTAATAAGTCCCTTATGATTTCTCTCCGCTGTTTGCCTTCCCATGGTTCTCTTCATTCTTGTGTTAGAAAGTCAAATTTTCTTTCCAGCTCTGGTCTTTTCATCAGGAAAATTTGAAAGTCTTCTATTTCATTGAAGGACCATTTTTTCTCCTGAAGTATTATACTCAGTTTTGCTGGGTAGGTGATTCTTGGCTTCAGTCCTAGTTCCTTTGACCTCCGGAATATCCTGTTCCATTCCCTTCTATCCCTCAATGTAGAAGGTGCCAGATCCTGTACTATCCTGATTGTATTTCCACAATACTTGAATTGTTTCTTTCTAGCTGCTTGCAATATCTTCTCCTTCACTTGGGAACTCTGGAATTTGGCCACAATGCTCCTAGGAGTTTCTCTTTTTGGATCTCTTTCATGCGGTGTTCTGCGGATTCCTTGAATATTTATTTTGCCTTCTGGTTCTAGAATCTCAGGGCAGTTTTCCTTGATAATTTCGTGGAGAATGATGTCTAGGCTCTTCTTTTGATCATGGTTTTCAGGTAGACCCAGAATTTTTACATTGTCTCTCCTGATTCTATTTTCCAGGTCAGTTGCTTTTCCAATAAGATATTTCACATTATCTTCCATTTTTCGAATCTGCGCGGTATGTTCTGAGATATCTGTCTTTCTCGAAAACTCCTTAGCGTCCATCCGTACCATTCCAGTTTTGAAAGATGTATTTTCTTCAGTGAGCTTTTGAATCTCCTTTTCCATCTGGTTAATTCTGCTTTTGAAAGCATTCTTCTCCTCGTTGGCCCCTTGCACCTCCCTTGCCAGCTGAGTTAGGCTAGTTCTCATGGTGCCAATTTCTTCAAGATTTTTTTGGTTCTCCTTTAGCAGGGAGCTGATCTGCTTTTCATGCTTCTCCCTCATCCCTCTCATTTCCCTTCCCAGTCTTTCCTCCACCTCTCTAACTTGATTTTCAAAATTCCTCTTGAGCTCTTCCATGGCCCGAGCCCATTGGGTGGGCTGGGACACAGAATCCTCAATTTCTGTGTCTTTGCCTGATGGCAAGCCTTGTTCCTCCCCATCAGAAAGGAAGGGAGGAAGTGATTTTTCTCCCATAAAGTACCCTTCAATAGTTTTATTTCTTTTCCCTTTTCTTGGCATTGTCTCCCCCTAGTGGCCTGGCCTCTGAATGTTCTCCTCACATCCACCTCGCCTCCTGGTCCTCCCAGCCAGCGTTTGGGGACTGAGATTCAAATGCTGCTTCCCGCCTTAGGATTTTTGGCGGGGGCAGGGCTGTTATTCAGTGTTAAATTAGGCTCAGGTGCTGAGGTCAGGGGCAGGGCCGCCTCTCTGGCTTAATTCCCTCAGGGGGTTTATACACAGACCTTCCACAATGGATCCAGGCTCCCGCTCGTTTGGGGAGCCCCCCGTCCGCAGCCGCCTCTCAGCCCCCACCTCCCGGGGGGGGGCCCAAGCTATGGGGGCATCACGCTCCCCTCTCAATCCGCCAAAGAGACTCTCTCACCCACCCCCGTCAGTCACCTGTTGGTGGGGGGGGCCGTGCCGCCTCTGAAGATCCCGCCTCCGGAGCCCTCTCAGATCTGTGCCTCTCGGAGCTGTGGCTGCCGCTGCCGCCGCCGCAGGTCCGGGCTGGGCTCTGCGTCTGCAGCGCAACGGACCTTTTGCAAGAGGTTTGCAGGTCCCTCTGTGGGTGGGGGGACCCGCGTGGCCGCTGGATCTCTTTCCCATGGTGTCGCTGCCGCGGCAGGGCTGCTCTCCTCTTCCTGCCCCGGCGCCCAGTCTCCGGCACGAAGGTCCCCCCGTGAGAGGTTTGCAGGTCTCTCCGGAACAGAAATCTCCCTCGCTCCAATATTCCGTGGTCTCTGGGTGCAGAATTCGCCCTGGGTTAGTCCCCTCTGCCGTTCTGTGGTTTGTGTGTTCGGAGCTATGTGTATGTGCGTCTTTCTACTTTGCCATCTTGGCTCCGCCCCTCCAAAATACATATTTTTTAAAAACCCACAAGTTCATAGGTCCTAGGTTCAGAAAGTTTGACCTAGATGATATCTAAATAGTTAGATGGTTCAATGGATAGAGATCTAGACTTGAAGTTGGGAAGACCTCAGATTGACCCTGGGTGAATCACTTAATCTCAGTTTCCTCAACTGTAAAATGGGGGAAATAACAGCTTTTACCTAGCAGGGCTGTTGAATCTGACAGCAGAGGATATTTGTCTAGAAGAGTACCCATTTTGCTCTGTAAATGTTTATTTCCTTCCCAAGCCCGTAATTGTAAGGTTGTTGTGGTGGGGTGGCTGGGGTTGTTGTGGGAGGGGAAGCACCCTAGCTGTATCTCACAAACGCTGAACACACAATTAGCTTTCAATAAACGTCCAATGAACTATAAAATCAAGATCTGAAGGCAAGCAGCTTTGGGTCGGGTAAAGTCTCTCCTTTTCTCCTCGTCTCATTTTAACGTGGAAGGACTCAACCGGCACGTGGGGAAAATAAGGCAGAGACTACATTTCCCAGGAGGCTGTGCATCCCCTCCCCATCGGACGAGCCCATTTGTGGCAGTAGCCTTTAGTATAAGAAATAAATCGGGTTCCACCAGCCCCTATAATCTTTTAAAAGATGATCTCTAGTCTCTCCACATATGGAGTTACCGGAGGGCGGGGGATAAAGGAGTGGAAGGAGCCTCACTGGAAATAGGCCGTATCCTTCTTGCCCTCAAAATTTCTTCCTAGTGAGCCCTCCGTCCTGCAGTCTGTTACCAATCCAAGACCAAAGGCTCCAGCTCCTTCCCCACCTGCTCCTTGTTTGGCCTATTAGACCCACCCTCAGCACACTGCCATTGGCTACGGCCTCCCTCGGATCCCGCCTCCCATTCGTTTCCCCTCCAATGAGAGCGAATGACAGTCCGTCAGAGGCGTCTCCAGGTAACGAGGGGCGGGGAGCGGAGTGCGAGTCGCGGAGTCTGTGGGGTAGCGCCCGGAGGAGCGGCTGCATGGGGCGAGCGGGGCCGCCGTGGCCCGGCGCCGCCGTCAGGGCCGGAAAGCCGAACAACGGAGGGCGGGCGCTGCTGGCCGGGCCCGAGGACTCCGCTTGAGGCGAGTGGGCGGCTTCAGGTAGGGCTCCCGAATTATGAACCTGGGGTTTCTCCCGGTCGGGCTCTTGAATATTAATGAGGCCTCATGATTATTCATTAGGGAGCCTGCCCTTGGGCGTGGGTGGGCTGGGGCGATCGCAGAACCGGCGATCGGGACGGGGGTAGCCCCTGCCTGCCCTGGCCGTACCCGTCGCGGGAGAAGGAGAGGCCCGAGAGGGCAATGAACCAGAGCAGTCAGCTTGGTGCGATGGACAGAGGGGCGAATTTGAATGACAGAGGTCTTGGGTTCGAGTTCCGTCTCCTGGAGCAAATCGCTTAGTCTGGCAGCACGTAGTATGGCCACAACTATTTAACAAGCGCCTACTGTGATATAATAATAGCGAGCATTTATACTGAAATTTAAGGTTTGCAACATCAGCCCAGTTTGATCCTCACAACCATCCTGTGAGTGGATGCTTATTATTAAAGCATTATTATTATTAAAGGGATCCCCGTTTAATAGATTAGGAAAATTGAAGCCCAGGGAGGTTAAAGTGACTTGTCCTAATTAATAAGTGCCCTGAGACCCAGGCCTAGTGGGTGAACTGTTTGCTTTACCAAGTAATTTGCTGTTGCATATTTTAAAATATTTACTTTGTACATAGACTTTTGAATATTTTATTATTAAATTTAATTTTAAAAATTATTTAACATTCTTTATTTTTATCTGTTAACATTCATTTTTAAAAAGTTTTGAGTTCCTCCCCCACTCATTGAGAAGGCAAGCTATATGATCTCAATTATATATCATATATGTAAACTTTTAAGATGAAGTAAGGTAGGTGTGTACCTCTGTCACCTTTTGCAAAGGTTTGAGAAAGCCAACAAACCTCTTCTGACTGTTTATATTCAGTATGGATAGACTGGTCTGAGGATGTGGACAGGAAGTAAAAATTAGCTGTCCCCTATGCTAGAGATATATTGAAAGACATAGGCTAAAAGATTTTGCTAGAAGTAATTAGGGAACCGGTAAGGATTAGTTTGGCAAGACATTACCAGTAAGAAGAATATTTATGTGCTAGGTGCTGAGGATGCAAAGACAACAGTGAAAAACAGTGCTCATCCTCAAAGAATCATTGGAACTATTGTTGCATTTATGCAGACAGCTAAGGACAAGATAATTTGGCTGGAAAGTTTGTGAAGTGGGTAATGTGAATCAGAAAGGAGCTTCCAGTCACTCAGACTGGAAACCCCAGAAGCATCTCCACCATTTCCCTCTCCCTCACCACCCATCTCTGGTCAGTCAGTTATCTGGTCTTGCCTGTTCTCCCTTAGCAAGTTGCCTGTGTCCCCATTGCCATAGGAGGTACTTTAGAAAATGAAGGCTTATTGAATTGTTGAAAAGGAATATAGTCCATTGCCCTTTCTCCTCACCTCTAGCAAAAGCCAGTAAGCACTCACCTTTAGTGAGCTGGTGCTCAAGAAAAGTTGACTTGTCCAGATAACCATTTTAGGAAGTGTCCCTCTCCTAAATCGCATAGCTATCAAATTATTTGGAAAATAAAGGTGTTGAATTTCCTGATAGAATACAAGATTCTGACTCTTTTCCTTCTTGTAAATTACTTGTCTCTCTGGGCCTTTTCCCTGCTGGTAGATCAGTCACTGATTCCTGACCTACAGCTTCCAGGCCAGCGATTCTTAGCCTGATAGTTTTCTGTTGTGACATACCTTGAAGTCTGCTGCTTTAAGAATTAATATTGCAAGTGCTTTCTCTTACACCTTGTCCTGAGTCTCTGATGCTGCCTTGAATCTGCCCACCAGTGGCTTTCTGCCCAGGTTTCTCTATATCGAGCCCCTTCTCCTGGCCTGTTGACAATTTCCCAATCCCCTGGCACCTGTCCATTTGGTTCTTGTTTGAAATCTAGTTCACTAGAGGGTAAGTGTGGTGTGTAGAGTGTTTTAAGGAGACCTTGGATTCAGTCCCACTTCTGCCTCAGAACCTCAGTTTCCCAAGCTGTAAAATGAGCTTCTAAGATCTTGTGTGATATTTTTTGAAGAATGAAGGAGCCTCTTTATATTATAACCAGTAGGTTGAGTGTTTAAGAAAGGAGAATGAGTGAGTGGGAGGTGGAGCCCCAAGTTTTGCTAATTGGGAATAAAGCCTTTGAACAGACTTAGCAGTGCTAAGTTACTTTGAAATTCTGCAGACCTTGCCTTGGACAGGACTCTCATTTGGATAGTATTCAGCTTGAGTCAGGAGTGACCTGTCATGCCCAGCATCAGCAGCAACAAAATAAAATAATGAAGTTTGTGGACATACACAATAAACCTTACAACTCTTCACATCTTTAAAAACTTTATGTAACATGTCTTCCTTTTTCTGGAGTCACTTTGTTTTATGTTATTTGACATGCATTCCTTAATTCTTTATCATGAAACCATACTCATCACACTGGATATTAAATGTAACTTTGACAAGTAGTCCATTTTCCCAAGCCAGTTTTGATAATAACCCATGGGTTTTCAATGGAATTTAAATCAGGTGAGTTCTCAGACTATTGAAGCATATTTATCTCTCTCTCTTGAAGAAATTGGTTAATCTTTGGTGCCATGTGGGTAGATTGCAATATTCTGTCTCCGTTTGGGAATGTTTATAATTCTGGGAGTCTGTTCATACTGGAGTTCATAATTCCTCAGAAGAGATCAGAATTCTAGGCCCACTGAGGGTAAAACGTGATCAGGACCATGTTTTGGTTGGGTTTATAGTCTGAGGACGATGTCCAGCTTGTGCTGGCTCACTGGGACTCTTATGAATACAATTTTGGTAGAGACTTGAGTGCAAAGTGACCTGTTTCGCATACCCCAGTTTTTGTATTGTATTGCCCAAGACAGGGTGTGGTTTTTTTTCCTCATAGTGCCTTTAAAAGAAACAACCACCAAACCCTGATTTTCTCTTTCTTACCAATGTTAAGAAGCCCAGGCCTCATCTGTAGATACCTCCAGCTGCCAGACCCTCCTACAGCCTTGCTTGCTTTCTGAGCATTAATCAGGTTGTTTATCTGCAGAAGCTTCTTGTCACTTCTTGGTGGTTTTCCTTTCTTTGTTGCATCTGATTCTTTTTTTGTGGTGAATCTGAAACCTTGAACTTGAATCCTTGACTTCTCCATACCAGCAGCTGTGCACTATTGCTAATGGTCAGTGCTGTGTGCTTTTTAATGATTTAAGGCAAGTCTGCAAGCATTTTTTAAGCACCTCCTTTAGGGCTGTGGATACAAAAGGAGGGGAAAAAAAAATCAATCCTTGCTCTTCAGCTCACAATCTAATGGGGAGATAACATGCAAACACCAGTGTACAAATGAGAGAGCCACAGTATAAATTGGAGAGGATCACAAAAGGAAGCCACTAGCATGAAGAGGGGATCAGGGAAGGTTGCTTACAGAAGGTGGGATTTGAACTGGGACTTGCAGGAAGCCCGGAAACAGAGATAAAAGGAAGAGAGTTCTGGGCATGGGGAGAGCCAGTGAGAATGCTCCCAGGCAGAAGATGGATTGTTTTCCAGGACTAGCAGGAAGTCCACTATGATTGGATTTCATGGTGCTTGGCAAGGGAGGAAGGGGTAAGAAGATCTGAAAGGCAGGAAGGAATGGGTCGGGCTACACAGGGATTTAAAAGCCAAACAGGATTTTATTTTTGATGGTGGAGGCACTGGAAGCTACTGGAGCTGATTGGCTGGAGGACTGACACAATCAGTCCTGTGCTTTTGGAAGAGCTCTTGAATTGCTGAATGGAAGGCAACAAGTTGGTTGGTTGGTTGTTGTCCTTCGTCTTTGGAGAGGACCAAAATGACATCAACCATTGTAAAGTGAAATTTCAGTGTGTCTGATCAGACCAATATGAGCTTGGAATGCTCTACCACAGGCTGGGTACAGATAATCCGTGTGAGTATTTGGGGTGGTTATCCCAAATTTGCACATCCTCCATTTACTTTGTGCTGTCTCAATTCTGCTTTTCTCAAAGAGCACAGCACCCTTTCTGATGTGGGTAAACCATGCTGAGTGGTCCTGTGCCAGTGTCTCCCACATTGCACAATTAAATCCAAAGTTCTTGAGAGTGTCCTTGTATCACTTCTGACCACCATGTGATCACCTGCCCCATGCAAGTTCTCCATAAAATAGTTTTTTCTGCAAGTGTACATTTTGCATTTGAAACGTAGCCAGCCCATCAGAGTTGCACTCTCTGAAGCATAGATTGAATACTTGGCAGTTCAGCTCAGGCAAGGACTTCAGTGTCTGATACCTTATCATGCCAGGTGATCCTCAGAATCTTCCTAAGACAGTTCATATGGAAGCAATTCAGTTTCCTGGCATGGCACTGGTAGATTGTCATATGACAAGCATATGACAATGAGGTCAGCACAGCAGCTCTGTAGACCTTCACTTTGGTAGTCAGTCTAATACCTCTTCTCTCCCAAACCTTGACTTCAACCTGAGGTAAACAGCCAATGGCCTCAACATTGATTGATGATGGTCTGTTGAGAACACTATAGAAGTGTTCAGCCCATCTCTCTAGGATCATGTCCTTATCACTAATCAATGTGACTCCATCAGCACTGAGTATTTGTGATGCACCATAGATTTTTGGTTCATAAATAGCTTTCAGGGAATCATAAAAGTGCTTTGGATTGTTACTATCAGCATAAAAACTGCCTTCTTACTGAGCCAGGAATCCTGCCTCTCTCTGCGCTTTGCTTGTACTTTGCTTTTGATGGAATTAAATGCTGCCTTCTTAGAGGGAGATGAACTACTGCTGGTAAATCCTGTAGAGTTCATGTTTTTCATTTAGCAGCTTCTGAATTTCCCCATCATTTTCATCAAACCAGTCTTGGTGTTTGCAAGTGTTCTGACCCAGATGGGCAAATGCAGGGCTGTGCACCAAAACTCTGAGAGCTGCCCACTCTTCTTCTGCTCCACTGTTGCAAACTGTATGTTGGCTCAACTTTCCCTCCAAGTCAGCAGCCAACTGTTCATGCTCATAGAAGAGCTCTAATTTGTTGACATTAATTCTTCTGTCAGTCATTTTGCCTTGGGGGGCATCACTTTCGATGAATGCGAATATTTGGGTTGGAAAGGATAAGTCTATGATCAGTCCATCTCTGCACCACACATTGCCTTTGTCACCCTCACATCTTGTCTGTCTCTTCTCCTTACAATCACATAGTCTGTTAGACGCCAGTGTTTGCTGAGAGGGTACATCCATGAAGTTTTACTGTGCTTAGGTAAATGGAAAACTGCCAGGCCTAGAGGCCTGTGGGCTACCCGAGTCTTCCCTTACCTCTATTGGAGGTCTTCGGTTGGCCAAACCGGATGCTCGTATGAGAGAAAGGACGTTCCAGAGTCGAACAAGGGTTGAGCTTTATTTCAGGGTCTAGTTACAAGTGCAGAGGAATTCTTCCTTAGGAGGGAGCGAAGAATCTCCCAAGGAGGCAAAGATCTTACAATAAGAGATTGGAAGTAGAAGTATAAGTGGGGAGAGAGGGGGAAGGGAGAGAGGAGAGAGGAAAAGCGGAGCCTTGTTGCCCTCACACGTGGCCCCTCCGCCCAAGAGAGCTTTCAGGCTTTCCTGATCCTATTTAAGTTCTCCAGCCGCATAGTTTGCATCTGAATACCGTGCTGTAGGTGTGCCCAGATCCGGGACAATCTCGAGGGCGGGGAGAGCTCTCTCCCATCACGTTTCTCATGGAAAGAGGCGGAAATACACGAGATAGCTCGGTTCACCTCGATTCCCATTCGTTTCCTGGGGGGTCTCGTGAGAACTCTAAGATTTAGAAGTTCCCACCTTTACCCGCCCGAGACTGTCCACATGGAATTGAGCTTCCAACCCTAGCAGAAAACAATGCTGGTGATGAGGTCACGTGATCCGCAAGTCTTCAGCAGTAAATGACCACTGCTGTTGCTGTTTCCAACTCCATTCCTCCGTAGGACTCCCTGCCAAGTCTGGTAGTCTGAACCTACTCTAGCATTAAAGTCACCCAGAATTATAAACTTGTCCTGTTTTGGCATGTTGGTGATAAGGGTCTCTAGGTCTTCATAAAATTTTTATTTGACTTCATCAGGGTTTGTCATAGGCACTGATGACGGTGGCATGGCATTTTCCTGGGAGTGGCAATTGCATTGTCATTAGCCTATCATTCACTCCTTTTGGCAGGCATACCAGCTTGCTGATTAGATTAGTTTTGATTGCAAAACCAATGCCAGCTTCACGGCACTCCCCTTCACTGTGCCCACTCCAGAAAAAGGTGTATCCAGCTCCAACTTCAGTAATCTGGCCTTCATTTGCCAATCTTGTTTCCCTCAGAGCTGCTATTTGGATGTGATACCTATTGAATTCTCTTGCAATAAGAGTAGTTCTTCTTTCAGGTCTACTGGATTTTGTGTTGTCTGTTAGTGTGCACACATTCCGCATTCCACAATGGTGAGTGGAATCATCTTTGCAAATATTTTCGTACATTTTTTCGTGTTTTGACCACAGAGTGGGATTCCCTTCCTGCCGCAGTAATCAGGCCAGGGTTGAGTAAGCAACTTTTCTAGCCCCCTTCCTCACACCAGGAGGTGAGCAGTACAATCCTTAAAAGGCTACTCAGACACCCAGGGGGCTGCGGAATCCCACTGCTGCTTTCAGTAAGAAACAACCCTATGGCCTGGGCTGCCTGTGTTAAGCGCTCCATATCACCTACTTCATCTGCCTTCATGGCTGTTGGAACAAATTGTTCTCATCCGCCCATTCCACCGGATGAAGTCTTCACATGCTTGGGGTAGACACCTTCCTAACTCACCAACTGGTTTGAGAACCCTTGGTTACCCACAACCTGGTTTGGCCCATCTGCCAAAATGGTTTACCAGGTGTGGCTGCTGCACATGCTGCAGCTTCTTAGAGCCACAGGTGAGAGTTAGGTAGACTAGGTAGATACCTAAGGTGGAAAGAGCCCTGAAAAGGGCTTGGCAGCCATCACACCAAAGGCACTGGTCCTCCCTGAACACACTGTACACCCCAAGGTAACAAGTAGGGAAAGGCTGGAGGCTGGGAGACCAGTGGAAAGGCAGTAGCTGTAACTTGTATGTTGTTTCCTTGGAGTGATGACATTATTAAAAACAGTAAAAGAGAACAGTGACACAAGCATGTGTTTATGGCATGACATTCAGCATTCAAGGACTAACTAAAGGTAAAGAAACCTGTTCAGTCTGGTTTCATCCAGGTAAGGTCACCTGTTGTAAGTAGCAGCACATATTCATGACCATTGTTGTCACAAAATGAAGCCATTTCAAAACTCTTCCTTGTCCAGTGTAGTTCACATACCATCAGACTACGTATACGCCCATGGGGAAGTGACTTAACCTCTGGACCTTGGTTAGAGGGACTCATCTGTAAAATGGGGATAATAATCTACCTCACAAGGTTGCCCTGAGTTGGTCAACTTGCATTTATAAAATAGCTGCTATGTACCAAGCACTGTGTTAAGTGCTAAGGATACAGAGAAAGGCAGAAAGAGAAAGGGAAAACTCCTGACTTCCAAGGAGCCCAGTATCTAATGGGGGAAGCAGCTAAGTACAAATAAGATCTGTATCGTACAAGTTTGGGAGTAATCTCAGAGGGAAGGCATGATGATTGAAGAGGACCAGGAAAAGAAAGACTTCTTGTAGAATTTTATTGGAGAAGAGAAGGAAACCAGGAAAGGAAGATGAGGGAGTGGTTCTAAGAGTGGAGGCAAAAATTCCCAGAGACTGTCAGGAGATTGAGTATCTATGGTGAGGAATAGTAAGGAGGCTGAGGTCACCAGCTGGAAGAGGAGGAGGAGGCCGGGTCACACAGAGCTTTGAATGTTGAACAGAATATTGAGTGTTTGATCCTGGGGTAATAGGGAGCCACTGGAATAGATTGAACTGGGGAGAGGGATTTGATGTGGTTGGACTTCCATCTCCGGAAGACTAATCTGACAGCTGAATGATGAGTGGGCCAAAGTGGAGAAAGGCCTAAGGCTGGCCCACCCAAACAGGCAAGTGAAGGAGGAGGGCCCTCCCCAGGCTGGTAGTAGTGTCAGGGGAGGGAAGGCTCAGGTATTGGAGAGAGGGTAGACATTGCTCCACAGGCAGAAATGAGGATCAGATGAGCATCGAATGGTGTGCAACTGAATAATTATACACAAGATACTTTGTAAACCTGAAAAGGAATATGTTAATTATGATTGTATTGAAACGTAAGTTTCATTTACACCTGATTAAAACCCATTAATTTTATTACCTTGGAGTAGAGTTGAATTACCCAAGTGGAAAGTGCCTGTTCTTAATGCCTGGCCCACAGGGACCTGGAGCTGGTAGTTTTAGCTCAAGAGCAAAGTCCTTGGCCTGAGAGCTGTGCTTTCAAATTAATGCTCTATTGTCTGTGATGGGGGAAAGCATGAACAGCTTCCTGGCCTAACCACACATCTGGTCTCTCCTCTTTGTAGGTGAGTGCCTGGCTGCCTGCGGTTTTTGTGTCTGTAGGAGCTGAATTTGACCACAGTATGGCTATGTGCATCTCTCTGTGTTCATGTGTCAGAAATATAATCATTTCTTTCATTTTGTAAATTGGTCACTGTTGTAAACTAGGAAACTTCTATCTCCAGCCAGTAAATATTATTGACCTCATTTTTCTACAATTGTCTAATGTTAAATGAGGATTTCGTGTTTACTGTCCCTCTCCATAGGCAAGTCACTAAATCTCTCTGGGCATCTGTAAAATGAGATTGGACCAGGTGTGGTTTCTTATAGTCCCTCCCAGCTCTACAGCTACAATCTTATTTTTTTAATTATTTTTTTTTCAATAAAAAAGCACTTGTTTTCTCTTCCTTCTAAACCATCCCCCACTGGAAAAAAATAAAAAGAAACAAAATATATGCAGCAAGTAGACATAATCAAACAAAAACATTTTTTCCTACATCTGCATATGTAGTCTGTTACCTCTGAGTCAGTAGGTGGGCAGCATTCTGTAGAGTTCTTAAGTCTTTCAAAACTTGTTTTTATGTGTTGTACTATAAATTGTTCTAGTTTGGCTCACATGCTGATTAGCTCAAAGCAGGGTTCAGCTGGTAACCTGTCCTTCCTTCCCTCTTCCTTGGTTGTAAAAACTTTTGTTGTTCATTCGTTTCAGTTTTTCTGATTCTTTGTGACCCTACTTGGGATTTTTTTTGGCAAAGATACTGGAGTGGTTTTTCATTTTCTTCTCTAGCTCGTTTTACAGATGAAGAAACTGAGGTAAACAGGATTAAGTGACTTGCTCAAGGTCACACAGCTAGTAAGTGATATATACTTTAATCCTGCAGGATATCTGTAATTTCAAATTCCATCTGCTCAAATAGTAACCTATCATGAGTTTCCTCTTCTGCAGCCCCAGCCCTTGTCTTCCCATATATTCTTTACAGGTGAGTCCACTTGCTTGGTGGGCCTTTCCTCAGCTTTCTTGGTGTCATGTGACCAGCAGGCATTCTGTCCATTGGTTATCCCTTGCTCCATGTATGCTAATTGCCATATGTATAATGAATTAAAACTATTTTTAAAAATTGCAGCAACTTCCTCAAGGAGTAATATAATGTTTTGGATTGGGTCCGTGTGTGTTTATATCATAGTTGGAGATGGAGGAGACTTTTGTGGTCATTCCCCCCATTTTACAGTTGAGGAAACTGAGGCTTATAAGGCAATAAGTGGTAGAGGCAGGATTTGAACTTTTATCCTTTGACTCCAGCCCTCTTCCCACAATCCCACACAGAATGTATGAGAAACTCAGTCACTTACCAGTTGTGGGACCCTGGTCCTTGACCTCTTGAAACTTCCATTTTCTATCTGTAAATTGAGGATAGTATTTGCACCACATAATTCACAGACTTGTTGGGAAAGTGCTGTGTAGAGTTACCCATTAATCAATTAATTAATTAATTAATTAAGTTTTAGTTTTCAGCATTCACTTTTATAAGATTTTGAGTTCTAAAATTCCCCTCTCCCCAAGATGACATGCAATATAGGTTATCATGTACAATCATATTAAACATTTCCACATTAGTCATGTTATGAAAGAGGAATCAGAACAAAAGGGGAAAATCATGAGAAAGAAAAAACAAACGCAAAAGCAAAAAAAGAGAAAGAGAAAATAGTATCCTTCAAGCAGCATGCTAACTCCGTAGTTCTTTTTCTGGAGGCAGATAGCATTTTCCATCATGAGTCTTTTGGAATTGTCTTGGATCTTGCATCGCTGAGAAGAGCTGTCTGCTAAAGTTGATCGTCATACGGTGTTGCTGTTACTGTGTACAATGTTTTACTGGTTCTGCTCACTTCACTCAGCATCAGTTTATGCAAATCTTTCCAGATTTTTTCTGAAATGCACCTGCTCATTCATTTTTTTATGGAACAATAGTATTCCATTATATTTTCATAACACAATTTGTTTAGTCGTTTCCCAGTGGATGGGTGCCAGGCCTAGAGGCCTGTGTGGGCTACCCGAGTCTTTCTTACCTCACCTCCGAGGTCTTCGGTTGGCCAAAACCGGATGCACATATGAGAGAAAGGACGTTCCAGAGTCGAACAAGGGTTGAGCTTTATTTCAGGGTCTAGTTACAAGTGCAGGGGGGTCTTCCTTAGGAGGAAGAGGGGGAGATTTCCTAAGGAGGCTAGGATCTTAAGGGCTTGGAAATAGAAGTACAAGCGGGGAGAGAGGGGGAGGGGAGAGAGGAAAGAAGAGGAGCGGAGCCTACTGTCCTCTTGGCTCCACACGTGCTAAGAGAGCTTTTTGGGCTTCCTCAATCCTACTTAACCTTCAGCCTCACAGTTTGCATCTCAATACCGTGCTGTTAGGTAACTAGGTGTGCTCCAATCCGGGACAATCTCGAGGGCAGGGAGACTCCACCCATCACGTATCTCCCGGGGAGAGGCGGAAATACCCGAGCTAGCCGAGCTAGCTCAGTCTGACCTTCTCGAACCCCCGCTGTTCATGGAGGGCCTCGTAAGACTCTAAGATTTAGAAGTCCCACTTTTACCCGCCCGAGACCATCCACAAGGAATTGAGCTTCCAATCCCATCATCCCCTTAATTTCCAGTTCTTGGCCACCATGAAAAGAGCTGCTATAAATATTTTGGTACATGTGGGTCCTTTTCCCTTTTTTACGATCTCTTTGGGATATGACCTAGCAGTGGTATTGTTGGATAGAAGGGTATGCACAGTTTTATAGCCCTTGGCTATAGCCCTTTGGGCATAGTTCCAGATTGCTGAATCTCTCGTTTATATAGCACTTTCAGTCATTCAACCAATAAACATACATTAAGCATACCAGGCACTGTGTTAAGTGCTAGGGATACAAAGATATGCAAAAGATAGCCTCCTCCCTCAAGGACCTTAGTCTAATAGGGGAGATAGCTTGCAAACATAGGAGAAATAGGAAATGCTTAACAGAGCAAGGGCACTAGAATTAAGTGGGGCTGGGTTTCCTAGTAGAAGGTGAGATTTTAGCAGGGACTTAAAGGAAACCAGAGAGTTCAGTAGTTGGAGCAGAGGAGGGAGAACATTTAGGTATGAAGGACCATCGGAGAGAATGCCTGGAGCTGAGTTCATGGGATGGCCAGCAGGCCAGTGTCATTGTATCAAAGAGTATTTGGTAGGGAGTAAGATATAAGAGGACTGACGAGGTAACAGGGGTCTAGGTTGTGAAGGACTTTGAATGCCAAACAGCTTTTTTTTCAATTCAATCCTGTGGAAATAGTTTCGGTGGAGTTCATTGAGTAGGGACGTGACATAGCCAGAAAATCACTTTAGTGGCAGAATGAAGGATGGATTGTTGTGTTTGTCCCTTGTTTTCAGGGAAATGATGACGTGGCTTGTAATTGACTTTGATTTGAGGGAGGGAAGGAGAGCTGTGCAAGGTCACCAGCCTCACTTTCTCCTCCAGAGCCATCTGGATCCAGTGACCAGATAATCACCAGGATGACTGGAGATGGCCCAGGATGCACTGGGAGACCCTGGCCCTTTTAGGCTAAGGCCTTTTCTGGTACTCACTTTAAGTGAGGTAATGCCCATTCAGGGAATAGCCCTTGCCTCTTTAAGGAGTGAGTTAAGGGTTAGCCCCTTTGATTAAAAACAAAATAAAAAAAGATCAAATTGGGAGGGGAAAACCCTCATGAGGGTAGTGGTAGTGTCAGAGGAGAGAAACAGGTGTATTCAAGAGATGTTGCAAAGTTGAAATCGATAAGCCTTAGCAACAGATTGGATAGGTACAGGGGTGACAGATAATGAGGATGAGACTGAGGATGGTGTTGTCCTCTACAGTATTAGGGAAGGCATGAGGTGGGGAGTGGGGGAGAGTTTGGGGAAAGATAATGAGTACCATTTTGGACGTGAATATAAGATACCTACTGGACATCTAGTTTGAGATGTCTAAAAAGAATTTGGAGATGTGAGGTTAGAGATCAAGAGAGTTTTGGGAAGGATAGATGGCTTTGAAAGTCATTAGCATAGAGAGTCATTACCATAGAGGGAGAAGAGAAGTGGATCCAGGACAGACGCCTTAGTAATACCTATGGTTAGAGGTCATGGTCTGAAGAAGATCCAACAAAGGAGACAGAAGAAGCAGTCAGATAGAATGAGAGGCATTAGAGAATGTTCTAAAAATCAAGGAGGAGAAATCAACAGTGTCAAAGGCTGCAGAGAAGTCAATGGGAATGAAGAAAGATAGAAGGCCATTGAATTTCATAACTAAGATCATTAGTAACTTTGGAGAGAGCAGTTTCAGTTGAATATTAAGGATGAAAGCCAGATTGTAAGAAAATAAGAGGAAAGCTGATAATACTTATTATAGAAGGCCTTTTTGAATTGTACACAAAGGGCAGAAGAGATTCCGGATAATAATTGTTGGTGATGGAAGGATCAAGTGAGGGTTTTTTGAGGATAGAGTAGTCGTGGGAATGAACTAGTAAACAAGGAGATATTGAAAATATGTGAAAGACTGGGGATGACAAGAGGAGATTTTTTGTTGGAGGAGACAAGATGGAATGGGACCACTTGAACAAGTAGAGTGGTTAATCCTGGTCAGGCCGTTTCTTTATGTGAGACAGGGATGAAGGAGAGAATGGCAGAAGGCACCTGAGGGTTAAGCAGATGAGCTTTTCCCAACTCTTGTAACAAATGGTCCCAATATTTTATGTAAAATATAAAGCAAGTTCTCAGCTGGGAGATTTGAGGAGGGCTGAAGAGGTTTAGGAGAGCTGCTGTGGAGAGTGGAGCTGTGATAGGATTGCCTGGTGGCAGTGAGGGCCCAGTTGAGGCTGTGTAACAGAAATTTGTAGTAGATCCAACCAGGATGGTTGGGTAATTTTCTCTGCCTTTGTTCAGCAGCACCGAGGTAGGCACTAAGGTTGCAGACGGTGAGAGTGATCCGAAACTGAGGTTTGACTGGGCATAATCAGTGATATAAGGGGGCTGGGGATTCAAGAGAGGAAGATGGTGTGGAGTTGAATTGGTTCAGCAAGGGGTCAAGATAAGAAAAGGGACAGAATGGTTAGTGCAAGTGAGAAGCTTGGGAGAGAATTACAGGATTAAAAGATTGGAGGTTGTAGTGTGGACACAAAGTAGGGTTTTCTAAGAGAAGGCAGATGGAGAAGTGAGAAGCCAATAGATTATGGTGGGATAAGGCAATTTCAGAATTCTTGAACAAAGAAGGGGTACATTTGTGGGTGGTGGAAAGATCGAGGGTATGGCCATATTTGTGTGTGACTGAGGTGAGGCTCAGTAGTTGGAGCATTTGAGGGAGTCAATATGAATGTCAGAGTCTCTCAGTATGAGGGCAGGAGCAGGAAGGGAAGAAAAATTGTAAATGAGGTATTGAACTCACTGAGGAAGGAAGGGGAATAACCTGGGAATCTGTAGCAAGCAGCTAGGAGGATTTTGATTGGGTGGCAGATATGAATAGAATGAACCCCAAAGGAAGAAAGGTTACTGAATGAAGAGGAAGTAGAGAATCTGGAAGTGGTAATGGGGAGCAAGGGGTATTCCAACTACCCTAGCGCAACTACTGAGTCGAGAAGAATGAATAACAGTGCAACTGGTACTGGAAAGGGTGGCCAAGGAGGCCATGTCATCACAGGGGAGCCAGGTTTCAGTAAGCTTGTAGATGGTAGGAATGGGAGAGAAAAAGTTTTAAGATTGGTTTAAGCTTGTTGCCCATAGAACAGGCATTCTAGAGGGTACAGTGAAAGGGGTGGGTAGTGTTTGGTTGAATCTTTAGGGTGGGAGGATTGAGGGGGATGGGAATGAGAAATTGGGTGGTAGCAGGTGAGGAATGGGGTTTGGATGATGAATGATGATCTACAGGAGTTCAGTATCACTGGGGTGAGGGCTATGGCCAGGTATGAGAATGTTCACTATAGGGTAGAGGCCACTATTCCTTCCCAGCGGAGTTTGGAGATGGAGTTGAAGGCAAGTATGGTATGAGATAAGAGTCATACAGATGGGAGACCCTGCTTCCAAAGGCTGAAGATTAGGTAGGAAAAGGACATAGTTGGAGATGGATGTTGTACCTGCACAACGGGAGATAGTCCCATTCTCCACCACCTTTCCTCTTCTTCCCTCAAAGGACAGGTACAATAGCAGATGGAAGGCCTGAAGTCAGAGGATATCTTGCTCCTCTTTGCATTGGAGGTTCTCCACATCCCTGTTGGGAGATTGGACTGGCAGTAGGAAGTGGAGGTTGCCTTGTACAAATGGATGTCATTGCTTTGAGGTAGATGGAAGAGGCCTTCCTTCAGAGAATATGCTGCACCCAACAAGAACGAGGGCCCAGGGCCCTCCAGAAGTCTGAGGTCTTCTTACCCAAGGAAGCTGCCTTTGAGGTGGCTACATGAAGAGATAGATTCACTGCACAAGGGGATGTCCTTTCAGGCAGATGGAAGATGCCTTCCCTCCAGAGACACATTGCACCCAATAGGAGATGGAAGGCACAAGGTGCTCACCCCATCTGAGGAGCTGTGACTCTTCTCCTCACCCAAGGAGGTTGGCAGTGAGGCAGCAGCAAGAAGTGGACTGATGTTTACAGATTTATTATAGTTATATCAACATACACACGTGTGTGTGTATGTACATATATATGGATATATGCACATATATACATATAAATACACAATGATGAAGGATATAGATAGCTCTGGAGTCAAAAGACCTCAGTTCAAATTCTGTCTCAGTGATGACCTGTGTGATTTTGGACGAGTGATTTAATTGCCCTGGACCTCAATTTCCTTATCTGTAAAATGAAGAAGTTGGACTATCCTCTTTATAAAACTAAGGCTTTTGCTTTAAGTCTAGTTTTTTTTTCTTTCCTGGACCATTTTGGTTATTTTGGAGGGACTGCTTTTGTTCTGGTAGGGGAACTTGGCTTCAATCAGAAGATGCAGCTCATTGATTGAGAAGGGGCTGGAAGTGGTAGAGTTAGGAATACAAAGATAATGGTATTGGTTCTGCTGAAGTCCAGGAGACCCTTCAGCATCCTGCAAAGTCAGGAATGAGTGCCTTTGTAGTTAACTTTGGAACTTGGTTGGGATTTGGAGACTTTGCCTTCATTGTGGAAATTAGTTTATATCCACATTGTACATATGATTGTGTGTGTGTGTGTGTGTGTATGTATGTATGTGTTTCTGACAGTGTCAACTTTTTGCGGGCAAGTAATGTTTTGTTCTTTGTCTTCATATCCCAAGCATCCAGCACAGTTCCTGGCACATAGCAGGGATTTATCAAATACTTATAGCATGAATGAAGAATAATTCATATCTGAGATTCTCTGCTGGGTCTTTCTAAAAATGTTCATATTTTAAGTACTAGTATGCTAGTTACCACAGTTAGGTGGCACAGTGGATAGGGTGCCAGGCTTGAAGTCAGGAAGACTCATCTTTGTGAGTTCAGATCTGACCCCTGGGCAAAATAATCCCTTGACCCTGTTTGCTTCAGTTTCCTCATCTGTCAAATGAACTGGAGAAGGAAATGGAAAACCTCTCCAGAATCTTTGTCAAGAAAATCCCAAATGGAATCGTGAAGAGTCAGACATGACTGAAATGACTGAATAACAACAGTGGTAATTATCTTGTAACTCGGGGAGAAGTAAAGTCTTTGTATAGTAAATTAGCTTAAAATATTTTTTGGTTGGTTTTTGTTACAGCATCTAACATGGCACCTTGCTATGTTTAGGAGGGGTTCAGTAAAAATAGTACTTGTTTCATATATATATAGTTGAATTTTCAAATTCATTGGTTTTCTCACTGGAAAATCTTGAAATTTTTTTTTTTTACTGGTAATAAACTAAAATTCAGCTTGTTAAAGTTCTGATTAAAACTTCTCAGTGATTTTATGTGAATTGACTTTTATTGAATTTTTTGTTTTTGGGTAATAATGATATATTTATTGTAAGTTCCCACTTAAAATAGGGAAATTGGGACAGGGAGTATGTGTATGAGGAATTTCTCTTTCTAATGAAAAAACCTTTTCTCTTTACCTTGAAGAAAAGTTAGATTACAATCTAAAAAGAAATTAAGGTATTTTCTTGTTACTATAAGTGCTTTTGCTCTTGCTAGTAGTAATGCTGTTTTCAGGTCATACCTTTTTGTGAAGCATTCAAATTGTTTAAAAATTGTTGTAGCCTGTGGATGGAGATAGCAGAAAACATTAAATTATTAATAACCATCATGTCTGATTCTGCAGTACTCTTTCTTCCTTCCCCAAACTACATGCAGTAACCTTTAAAATTAAAAAGCCCTCACACAAAATCAGTATAGTTAGAATGAGGGAAGCTAAGGATTGGGGGGGAGAATCATTGTATTTAATAACTTTACTAAAATCTTTAGGGAATTGATAAAAAGATTACTATTCATTTACAATCATAATATTTTTGGAGTTGGAAGGAACCTTAGCAGCCACCACCCAGTCCTCTTCATTTTGGCATAACAATGACTTGTACAAAATACCTGACAAGTGTTCATTCCACATTTTATGGTAGATTTCCATTGAGGAGAGAACCTGTTGTCTTCTTAAGTGATCTGTTTGAGTTTTGCATTACTAGGAAGTTTTTCTTTACAGTAAGTCTAAGTTAGCTTCTAATTCTGCCGCCTGGGGCCAGCCATATGAAACCAGGATGACACGGGCCCCTTCGACTCAGAGATCCCATTTCTGGCAGATGCTGCAGGGAGATGAAAGACAAAAAGAAAGGTCCCACATACACTAAAGTATTTATAGTGTCACTTCTGCAGTGCAGTGGCAAGAAACTGTGAGCAGAGTACATGCCTATCATTTGGGAGATGATGGCTCAATACATTGTGAAACATGAATGTAACGGAATCTTGGTGCCCATTAGAAATGACATGAAGAGTTCAGAGAAGCATGGGAAAGCTCAGATGAACTGATGCAGTCGTCATTCCTTTGCCTGCCCATCCCCGTGCTGAGAATGCACAGCTGCCTTGTCTCACCCGCAGAGACAGTCTCTCTCTTCATTTAAGACATAGCTCAGTTAACTTACTACGAGAAGCCTTTCCTGCTCTTCCCAACTACTAGTCACATCCATTTCAAACTTTGATTCAGGCAACTAGGTGGTGTGGTGGACACAGTGTTGGACTTTATGTCAGGAAGTCCTCAGTTCAGATGCTACCTTAATATATTTACTAGCTATCAGACCTTGAGTAAGTCCCTTAACCTGATTCAATCTCAGTTTTATTTTCTCTAAAACAGGGTTAACAGTAGCACTTACCTCACAATGTCACGAGCATGAAATGAGATATGTAAGCACTGTGCCAACCTCAAAGAGCTTGGTTTTAGTTAACTACTTTGTACTTCGTGTTTATTAGCTTTATGTTTGTGTTGCATGTTTTGTTAGATGTACTTAGGTGATTCCCCCATTAGAATGTAAACTAATTGCAAATAGAAGTTGTTTTTATTCTTTGTACATGTATCACCAGTTCCTGGCACGTAAAAGGTACTTAATAAATACTGATTTATTTTAGCAGTCAGAACCAGCAAAACAATATATGTCACTATAAAAATTTAAGCAAAAAAACTGAGCACTGAGTAATTCAAGTGACTAAGTTTGTCCCTGGAGAGGAGTTGAGAAAAGGTACCTCCTTCCTTTCACTGGAGAATTTTGGGCCAAGGGGTGGGGAATATGGCATGTGCTATGGTATGGCTAGGTGTGGTTGATAGGTTGGTTGATTTTATTGATCTGCTTTCTTTTGTTTTTTTAATCTAAAACCTCATCTTATTTTATCTTTTTAAAAATTTAATTAATTTGTTTTTAATTTTCAATGATCACTTCTTCATAAGTTTTAAATTTTCTACCCTTCCCTCCCCAAGACAGCATGCAATCTTATATGGGTTCTACACATACATTCTTATTAAACACATTTTCACATTAGTCATGTTGCATAGAAGAATTAAAATGAACGGGAGAAACCAAACCCAAACAAAACATAACACAAGAGAAAATGGTCTGCTTCTTTTTGCGTTCTCATTCTGTAGTTCTTTCTCTGGATGTCAATGGCATTTTGCCTCAAGAGTCCTTTGGGAATGTGTTAGGTCCTTGCATTGCTGAGGAGCTAAGTCTATCAGAAACAGTCCTTGCACACTGTGGCTGTTTCTACGTACAATGTTCTCCTGGTTCTGCTCACTTCACTCAGCATCAGTTCATGTAAGTCCTTCCAGGCCTCTCTGAAGTCTACCTGCTCATCATTTCTTATAGCATAGTACTATCCCATGACATTCATGTATCACAGCTTGTTCAGCCATTCCCCAATTGATGGGTATCCCCTTGATTTCCAGTTCTTGGCCACCACAAAAAGAGCCGCTATAAATATTTTTGTGCATATGGATCCTCCCATTTTTATGATCTCTCTGGGATGCAGTCCTAGAAGATCTGCTGCTTTCTTCTAAAATCTTTATTCCAAGGACTGGATGACTTACTAGGCCCAGGAGGGACATATTCGAAAATGAAATGATGTAAAAACAAAAGGCATCATTAAAAAGTTATGATAAAATAAAAACGTGTGCTCATTGATTTGGAATGACTGTACAAATTGTGGACTATACGCACTTCCTCTAAGGAAGGTGAGTATGAAGAATTTAGAGGAACTATGGGAAGACTTCTACGAAGAGATACAAAGTGAAGAAAGCCAAGTGGAAAGAACAACAATGTAACCCACCTAAACCGCAATAGGCAACAAACTAGTTAATGTTGAGATCTTACCAGAATACAAGGGCGAGTTCCATTTTCTGTTCCCATTCAGTTGTTTGGATTTTGTAGAGGCTTGTTTTGATGTCTGTTGAGACATGTCTTGTCAAAATGAAATGTTAATAAATGTCTTAAAAAAAAAGTAAAACACCAAGTTTGCAGAAGTTGATATCATAATCACAGAGACTTTGAAGGCCAGTTGATCAGCAATAATTTATTAAGCTTGTACTGTGCACGATGAGGCCTGCCCTCCAAGATCTTACACTCTAAGAAGAGGAAGCACCATGATAATGATAGCCAATAGCCAACATACGTAGGACCTACTATGTACCAGGCAGCATGCTAAATGCTTTACAATTATTTCAGTTGATCCTCAGAATAACCCTGGGAGGAAGGTGCTGTTATTACCCTTGCTTTACAGAGGAGAAAACTGAGGCAAACAGAAGTTAGTGACTTCTCCAGGGTCCCCCATCTAATAACTGTCTAAGGCAGGATATGAACTCAGATCTTTCTGACTCCAGACCCAGTACTCTATCCATTGTACCACAACAAAATATGTAAATAGATGTCTACATCTGTGTGTACATGAATAGATACAAAGTAGATATAAAGTCATTTTAGGAGGAAGACACTTGTAACTGGTGAAATCAGGAAGTGCTTCATGTAGATGTTGGCATCTGAGCTGAGGATAGATGGAACTAGCCATTCTAAGAGGCAGAGTTGGAAAGGAGTGCCTTCCATGTGTGGGAGGTAGCCTGGACCAAGGCCTGCAAATAGGAGATGAATGGAGGGCTGTGTGGCAGTAAAAAGAGAAGGCCGATTTGGCCAAGGAAATCATTTAGAATAAACCTGGAAAGGGAGGTGAAGGCCAGGTTGTGAAGGGCTTTAAAGTCAAATCAAGTTGCTCACATTTGATCTTAGAGGTAATGAGGAGTCAATGGAGTTTATTGCCATTCTAACCATCTCCTGGTTAGATCAGCTCAACTGTGCAGAGGAGTAGGTAGAGACAAGGCTGGGAGACTAATTAGGACAGTACACGTAATAACAGTTGTTTGGTCTAGAGATGATGAAGGTTTGGCCTAAGGTGTTTGGGTGTATGAATGGAGAAAAGTGTTAGAGATGTGAAGGCTCTTTGTGTGCCTTGGAGAAATCATTTCGTTTCTCTGAGCCTCTGTCTACTTCTTTGTAAAGAAGGGATGATGATACATTGTACACACTACAGAGTTATGGTAGAAGTTTATCAAATGCAGTGGAAGTATAAGCTCCGATTGGTGTTTTTACCTTTGCCTAGAAAATTAGGTTGTTTTTTTAAAGATACATTTCTTTTGCACAGGCACAACCAATGCAACCAAGATTAGAAGAAAAGCAGAAAATTTGAGGGAAAAGTCTTACAGCAAGTATCTCTGATAAAGGCCTCATTTCTCAGACATGTAGAAAAGTGTGTCAAATTTATAGAAAAAGAGCCATTCCTTAATTGATAAATGGTCAAAGGATATGAACAGGCAATTTTCAGAAGAAATCAAAGCTATCTATAGTCATATGAAAAAATGCCCTAATCACTATTGATTAGAGAATTGAAAATTAAAATAACTCTGAAGTACTCCTTCACACCTATCAAATTGGCTAATATGACAGAAAAAGAAAAATGATAAATGTTGGAGGGGATGTGGGGACATTGGTAGGCTTGAGAACTGATCCAAGCATTCAGGAAAGCAGTTTGGAACTATGTCCAAAGGGCTATAAAATTGTGCATACCCTTTGATCCAGCAATACTACTATTGTACCCCAAAATGATAATAATAAAAGAGAGGTAGGGAAGGACCCACTTATACAAAAGAAAAATTTAGCAGCTCTTTTTGTGGTGGCAAAGAATTGGAAGTTGAGGGGTTGTGCATCATTGGGGAATGGCTGGACAAGCTTGTGGTGCTATCACTACTATTGTGCTAGAGGGAGTGACAAGGGAGAAAAGACTTCCATGCTGGATGAAGTGAGCAAAATCAGGAGAACATTCTACACAGTAACAACCACATTGTGGGATGATCACTAGATCTGAAGGACTTAGGATGAAAAATGCTATCTACCTTCAGAGAAAGAACTGATGGAGTTTGAATACAGACTGAAACATACTGTTTTTCACTTTATCGTTTTTTTCTATGTGTGTCTTTGTGAGGTGCTCTGTGTTTTCTGTTACAACGTGACTAATATGGGATTAGGTTTTGCACAACTGCACATGTGTAACTTATGGTAAATTGCTCACCTTCTCAGGGAGGTGAAAGAAGGGAGGAAGGAATGGAGGAAAATTTGGAACTCAAATTTTTTTAAAAAGTGTTAAAATTGTTTTTACGTGTATTTGGGGGAAAACTAAAATATTGTTTTAAAAAGACACATTTCCTATTGTCATCTTTTGTTTTTCCACAGGTGGAAAGGCCATCTGTCACCTTTTTTGCTGCAATGTCACCTCACTGAATGTTCCCCACCCCCACTCCCCCATTTGCTTTGTCTGGTAAGGAGATGTTTGCCATCATCTTCTCTGCTAGTCTAGAAGTTAGTTCTTGCCTTTGCTTGTAATCCCATTCCTGCTTTGCTCCATGACTAAATCCAAAAGGTATAGAGAAGTGGCATCGTGGAGTCAGGCCTCTTTCCTTTTTTGGAAAGAAGGGGAAAGCAAGGAAATCAATAAGCATTTACGTGACACCTAGTAGGTGCCAGACACTGTGCTGTGCACTTTATATAGACTATCTCACTTGATTTGATCCTTACAACAACCCTGCAAGGAAGGTGCTGCTGTTTTCGCCCTTTAACAGTTGAGGAAACTGAGACAAACACACTTGCCCAAGGTTATACAAGTCAGTGTTGGAGTCCTGATTTGAACTCAGGCCTTCCTGATTCTAGACTAGCTCTTTAAGCATTGTGCCACTTAGCTGCCTAAATATTCCCTCCTCTTGTTTCTTTTGTTATGATTTGGTCATATACACCCACACACTTATTCCTGATAATATAACCACCCTCAAACTACAGATCTGCAGATGTGTGTATGTACATTTTGGTCTGACCCTATGATTCCCTGAGTGTAGGAATGGCTGAATGAAGGTTGCCAGCTCCTGTAATTTAGTCTTAGAGAATTGTCCAGGGCCCTGGAGGCCTGGATGACTTGCTTGTGGTCACAGAGCTTGTATGTTTACAGCAGGCCTTGAATCCAGGCCTTCCTGACTTCGTCTGCCTCTAACATGTATGTGTGTGTGTGAACCTTACTATTTTTTTCCATTTCCCTCCTCAAAAATCATTTTAACATTAAACTGCTTTCCAGCAGCGAGTGGTTTTCTTAAATTGTGTACCATGACCTTTAATTTGTACTATTTAGAAAGCTGTCATTGTACTGGTCTAATACATTTTAGCTGAAAATGGCTATTTTCACCTAGATTATATGATTGTAACCTTTACTTCCATCTTTGTGTTTTTCACTCCTTTTCCTTATAGGATTCTGTCACAAGGAAGAAAAGATGGGGAATAAACAAACAAGTTGCCATCACAATTACTTCTCACGGTTTCTACCTGAAGAACAAGCTGAGATTGATGGATTGTTTGCGGCCATAACAGGGGGTTTGGAGATGATGTCCCGTGGAAAGAACAGAAGGTCTTTCCCAGTCCCTATCTCCTTGGAGATGTTAAAGGCAAGAATCTGAGATGACTTTGAGTGTTCTGGAATGAAACTGTGCCATGGTCAGAGTGGGAGAGCTCGGCCGGAGATGGGACCCAGTGCGGCAGTCACATTCGCACTGTGCACAGAGTTACTTTTGAATATAGATATGCCCTGTAGCCTGGTAATTTCATATCAGTTCCAGTGAAATAATGAAGCAACATATTTTAAGACCCAACTCAGGAATAACTAAAATGCCTTCATCCTGCTTCCTCATTTTAATCCCTGTCGGCTGCAAGTTCCTCCTCTGTGCAGTGACAGGGTTGGACTAGAATGACATCTAAAGTCTCTTTGCCTTTAATCTGTGATCCTAGAACTACACAGTTATTGGCCTTGGGCATTTTAGGAAGTTAGTCATTGACTATTGTCAATCTCTGCCTGGCCCAAATGTTTGATAATTAGTTACAGTAGTGAGCCTGAAGCTTGACTAGTAACTAAAATACTTAGGAGATTTCAGCTTTCAGGTATTATGTACATCTAAATGAACATATTAAGACTAAATCAATTTCTTAAATAATTATTTACTAATTGGTATTTTTGAACCTACCATATGATGGTCATGGTAAGTTGTGTATTATTAAATTTTGCTACTTTGGTGTACAATGAGAAAGCAAACCAAATTTACTGAGAAAGTTATGTGGTAAAGGAAATTCCTATCAAGAATATCACACGTAGAATAGAAAAATTCGAAAGAAAAGATTGTTCTAAGGGAGTAAAGTTTTTCTCTGTATTGATTTCATGGTGGTCATCTTTTGTTCATATGGCTCTCACTCCATGGAAAGTGTAGTAGGTAATATTAGAGCAGCAGTGGCACCACGTTGATAATTAGGAGACCAGATCTACTGCATGAGCCACTGGCAGAGTACAAAGTAGTCTCAGTCCAGGCTCTTGGCTCTCCTGAGTTGTATCCACTCCCTTTTGGGGTTTCTTTAGCTTCCTGGTGCCAACAAACCCAGAAATCTGAGAATATATGATGACATTGGCTTTATAGCATTGACTGGGGAAGATAGGTGGGTTGTAATCAGCAATAAAACAGACCCGTGTAATTTTGTCACTTTTGTAGTGCTTGGTAACATTGTAAAAGTTTCTCATAGGGCTTAGGTGATAGAGAAGTTTAGTCACTTTGATAATTTGTGGATCTAAGGTCTCATCACTGTAAATGCTCACTCAGAAATCATAGATTAAAACCCATTCCTGCCATCTTCTCCTCTTCAATGTGATCACTCACAAATCTTTTCAGTGGGGTTCCCTACCACATATGGAGAATCTCCTTCCAGCTCTCTTGACATGGCGGGTATACCAGTGGAGCACACAGGCTGTGTGTTGTTTTTTTTGCATCATCCATCTGACTTGCTTCACGCTGCTTCTTTTGTCCAGTTCTTCATTGGAGTGGGCTGTAGCCTCCTTCTGACCACCATGTATCTCTCTGTTGCCCTCGAGTCAGCCTGTAGCTTTGGTGACTGTAGTATTATATCACTAATAGCCACCATATAAAATCATTCAGGAGAATGTTGATGGGCCTTTGTTTCAAGGAAAAACTTTGGGCCGTTAAAAACAGTGTGATTTCCCAAATGCAATCCAGTCTGCTTTTCTTATTTGATTCTGGGCTCAGTTTATCATCCATCTTTCATGTCCTAAGTTCTACAGAATGATGAACGAACTCTGTGAGCTTTCCATGCAAATGAATACCTTCTCTGGACAATAAGCATTCTTCTTTTTTCCAGGAAAAAAAAGTAGATGATTCCTCTGAGTGATCACGGGTCTCATTTAGGAGGCTTTGCAGTATTCTGGGACTATGTCTATCAGTACAATTGTCAATACATTGTAAATACGAAAATATACATTTTACCATCTGAGGGGGATCAATTTTTGATTTGTACACCCCCATGAAATGGTAAGTGTATTTAGCAAGTTCTCTTTTGGAAGTAGTCATCGGTGAGCTCCATGGGCACCTGTATTCTCTATACTGTATTATTCTCTCATGAAACCATAGTGATGTGGTCTGTCATAGAATGCTGTTTATAAAATCCATAACTTCGTTAAGGATAGGCAAAGTAAACATGTGGGTCTGTCGTTACTTGTTTTCTCTATAGTCATTTTTAAAAAGCAATAATAGTGTTGATTTTTTTTCTAAGAGTTTTGTATTTGGTGTTCTCCTCCATGGTGACTCTGGCATCTATCTCCTATGTGTAGACAGCTTCTAGTCTAACTGCTTTCCCATCTTCCTTTATTTTTTTCCCATTCATAAAACTTTTATTCCAGTTACATCAGTTTAATGCACATGTTCTTAACATTTATGCTTGGATTGCTCATGAAAATTTCATAAGACATTAAACAAAGCTAGCCATCATCTCAAGTTATTTACCTGTTAACTATTTTTACAGCACATACATGTTAGGCAAGTATCAAAAAAATCACAAAAGCAAAAAACCTAAAAATAGTTAAATACATGGGTTTTTTGTTTTACTGCTGTACTTGATGTTTAGTGACTTTATGAATATCAGGCAATTCATTTTTACTGCATCTTTACTTGTACATTTGTTCTTAGATTACCTAAACCATTTAAATACAAATAAAATGAGTAGCAAAAATAATGAAAGCCAATAGCAGGTACCTTTACAAATTGACTGGGTTAAAACGTTGGTCTTAAGAAACACTTTTGCAACTGCAGTCATAAAGGTGTCCACGTTGAGACTGTGTATTCCATAGATACACATGGAATGATATGTAGTATCTGTGGGACATCTGTTTCTACCACAGCCATAAGTGCTCCAACCCTAAAGTACCCACAATAACTACACTTGTGGCTGGAACCAATTATCCCTTTATCCCCCCACCATGACAGACCAATATGTAGGCAGTTTTCTTTGCTTAGACATGGAAACTGTTTTAACACTGGCCTTTTGAAATCTCAGTGTATATGCCAAACATGTAAAGCATGTATAAAAATTCCATATCCCCATATTGGTCAGTTCAGATGAAAACAGATGTTAACTGGCCCTACAGCCTTAAAGTAAAACGTAAAAACCACATGGGAAATATAGAAATCCAAATAGAAGTAGCATAAACCTGTCATAAATCATAAACAAAAACTGTTTGTGGGACAGCATGGACAACAAATGGTCTACTGGGTCGATTTTAGAATGAGGCAGACAACATTTGGAAAGCTGGTTCATTCTCCCCTCCTCCTGCTTCAGCTTCATCTCCTTGGGTGTCCGATGTCCACAATGTCAAGTCATCTCTCAGTCATTGCATTATTAGTGTGCTGTCTTTGTGTGATTCTTCACTTAATGTATCAAGTTCAGCAACGGCTTCATCAAAAGCTGTCTTTGCAAGGGAGCAAGCTTTCTCTGGAGAGTTCAGGATCTCTAACAGAACACAGAGAAGTTCAACGCCAGACCCAGTCTCACAGGATGCGTCAGTTACATCTCCTTTTTGCTGATTTCACATGCTCCTTGATAGGCTTGTTGTGATCGATCCACTGTTCCTTTCTTGTCATCACCAGCAACAACCTCAGCCAAATCGCGGTAGTAGTCTCCTTTGCTTTCTGCTTGTGAAGCATTAGGAAGCAAGAACTTTTCCAATAGAGACAGTATATCATTGCAGATATCTCTTAGTTCGGTCTCAATTTTCTCTCTGTATTCTCGGGCCATCTGCTGTTTTTTCTCAGCACTTTCCATTTTTTACTGAATACTTGAAACAACCCTCCAAGATGACCTTTAGGCCCCTATGACATTTTTGTAAGCAACAGAGAGAAGATTCCTCTCCTCATTGGATAATTCAGCTCCTTGCTCAGTTACAGACTTCATGCAGGCGCTCAGCCAGTTTGGCCTTCTGCACCAGCTCATTTTTATCCATGACTGAATGTTCTGTGCCTGAACTGAGTGGCAGAGGATGGATGGACGCGGGGTTCAGTGGTCTCTGGGCAGTGGCAGTGGCCCCATCTTCCTTTTCTTTAGTATCTTTTCTACTTCTTCATATAATGTCTCAGGGACTCTGTTATTCAGATGTGGTGGCTGCACCAAGAGGAAAATTTGTCATAGAATCTTGATAGAGTTTTTCCATTTTTAAATGTTTATCTTCTGCCTTCTTCCAGTATAATTTTTAAATGCTTTTGGGTTGATATAGTTTCTTCAGGTCTCTGACCAAACTTTCTGTAAACTCGTTTTTTTCCCCCTGTACTACTTCTTGATTTTTTTTATGGTGTGAGATGGTACTTGTCACAATCTCAGTTGATGAAAGTTTATTAATTAGCACTGTTCTAATCTGCCAGCATTTTCTTCCCTAAGATTTTATAAGCAGGTTTCTATTCTAAGTCTTGCCTGCATATCTTACTTCTTGGAAAAGGCAAGAAAATCAACTTCATTTTATTTGATACTTTGTCCTTGTCATGTCTAGTGCCTCCTGACTTTCTTCTTGAACAAAATGCTTTATAATAGATAGTACATGATGCTTATATGTAGTTTACAAATCTTTGTCTTTATTTCTTACCCCTGAACCATGTTTTATCCACACTTACTACAGAAATGCAATTCAACAAGGAGTTAGCTACCTACAATATTCACAAACAAGTATTAGAGGGAATATAAAAAACAGTATCTTGTCTCATCCTCAAGTAGCTTAGAGTCCAACTGAGTAGACAGCTTTTGTAGGTGAAGAATTTGGAGGGCTACGTGAAGCAGAAGAGACTTAAGGGCAAAAAGAAAACTATCATGGAAGGTAGAAAAGGGAAAAGTTCAGAGTAGCCTAAACATGTTTTCTGAAACAAATGGGGACTTAAGCTGTCCCTGGAAAGATGAGAACTGTGAGAAGTGGGGTTGTATAGTCCATTGGAGGTCTGTGGCCCAAGTCAAGGAGGGGTGATCCATGAGGGTCTCAGGGTCAGTGATGAGGCAAGGTGAATGAAAGTGGAGGCATACTTGTGGGCAGGTAGTCAGATGAGGATGAATGAGTCAGGAGGGCTGCAGTTAAAGAGGACTTGGAAGGCCTGGAAAAGGAATTTAGACTCAATCCCATTGGTAAGGAGGAGCCATTTCAGGTTCTTGAACTGGGACAATAATAACATCTTATCTGACTTTAAAAGTTCTGTGCAGTGACTTTATACCAGTGGGAACTAGAACTGTGTCATGAATGGAAGATCAGCCAAATACCCATTACATTAGGCTTTGGGAATTTACATTGAAATTTGGTTATATTAATGATGTTAATTGGAAAATCATTTTTGGTCAGAGTACTTTATGTATACCTGTCAAATGAAAGTGGTTTTTGTTAGTCTTGATGCTGTAAGCTCTTTTAACATTTTCATTTTCTTTTCCACCCCCCTCTCTTCACCCTAAATAGACTTACCTTGGGGATGCCTTGCCAGAGAAAATGATAGTCAGGCTCTATGAAGGAATGAGGAATATCGACCTGACGGAAACTAGCATGGGTCCTACTGAATACGTCACGAAAGAACAGTTTGTAATTTTGATGTCAGAGCTATTAAAAGGAAATGCAGGGGAGAAGAGCAACGCGATCTTGAAAATGTTACATGTGCCTCTTGTAAATGTGAATGCAAGTCATCTCCGAGAGGTAAAAGAAAAGATGAAGAACATTTCAGAGACGTGTGCATTTTCTTGTTTTAATATCTGACACAGAATCCCCAGCCATGGGACTCTTTGGTTCAGGTCAGAACTCTAATGCTTTTGTCAAAGCTTTTAGAGCAGTCTTGAAGATGGATTAGGAGGTTTAATTGTGATTTCAGAGTTAATCAGATCATCGGACCAAGATAGCACCATGTCATTTTTAGTTGTTGCATGGGATTTGGGTAGCAAATACAATAAAACCGCCCCCCCATCCCAACATATAGAGTTGTGGTGTGTATCAGTGGGGGGAGAATCTGCCTTGCTGAGCTCACAGATCCATCAGAGCAATGTTGTCGCTTGGTTTTAAAATATGTTACCTGTGTTTTTTTGGATCTTTAACATTTTGTTAAATATTTCCCAATTACGTTTTAATCTGGTTTGGGCTGCCTTGAAGAGTGATGTGGCCTGCTTGTTTGAACTCTCTGCATTAGAGTATGGAGGTTCATGCATTTGTTTTGTTAGAAACTTTTTTCCCCAAATCAGAAAATACCAGACTCTTTGAGACCAGAAAATGCTTAGGTATCAGGGAAAACAAAAAGTGGGGTCTAGGATAGAGATGTTATTTTGTTTCATGGGATAGGAGAGCAGAGAAGACCATTTGAAACTGAGGAGTAAGCATCTAAAATTTGAAGTGGGTAGAAGGGAAGAGTTTGGCAAAATAGACCTTAATTCCCCTTCACTAAAACCATTATATGCTTTTCCTTGTTGCTAAGGCTCAGTCCACAAGGTCATTGCCACCTATACTGGGCAATTACTTTTCATTTGTATTTCTTCAGCCATTCTTCCTCTGTGGCTTCCTTCTTCAGCTTAAGCTACAGATTAATATGCACTATTTCAAATGTCCTTCCTTCTGAAATTGCCTTTGTCCCTTGAAATGCACTTGGGATAATGTTTGGCAGATCGTACCCTGTCAGTCTCTAAAATTATAGAGTTGGAAGGGACCTGAAAGCTCACCTAGTCCCACCCGTACTTGAAGCATGAACCTCTTTTGGAATATCCCTGATGGCTCAACACCAGTAGTAACGAGGAACTCTCTCTCAAGGCAGGCCGTTCCATTTTTGGATTTTTCTAATTGCTATATTTTACATCAGGCCAAAATCTCTTCCACGTAGCTTCTGTCCATTAGTTTGAGTTTTCTCCATTGGAATCTGATAGAACAAGTTTAATACCTTTTGTATTTGCATGTCTCTCATCTTTTTCTTTACATAGTCTATCAGTGTAATGTCATTGTTGTTGTTAATTACCAAACTGTCATAGTTGGAGAGACCCAGTTAACATTAAGCCTTTCCATACTAGCTGGGCTTATAGTTGTTGGCAGCAGTGGGAAGCAAAGCTTCCTCCTCCTATTTCTCTGCTGAAATGAAATTTATTCTTGGCCTACAGCGAAAGTGTTGTTAATGATCAAATTTTGATCTTGAAGTTTACAGAGGACCTGATTACCTCTGTGGTACATGTGCTGGACTACAGAAATGAATTGAAAGGGTGGAACGTGAAGAAAAGTCAAGATTTTACCTCCGGTGTGAAGGCATTGGCTATTCAGCTGCTCTCAGAGCTGAAACAAGGCAAGTTCCCTTTTAGTTTGTCCTGGGAGATGTCAGTTGGTAGCTACAGGACTAATCAGGCACTCACAAGGTGCCTGTTAACTGAAGATTAGCATGTCTTCATGGGACCATGTAAAATCATGAAATTGTCGAGCTGTGAGGGATCTGAGGTTGCAGCCACCGCCCAGAGTGTGGAGCACATTGCTAAATTCCCCAGGCCTCACTTAAAGACCTTTGACCATCACTCCTCCCCATGGCAGCCTGTCCCATTTGGGTGCAATTCTAATTGTTAGGTAGTTTGGGGAGGGGATTTCTCTTCCAGTTCTGCCCTCTGTGATCAACAAGTGTGGTTCCTTTTTCTTGAAGTGCTGGTAGAATCAAAGAAATTCTAGATATGAGTTCAGTAGACTTAGATGTAACATTTACTTCCCCTCTTTACTTTGACTTGAGTCAGTTTACAGTTAGGAAATGGGAGCTGAGGTGAGCCTGTAGTATAAATTGCTCAAAGGAGGAAATGCAATTCAGATATGGCTCTCTGTATTCAGAAAGTGTAGAATATCCTTTTAAAAGAAGGATAGAGAACGTGGCTGGGAATCAAGATACCTAGGTGTAGATTCTGTCTGACACATAAAGGTTGTTTCACCCTAGACGAGTCATATATCCTCTCAGTATTTAGGCAACTCTTTTACGACTAAATTGCAGGATAGTTGTCAATCTATGCTGGTAGGTGGAGTATCCCTCTCTCCCTTCCCTCCCTCTTCCTTGCCTCTTGCTCCCCAGCCCAGTGAAATCATAGGTATAGAATTTTAAAAAACAGCAAAAGAAAACAAAAACAATATTTAAAAAATACAGCATGACATAGTGGATAGAAAGCTGATCCTGAAATCAGGAAGAGCTAGGTCAAAATTCTGCCACTGACATACTGACCGTGTAGAGTGCCTCTAGGGGAAGTCATTTAACCACTTAGTACTGCAATGAATGGGTGGTGCAGTAGAGAAAGCACCAAGCCTGGAGTCAGGAGTTCAAATTTGGCCTCACTTACTAGCTGTGTGACCCTGGGTAAGTCACTTAACCTTTTGCCTTAGTTTCCTCATCTGTCAAATGAGCTAGAGAAGGAAGTGGCAAATCACTCCATATCTTTGCCAAGAAAACTGAAACAACGGAGCAGCTCCGCTTAATAGCATCAGAGTTGTTGCTGATTTGCGTTGGTCCAGGGATTTTCCTAACAAGACAAAATTCGGGTCTGGACCCGAAATTTTATGTTTGGAACAAAACAAACAGAAAGAAAGGTCATGCCCAGGATGTCAAGAAATAGATGAGTAGAATAGGAAACTTTACACGATAACATCGATATCTTGTAGCAAATGACAGTAAGCAGAGCCATGCTTAGAGAAAGGCATTTGTCCTATTAGAACAAGCTTGAAAAAAAAATTTAAAGCCAGCCCAGGTGATATTTCTTCTGCATATGTCATGTATAATAGATCCTTGCGTGTATTTTAGAGATCCCAGCATGGTATGTTGGAAAGAGGATTGATTTGGAAGACCAGATTCCTAGCTCTGGCTTTGCCATAATTTTAAGGGGCTTGAATCAGCTAGCATGTTTTGATTCTAGTGTCATGGCACTACTTCCCATTGGCCCTCCTTCTTCCCTCTTGCCTTCTACTGTCTTCTTTAATGGTAGCCATGAAGAGAGCTTTCCTGTATGGCAAGTACCAGTAGTAGTAGACAGTATGGAATGACCACTTAACTAACAGTTACAAATCGGAGTTCTACTCTTGGGCAATGATAACAATTAGCATTAATATAGTGCTTGAGAGTTTGTGAAGTGCTTTGCATATTTTAGTTCATTTAGTTTTCCTGACTGTCTGATCCTAAGTCAATCGCTTCTACTCTCTAGTGATTTGGTAGAGTGGAAAGAGCCCCAGATTTGGAATCAAAACCTGTGCTAGGTGATAGGGCTGTTGATAGACCGAAGCGTGCTTCCTGTCCTACTGAACAGGCCAATAGGTGACACGGCAGATGTACTAAACAACTCTCACACAAAGAAGGTGGAGGATTTAGGATCCTCAGATTAGTGGTCTAGTAGGAGGAAAGCTCACTCCCTCTTTGGTGTGCTCTGGGGAAAGGGAAGCAAGTAAGGGAAGCTTCTTCCCGGGCTAAGTCCTTTCCTATTCTCAGTCATTCTTTCATCAGATCCTGATCCCACTGAAAGGGTCAGATAAACGCAGTGGTAATAAGATACAAACAAAGCCCGAGTCCCTCGTCAGAGTTGGAATGAGGAAATGTAATATACTGCAGCTGTAGCTGAGTATAACATATCAGTCCTCTGGAAACACAACTTTAAGTAATAAATTGGCCAAGTTAAACAAAAACCTTATTGATGCTTGAGGAGGTAGGTGTGTCATACTTGTTCTAGGGCACTGTTCCCAAAAATACCACCCAAAATATCTCCAGAACAGCTTGTGTTTGTCCACAAACTCTTGGAGGTTGGGCAGAGCTGGCCTTGCTGGTATTTGGCTTTGCATTTAGCCTCCCGCTTTACCTCCCTGTTTAGGTGCTCAGTGTCGTCTAGCTGTCCGGACCCCCACCCGCACCCCCATCAGAAGTATAAAGCACTCGATTATCATCCATTCATGTTTGTTGGCTGATTTATATTTAAGTGTGAAGAAGTTTCCAATAATACAGCCTTTACCATTGTATTTTAAGCCTTTTAGCTCCCTATTTTAGAAGGAAAACCTTTGTTCTTTCTAAAGACATTCCTGGCATCGGCAAGTTGGCAGAAGGAAAGGTCAGTGGGGCTAGAGGAAGCCTGAAATTACTCTGTGGAAAATCAAACTGGATCATAGGATTTAGAGCTGGAAAGAATCCTAGATATGATATGATTTGGTCCTTCTTATTTCAGGTGACTAGGGAGGGAGGTGCTGAAGAAATGATCTCCAGGGTCTTTTCCTCTCTTTTCCCATGCCTCCTCTTGGGAGGTCAGTCAATCAACAGCATTCATTTACCGTCTATTACATGACTAACATTGTGCTAAGCACTGAGAATATACAGGCAAAACTGAAACAGTGACCTGTCCTAGGAGAACTAACAGATATCTGAGGAGATAACAGTTATCTCTGGGACCTCAGAGGTCATCTGTTCTACCCCGTTCATTTTATAGAGAAGGAAAGTGAGGCCCAGAAAGAAGTATCAGAGCCCAAAATCAGACAAGTAGACTAAGTAGGTGACTTGGGATTTGAACTTTGACTCCAGAGGCAATATTCTGTGTATTAGAGAAGTGGTCCCATTCTTTGAAACTATAGGGGCAAAAGAGTTAGATACTCAGGTTCTTCCAGGGTGTGGAGCCTGTCTTGTACTAACACTGATCTGCTTGGCAACCCCTTTATTTCCAGACTTATCTCCACATCATTCCCTTCTCCTCTTAAGACCTTCTACTTTAATCCATCTCTCTGTTTCCATGGCTTTCAAATATCTATCATGATTAGATGAGTATATATACATATATGTGTGTGTGTGTGTGTGTGTGTGTGTATATGTGTGTATATATATATGTACATATATATATATACACACACGCACACAAATATATATGTGTATATTTTATGTTCCTAGCACGTTTAATATGATGTTTTGGTAATTGATAGTTGATGTTTGATAATCTTCATTCCAGAATCCCTTACCCCACTTCTGATGTTCTAGAATTAATCTCTGTCTCTTTTATAAGGTAATCATGCTGTTTATTACAGTATCATTAAATCTCTAAGTCTTTGATAACAAAATTTGACTACCAACATTTTAACCAGCAAAAGATTAAAATGAATAGAATGAGTTTTTTGTTATGGAATTTCATTTATCAGTAGGCCCTTTGCAGTGATATGTTTTGGTACTTGTTAAAGGCATACCACATAGGTGGCTTCTTAATTCTACCTAATCCTAAGCCTGTCCCTGATCCACTGGCAACTTAAATTTCAAAATTAATTTTTTGGACTTCGTTAGGAACCTAAACATCAGTTAATGTTGTCTCTGTTGGAAAATCCATAGGAGTTTATTTCTTCTTTTGTTAATCTAAGTGTTTCTTGTTTTTGTGAGCATTCATCTGTTTCCTTACATGTAATGCATGTAATTGGTAAGAATCATTTCTGATAATTTCCTTTATTTCCTCTTTAATTTCTCCTTTGTAAGTTCTCCCTTTTCATTTTTGATATGAGCAGTTTGGTTCCTTTTTTAAAAATCAGGTTAGCTATTTTATTATTTTTAAAAACTAGTTCCTAGTTTTATTTCTCAATTTGTGGTCTTTTTGCTTTCCATTTTATTGATCTCTTTTTAATTTTCAGTGTCTCTGTTTTGACTCAGTTGGGCATTTTTAATTAAGTTTTTAAAACCTGCAGGCCCAGTTGATTACTTTGTTCTTTCTTTTGTTGTTGAAAGTATTTAGAGACACCGATCTTCCCTCAGAACTGCTCGAGCTACATGCCAAAAATTTGTTACGTGTCTTATGATTGTCACCTTTGATAAAAGTTTTTGATATTTCTGTAATTCATGTTTTGACCAACCAGTTCTTTAGAGTTATTTTAAATTCTTTCTTCATGGGTATTTTATTGAAGTTTTTTTATTGCATATGGTTTGTAAATGATTTGCTTAGTATTTTTGCTTTTCTGCGTTTTTTTTTTGATGTCTCCATATCCTAGTACATGGTCAGTTTTTGTAAATGTGCCATGTGTAGCTGAGAAACATATAAATTCTTTTCTCTTCCCATTTAGTAATTGCCAGAAATCTGTCATCTTTAATTTCTTTAATATTCTCTTCCAGTCCTTAATTTCTTTCTTGTTTATCTTTTTGTTAGATTTGTCTATGTCTGAAAGAGGTACTTTAAGGCTGCCACTGTTATAGCTTTACTGTCCCTTTATTTCTCTTTCCAATTTGATTTACTTTTTCCCTAAGTATTTAGATGCTATGGTATCCATTGCACCACCTAGCTGCCCCCATTTTATAGATGAGAAAACTGTAATGTGAGGTAAATGCTGCCCCAGCGTGGTGGCTGGACCTTGTGTGGTCTTGGTTAATGTCAGCATTAGGAAGAGAAATAGGTCTTAGATTCTTTCTGTGCCTGTGTGTGATTGTTCATTCTCAGGTTGTGCCTTGTTGAATTTGCTACAATGAAGGAACACATTTCTAATAGAATCTAAGATAGAGTGATTGTTATTTACTCTGCATATATGTGTGTTTGTATACAAGTATTGCTTGTAGTTCCTTGGGAATAGAAATTGCATATACAGTAGACACCTCTTGTGTTGGAGACTGGAGTGTTTTGGTTTCTGTATGGCAAAAGCATTATGTTTGATAAAACTTAAAGTCCCTTCATTATGTTTGTTTTTTGGGGGTATTTTTCCTAGAAGAAATGAACCCAACACAGTAGAAGACCTATTGGAATTCTGATGGTGAAAGGGATTGGACAAATCCTGGAGAATGTAGGCACTTTCTTTCTGGAACTTTTTCATAAGTGCAGAGTTGTATTGGTTGTTGATCCTCATATATTTTTAACCATGTAGCAGTTACCCATCTCATTTGTTGGTAACCAGGCTATGGTTGTACTAACCCAGTTTAAAGAGGACTCAGTAAAATACAAAGTTAAGTAACTTAGACAGCTTTAGCCAAGTAGAACGGGGTCATAGGATTTAATCAGTCAGCTGTCATCTAGGCTTTGGGTTCTTAATCATTTTGGTATTGAATCCATTTGCCAGTCTGATTGGTGAGGCCTAGGGACCGCTTCAGGATTACAAAGCAAACCAATTATAATGAAATACAGTAAACAAAATATTTTAAAAACCAAGTTCACAGACCACAGCTTAAAATCCCCCCTGATCTAGGCCTAGCTCCTGATTTTACACAGGAGGAAACTGAAGCCCACATATGTTAAATAACTTGCCCAAGATTACATAGATATAGCAATGGTATTTGAATTTCAACTTTATAGCCCTAAATCTGTTGCTCTTTGCACTGTACCACAGTCTGCTTCAACTCAGAGAGAAATGTTAAAAAAATCTTTTTCTCACATTTCAGTCAGAAAGCTTGAGAATTCCAGGAGAAATGAGAAGTATTTTAAAAATAAAATTTACTTTGAAATCTAAAAATGTGAAAGGAATTCAGAAAAACAATCAAGTGGTTGGAAAGTACTTGCAAAAAATAACTAGATTTTTAAAGCAGCAATTATATAAACTTTATGTTTTCTTTGAGTCTTTTAGCTAAGAGAATCTAAACTAGAGACTGAATTGGTGTGTTATTGTGTCAAAACTGGTTTGGTTTGGTCATGGACTTTGTTTTGAGACTGGACGTCCTTGTCTCTCCTGAGCTTGAGGTACAGCAACTATTTCCGGTATTTATTGGAGTGCAAGCTTTGACCTGCTCCCATTTTTTCTGACCTGAACTGGTTTGCCTTGCTGGAGACAGCCTGTCCTTTCTTTTCCGGGGTTCACCATATTTATGCATTGGATGCAGTGTGGAACCCCAGTCAACACAGCCTGCTGGAACAATCCATAAGCCTCAGCCTCCCCAACATCAGGGACTACAAGTGTGTGCCATCATGCCTAGCAGAACTCCAGTTTTTATAAGAATAAAAAATCTAGGATAGAATGGAGAGTATCGAAATTTCTTAAGGAAGTGATGGACGAGTGGACTAAACATACCTGGTCGTGACCTTATACTTTCCAGATGCCAGTTATTTTTAATTATGCCAATCAATACTGAGGTAGCTTCCCCATGCCTGCTTTACATATCCATCCAGCTCTGATGCCAAGTGAAGAAGCCAGTGAAAGCTCCCAAGGAGAAGGCCTAGACTTGCTGCTTACTTGGTTGTCCCACTATGGGCAAGCTGCTGTCTTGCAGGTCTTTACTTTCCTTCTCTGCAGATGAAGTGGCTGGATCTTCCAGGTGCTCTTCAGCTCTGACACTCCATGAATTTTCAGAAATGGCTTATAAAGCCATTTTCTTTTTTGTTTGAAGACCTCAGACAAAGCAACTTTTGGGTGCCAGTCCTTGGGCCTTTGGGGTTTACTATGATACAGATTGTTTAAGAGTTGAGGGCCTGGGCTGCCATGAATTTAAAAATATCACCATCATGTCTGTAGTGGATTTTGATACAGAGGAGAAAAATAGTTTAGAAGTTTGAATAATCTAGTAGAAAAATTTTGTGAAACTTAATGTCTTTGCTCTATGTTTTCCTCCCCTCAGGCTCCCCAGTTAAAGAGATAGACACAGACAGTTTGTATTGTAACCTCAGTGCGATCGAAGAGTGGCTGATTAAAGTGCCCCAGATCTCCACATTCTTAAATGTGATCATCAGGCGAGGATTCCTGGTTTTGCATTCTCACGCAGAGCTTGCCAGTTTCATCCCAGAGTGTAAAGATGGCAAAGAATTCATGAGCCTCTTTAACATTCCTGCCATAGTTTACATCAACTCCTTCCTGCCTACGAAACTGCAGCACACATGGAAACTAATTTTTTCTTCTCAGATTCATGGCTACAACTTTGCAAAACTTTGTGGAAATATTGTAGATAAAGGTCCGTGCTTATTAGTGGTAAAGGACAGGGATGGCTATGTATTTGGTGGCTTTTCATCTCACTCGTGGGCAGTCAAGGGCCAGTTTCAAGGTAAGTCTGCATTTGATAACTCTTTGTAGTCATGAACTCTGTAACTGGAAATTTTCTTTATGTGGACATCTGTAGCTTAGAAGGCTATGATCTTTTTCCTGATGATTTTTCCTAGAATTTTGAGAGGATGCTAATCCCTCATTTTTGTGTGGCTCTTATATCACTTGTAGAGAAGTGATGTGCCCTGCAGGGTAAGGGCCAGGCTAGACAGCCTGTAGAGTCCCTTCTGACTGTAAAGGCTTTGAGCCTCTTAGCAGCCCTTGGCGTGTAGCATATAAGGCAGGTCCGTGAGGATTTTCTCCTTTTTGGAGAGGAATGAAGAGAGAATTTTTGTAGACTCACTTTTTCATCTCTCATGTTAGTTTTCAGTTATAGCTTAGTCTGTACTTGATCCCACCAGAACTCAGGCTCTGTCTGTGCTGGGTTTGCAGTACTGCAGAGGGAACATTCTCAACCTTCGTAACACTCCACTGTCCCCTCCGTACAGTGGAAGAAAGGTGGAGGCCAGCTAGTCCACATTTAAATTTCAGTCCAATAGAGGGCGACTTCACATTAAGGTTATATTAGGGATGAATGCGCGCACGCACGCACACACGCACGCACACACACACACACTCACACTCACACTCACGCACGCACGCAGTTTCAAAGAAAAATGAATACTTATTGGAAGCCCCTAGTCCAAGACAGCAGCAGAGCGCAGCCAGAACCATCTATCCTGCAAATGCTAAATTCAGAACCTACTGAATCTTTCCCTTTCCCATGAGAGAACTACTGAAAGAAACAGTGCTTCCTCAATTATGAATCACAAATAGGACTGGCTCTTGTGTTCTGGAATTTATGTTTTGGGTAGATTCTTTTAATTGCATTCTCAGTGATACAAACATCTTAATTTTTGGCTGTTTTTAGGGGACAGCAGATCCTTCCTGTTTACCATTTCCCCCAGCATTGCTGTGTACACATACAGTGGATACAATGATCATTATATGTATCTGAATCATGGACAACAAACTATACCAAATGGATTGGTAAGTGACAGAGAATTCATAGAGTAATGGATTAAGTTCTCATCTCTCTTCACGTTTCCTTGGAGGTAATCCTGGGTTCTAAAAGGTGGTGCCAGTGACGACTAAGCTCTGGTAGGTCCTGTCAGACTAGGAGGACCCCTGTCATAGGCCTGGAGACAAATGGTGTATGCTGAGGACCAGACTTGGGATGCATGGAGTAAGTGCCCACCAGGATGGTGGCCAGGTCAGTTCTCTGAGCACTGATTGCCCGCTCTGGGCTCAGTGCTAGAAGTGCAGAAGCAACAGCAAAAACAAAAAGTAGGAATGAGGAGATTACAGTCTACTGGGAGGAAAGAAAAACCATGTACATACAGGAAGAGTGAATGAGGCATGGAGAAAGAACACTAATACCTGGGGGAATCAGGAAGGTCCTCCCGTAGGGAGTGACACCTGAGCATTTCTTTGAAAGAATTTAGTGATTTCAGGCATTAGAGGTAAAGAGGCAGAACACTGGAGTACAGTCCCTGCGGAGGCGTGGAAGCAGGAGCTGCAAGTTGGTCAGTGGGCTGCAACCTTGAGTGTGTGAAGAGGAATGAAGAGCCAGTTTGGAAAGGATTTCAGTTATTTTTGTGTGTGCTGGCCTGCTTGCTCTTTTTTATCCTTTTATTTTCAGTTCTAGATTCTCTGTGTCCCCTCACCTTTTGAGAAAGCATGAGATGCAAAACCCATTACCAATGTGAAGTCCTGCAAGCCAAATTTCTGCATTAGCCGTGTTCTGAAAAAGAAAAATGAAAAAGAAATAGAGAATAAAAATGTGTTTCATTCTCTGCTCTGAGTCCTTCAGTTCTCTGTCTGGAGGTGGACAAGCCTGTCTCATTACGAATCCTTTGGGATTATCTTGGGGTCATTGTGTTCATCAGAGTGACTGAGTCTTTCACAGTTGAGTATCTTTACAAAATTGGTGTCACCGTGTAAATTATTCCTTCGCTTCACTTTTCTTCAATCAGTTCCCACAAATCTTCCCAGGTTTTTCTGAAACCCTCTTGCTCATCATTTCTTATAGCCCAGTAGCATTCCATCACAATCATATACCACAGCCTGTTCAGCCATTTCCCAATTGATGGACTTCGCCTCAATTTCCACTTCTTTGCCACCACAAAAAGAGCTGCTTTATTTTTGTACATGTGAGTCCTTTTCCTTTGATCTTTCTGGAGTACAGACCTAGCAACAGTGTCATTGGATTAAAGAATTTGTACAGTTTAATGTTTTGGGAGGGCATCGTTTCAAACCACTTTCCAGAATGGTTGAACTAGCTCACAGCTCCACCAACAGTGCATTTTCCCACATCCCCTCCAGCATTTGTCAATTTCCTTTCCTGTTGTGTTAGTCAATCTGACAAGTCTGAGGTAGTACCTCAGAGTCATTTTAATTTGTATTTCTTTATTAGTGATTTAGAGCTTTTTTTTTTAATCTGAAAACTGACTGTGCATATCCGTTGACCTCTTAGAAATCTGGCTTGGTTCCCTGTATGTTTTCAAAATGAGACCTTTATCAAAGAAACTTGCTGCAAAAATTTTTTTTTTCTGTTTTCCTTCTAATTTTATCTGCATTGGTTTTGTTGGTACAAATGCTTTTCAATTTTACAAAATCAAGATTATCTATAACCTGTGAATCTTTATCTCTTGTTTGGTCTCCCTCAATCTGACAGGTAATTCCTTACAATCTCCACTAATTTTCTTATAATACCACCCTTTACATGTACATCACATACCCATTTTGAGCTTATATTGATATATGGTATGAGATGTTCGTCTATGCCTAGTTTTTGATGGATTATTTTCCAGTTTTCCCAGCAGTTTTTGTCAGATGGTGAGTTCTTGCCCCAAAAGTTGTAATTTGAGGGTTTATCAGATACTCAGTTACCGTGTTTGTCTGTTGCTATATAGCATATGCTTAATCTGTTCCATTGAGCAGCCACTCACTTTCTTAACGAATACCAAGTTGTTTTAACAATTGTGGCTTTGTAGTATAGGTGGAGATCTGGTATTCCTAGGTTGCTTTCCTTCCCATTTTTTTCACTTATTTCCTTGATAGTTTTGGCTTTTTGTTCTTCCAGATGAATTTTCATATTTTTTTCTGGCTCTATAAAGCAATTCTTTGGTAGTTTGATTGGTGTGACTTTGAATAAGTGAATTTAGGCAGTATTGTCATTTTTTAAAAATTGGCTCAGCCTGCCCATGAGCAATTAATATTTCTCCAGATGTCGACGTTTCTATTTGTATGAAAGTGTTTTGTAATTGTGTTCTTGTGTGCCTTGGTAGATAGACTCCCAAGTATTTTATCCTATCTGTAGTTATTTTAAATGGAATTTCTGTTTTTATATATTCCGGCTTTTTTTGTTGGTAACATATAGAAATACTGATGATTTGTTTGAGTTTATTTTATATCTTGCAGCTTTGCTGAAGTTGTTAGTTGTTTTGACTAGTTTTTGTGAAAGGTTTAAAATGCTAGTCATAAGCATTTATATTTTATCCTAGAGGGTAGCAGGGAGCCAGTGAAGTTTCTTGAGCAAGGTAATAACATTTTCAGATCTTCATTTTGAGAATATCAGTTTGACAACTGTATTGAGGATGGATTTGAGAAGGGAAAGATCTGAGGCAGAAACACCAGTGAGAAGGCTATCACACTAGGCAGGTGAGAGATGATGAGGTTCTGACCCAGAGAGTAGCCATGTGAATGGAGTGGAAAGGACAGATTTAAGAGATGTAGACCTATGCTTAACAGGATTTGGTACCTAATAGAGTGTACAGGGTTGGGCAGAGGGAAGAGTTGAGGATTTTTTTAGCATCTCAAACCTAAGTGAGTGAAAGGATGTGCCATTAGCAGATGTAGGGAAGTTAGGGAAAGGAGTGAATTTTCAGGAGAAACTAGTTGTGTTTTGGACTTGTTGATTTTGAGATACCCATGGGACATGAAAGTGGGGATAACTAGTAGGCAATTGTTGCAGGAAGGGTCCTTGGAAGAGAAGGGAGGGAGGGACAGAGAGAGAGAGGGAGGTCCAACAGAAAATGATGTTGGAGCTAATGAGACCACTCAGAGTGTAGAGAGGAGAGGGGCCTGCACAAAGTCTTAGGACGCATCCATGCATAGTGACTAGGACAAAGAAGATGTCCAGCAGGAGGGTTTGTGACAGAACTGTCAGAGTGACAGGAGGAGAACCCAGGAGAACACAGTATCAGGAAAGCCTGAGAGAGAGAATATCTTGGATGAGTATTTTTAACCTGGGGCTTATTCCCCTCACCCCAGCCCTCCAAGGAGCCTATTGATAGATTTCAGGAAGTGAAAAAAAATTTTATTTTCACTAATTGCTAACTGAAAATTAGCATTTCCTCTCATCATGAATTTTAAAAAGTATTCTGGGTAAATGTCCATAGGTTTCACCAGACTTCCAAAGGGGTCCATTACACACAAAAAAGTTGACCCTTGTACTAGGGATAGGTCAGGAAGAATGAGAACTGATAAAAGGCAATTGGATTTCTCAGCTAAGATGTTGGTAACCTTGGAGAGAGATTTCAGTTGAGTGGTGGAATCAGAATCCGGATTTCAGGGGATGAAGTATTATTGAAAGGTGGGAGGAGTGGAAGCAAGAAATTCAAACTGGTTTTCCTAGTCGTTCAGTGAGGGAGTATTAGGGGCAAATGAAGATGTTTTGTTTTTGTCTTTTTAAGGATGGGATTGATAGGAGTATGTTTGTGGGCAGTAGGGGAGGAACTAGTTAGAGTGAGAAGGGATTTTATCTAACACCCTCATTTTACAAATGAAAACACTCTCCCAGAGACTGAAGTCACTGACCCACAGTCATGTACCTTGTTAGCAGAGGAGCTGAGAATGGAAGGAGTCTGTGTCTTCTGAATTCTTCTTCCTAGCTCCCTCTCCCTAAATCCTGTTTATTTCCAACTTTGCATTTACTTCTTTACTTTTGAGTGTTGGAACACCGCTGGGGAAGTCAGAAAACAATGCTGGCTGGCCCCACTACAGATTTTTGGTCTATAGCTGAATTCTCAGTTCTTTGGGACTTACTGCCTGTCATATTCCTCATAATGGTTGTTCCATATCCTGTCTTCTTTCCTCTAGACCCACTTAATCCTTTTATACTGCCTTGTATTCTCTAATTGTTTGCTATATAGAAGTATTATTTCCCCAAGTAGACTTGGTATTGAAGGGCATGACTGAGCCCTAATTTACCTTTCCTCTTCACTTCCCCAGTTGAAAATGCTCTTTGCTCTTTCCCTTCTCATATTTGTCATATTTTTCTTGGGCTTCTTTATGTACTCAGCCTTGCACCATAATGATGGATGGGTGGATGGATGGATGGATGGATGGATGGATGAATCTATCTTGTATCCACTGTTATCAGCTTCTTGAAGGAATGGATAGTCTTTCTTCATTGTTACAACCCTAGAGTTCAGTACAGTCAGTCAGTAAACATGTATTGTGCCAGGCCCTGTGCTAAATGGTAGAGATAAGAAGAAAGTCAGGAGTCAGTTCCTGTTCTCAAGGAACTCACTGTCAATGGAGGGGAAATGATATGCAAACAACCATGTCCAGACAAGACACATATAGGATAAACTGGAGATCATCAACAGGAGGAAGAAGGCATTAACGTTAAGGGAGATCATGAACAACTTTTTGTAGGAGGTGGGACTTTACTGAGGACTTAAAGGAAGTCAGGGAAGCCAGGAGGTGGAGATGAGCATGGAAAGTATCCTCCGAGCATGGCAGGCAGCTGGTAAAAATGCCTGGAGTCAGGAGGTGGTGGAGTATTTTGTTCAAGTAACAGCAAGGAGGACCAGGATCATTGGGTTGCCAAGCATGTGAGGGAAGTGAGACATACGAAGCCTCTTAAAGTGAGGGGAGAAAGCAAAGTATGAAGGGCTTTGAATGTTTAACCCAAGGTTTTGTGGCTTTATCCTAGAGGCCACAGGGAGCCCCTGGAGGTTTTGGGACAGGGGATGACCAGGTGTTAAAAGATCAGCCTTGCTTCAGTGGAGGTCCCGTTGAAGTCAGGTTGCCTACATTTGTAGTGCATCCAGTCAGCACAGTTTTACAATTTTTCTTCAGCTTCCATTCAGCAGCACATAAGTAGGCATGAAAGCAACCGATGAGGCTTATTAGAAGGGAAGATTGGTAACAGGATAAGGGAGCAAGGGACTCAAGAGAAGAGGACATTGTAGAGTTGAACTGGTTCACCAAGGATTCAAGGTGGGGAGGGAGGAGAGTAGAGACAATCTAGGGGTGATAGCCTGGGGACGGAACTAAGAACTTAAGGGACTGGAAATAATGGTGAGGATGAAGAATAGGGTTTGGGGTTATAGGGCAGAGGGAGTGTTGGAATGACAACAAATTGTGATCAGAAAAGGGAATTTCAGAATTCATAAATACGGAAGTGGAATATTTGTGGATAATGACCAGATGAAGATTATGACCATCTGTGTTTAGCCAAGGTGGTGTGGAAGAATAGGTAATTAGTAAATTGGGGAAGTAGGAGGTTAAGGTGTTTGAGGGATTAACAGTGTTTATATTAAAGTCCCCTAGTGTGAGGACAGGAGTTGGGAAGGAGGGAAACATTATGAGCCCAGGCACTGAACTCATTAAGGAAAGAGTGTCCTGAAGGTCTGTACACAACAGCTACCAGAATTTTGATTGAGTGGTAAATAGGAATTAAGTGAACCTCAAACAACAATTTACTGAAGGATGCTGGTAGAAAATGAGCTTGGAAATGGCAGTGGGAAGTAAGAAATATTCCAACTCCCCCATCTTAGCCTGCAAGTTGGGGGATTAGTCTCTGTCCTCATACAGGCAGGAAGAGGCCAACCTAGGAGACTGGCACATGATGTCTCCAGGAAAGGACCAGAGTAGGAATGGAATGGCATTTCTCTGTCTCCCTGCAGGCAGGAAGAGACCAGACTGGGCAACTGGCATGCCATGGAGTCATCGGAGTGCCCTGCACATTGTAGGCATTTAAAGGATTTATAAATTGAAAATAACCTCTGATGCTCTTTGTTTCCGGTCTTACTTAAGATGATTGTGTCTGTGATTTTGTCTGTTTGGATACTCCCTCTGTACCTTTGCAGTGCCTGTGTTTCAGTAGATGATCCTTCTCAGTTATTGGACCTGACAATCCTCCCCTGTGGCCAATGAGCTGGTGATGGACCTTTTAGCCAGGCTGAACTTAGGCCATTGCCAGGCTCCTTGTTGGACCATTTGCAGTATGGTCTAACCTTTGAGAACTCAGAGTCATCTCTGTGCCATGAAGAAGCACTGCAGGAAGACTTTCGTGGAGATTCAGTAGTTTATACGTCTGGTTTGGAAAGATAGAGCTGAAGAGTTACTGATTTTTTCTTTTTTACATAACGTTTTATTTTTTCTAAGTTTTGAGTTCTAAATCGTATTCCTCCCTCCCAATCTAATGTAGGTTATACATGTGCAATCACATAAAGCATTTCCATATTAGTCATTTTGTGCAAGAAAACTCAAATAACAAAGAAAAGAAAGTGAAAAATAATATGCTTTGATCTGCATTCAGATGATATCCTTTCTTTGGAAGGAGATAGCATTTCTCATCATGAGTCCTTTGGGATTGTCTCGAGGCATCGTATTGCGGAATAGCTAAGTCATTCATACTTGTTCATCATACAATACTGCTGTTACTGTAAAATATTTTCCTGGTTGTGTTCACTATATTTTGTATCAGTTCATGTAAGTCTTTCAGATTTTTCTAAAATCATCGTGTTTGTCATTTCTTATAGCACAATTATATTCCATGACAATCATATCACTTTTTCAGCCATTCCCCAATTGGTGGACATCTTCTCAATTTCCAATTCTTAGCCACAACAAAAAGAACTGCTATAAATATTTTTGTATACGTGGGTCCTTTTCCCTTTTTATAAAGTTTCTTTGGGATACAGTAATATTTCTGGATGAAAGAGTATGAAGTTTTATAGCTCTTTAGGCATAGTTCCAAATTGCTCTCCAAAATGGTTGGATCAGTTTACAACTCCACCAACAATACATTAGTGTCCCACTTCACCCCCTCCCCCAAATTTATCATTTTCCTTTTCTGTTATATAAGCTAATCTGATGGATATGAAGTGGTACCTCAGAGTTGTTTTAATTTGCATTTCTCTAATCAATAGTGTAGAGCATATTTTTCCATATGATAGATAGCTTTGATTTCTTTGTCTGAGAACTGCCTATTCATTTCTCTTGACCATTTATCAATTGGGGAATGACTTATAATCTTATAAATTTGACTCAGTTCGCTATGTATTTGAGAATTGAAGCCTTTATCAGAAATACTTGCTGTAAATCTCCCCCTCCTCCCCACCTTGGTTTTCTGCTTTCCTTCTAATTTTGGTTGCATTGATTTTGTTTGTGCAAAACCTTTTCACTTTTATATAATCAAAATTATCCATTTTACATTTGATTATGCTCTCTGCCTCTTGTTCGGTCCTAAATTCTTCCTTTATTCATTCCATACTTTCCTAAATTGCTTATCGTCTAGATTTGTACCCATTTAGCTTTTTCTTGAGTATACACTGTAAGTTCTTGATCTCTGCTTAATTTCTGCCATACTGTTTTCTAATTTTTCCAACAGTTTTTGTCAGATAATGAGTATTTGTTCCAAAAACTTAGGATCTTCGAGTTTATCAAACACAAGATTACTGTGGTCATTTACTACTGTGTATTGTGTTCCTCCTAATAATCTGTTCTCCTGATCCACCACTCTCTTTCTTAGCTGGTACCAGTTTGTTTTGATGATTACCATTTTATAAGTTATTATTCTTTTCAAGAAAAGAATCACATGACCTAGGATTATGTTATTTTATGTTTTAAAACTAAGTAATAATATGTCTTTCTGGGATAGATGGACTCATTTGTATGGATTTGCCTGCTATTCCGTTTACTTTGTAGGGCATGGGAGGTCAGTTTGATTACTTTGGGCTTTGGATTGATCATGATTTTGGGAAAGGACACAGCAAAGCAAATCCCAGATGTTCTACTTATAACAGCCCTCAGCTATCAGCAAAGGAATATTTTGAGTTGGATACCCTAGAGGTATGGGCGGTTGGAGATTTTGTAACCGAGAAGGTAAGTGACTGAAACTCTGCAGGCATTGTCTTAAAATATATGGCCAACCCTGTTTAACTGATCTTATCCTTCTCCCCTTCCACCAACGTCCCTTGAATCCAGGGATACATTAGTTTAAATCTTATAATGCAGGTGGTTGGAAGGAGAGACCAAGGAATCATAGGTTTTAGAGCTGGAAGTGATTTGGGGGATCATTAAACACCCTCATTTGACAGGTGAAGAAATGTTGACCTAGACCAGGGAAATGACTTGCCCCAAGGCACACAGGTTCTGAACAGTGGGTTCTTTAGCTTTAAATACAGAGCTTCTCTGTTGTGCCTCATTGTCTTCAGCTGTGCCTCATGGCCTCTGCCCGCCACGTGGAGAATTCCCAGTGTTAAAACCCACTTCACTAATACAGAGTCGCAACTTAAAGCTCCAGTTATTTGAGGGTTTAAATGGTCACACAGACAGAAGGTGGTAGAGACAGAGTTGAAGCCTGAAGGTCTTCCCAACTCCAGGACTGGTCCTCTGTTCATTTTGCCATGTTGATTTCTGGGGATGTATTTATTCAGACATATCTGTTTGGGAGGCCACCTCTCAACCTAGCTCCATATGTTTATTCCTTTCTCTCCCTGAGCTATCATTAGCTTTTTAAAAAACCATTTTATTTATTTCATTAAATATTTCCCAATTACAAATTAAAATTTTATTAACAATAATTTTTTAAAATTTTGAGTTCCAAATTCTCTCCTTCCCTTCCACTCCTCCCTCCTAGAGAAAGCAAGCAATTTGACATCAGTTTTACATGTGGAGCCATGTAAAAGATATTTCCATATTATCCATATGGTGAAAGAAAACACAAACCAAATAAAATAATGAAAATAAAGTTTTAAAAAGTATGCCTCAGTCTGCATTCAGAGTTCATCAGTTCTCTCTCTGGAAGTCGATGGCGTTTTTTATCATGGGTCCTTTGGAATTGTCTTGGATCATAGTTTTGCTCAGACTCACTAAGTCTTTGACGCTCAATCATCTTTTGTTGTTACTGTCTGTAGTGTTCTGCTTCTGCTCACTTCACTCTGCTGAGTTCACATACATCTTCCCAGGTTTTTCTGAGCCCACTCTGCTTGTCATTTCTGATAGCATCGTGGTTTCCTATCACAATCATAAACCATAGTTTGTTCAGTCATTCCCCAATCGATGGGTATCCACTCAATTTCCAATTCTTTGCCGCCACAGAAGTATAATATATTAATATTTTTGTACAGATAGGTGCTTCTCCTTTTCCTTTGAACTCGGTGGGATACAGACCTAGTAGTGGTACTGCCAGGTCAGAGGGTATGCATAGCCTTGTGGTTCTCCAGAATGATTGGACTAATTCACAACTCTACCAACAGTGCATGTGTCCTGATTTTTCCACATCCCCCTCAGCATTTATCATTTTTTTCCTGTCATGTTAGCCAATCTGACAGGTGTGAGTTATCTTAGAGTTATTTTAATTTGCACTTCTCTAGCCAGAGTGATTAAGAGCATTTTTTCATGTGACTGTTGATGTCTTTGGTTTCTTCTTCTGAAAACTTCTGGCTGAAAAGTCATGTCCTTTAACTACTTATCAACTGAGGAATGGCTTTTATTTTTACAAATTTGGCTCCATTCTCTATGTATTTGATAAATTAGGTTTTTATCAGCAAAACGTGTTATAAATTTTTTCCAGTTTCCCATTTTCCTTCTAATTTTTACTTCATTAATTTTGTTTGTGCAAAAACTTTAATTTATGCAATCAAAATTATCTGTTTTACTTCCCATATCTTTTCTATGTCTTATTTATTTCATTAAATTATTTCATGAATTTTATTAAAAACTCTTCCTTTATCCATAGATCTGACAGATACATTTTTCCACATTCCCCTAATTTACTTACATCACCCTTTATGTCTAAATCATTTATCCATTTTGACCTTATCTTGGTATATGATGTGAGATATTAGTCTATGCCTAGTTTCTGTTAAACTGCTTTAGTTTTTCCAGCAGTTTTTGTAATATGTTGAGTTCTTACCCCCAAAGCATGGATCTCTGGGTTTATTAAAGTAGGTTGAAGGAGCAACCCAAACCTGCCTTTAAGTTAGGGCCCCTTCTTTCCTTAATCAGATTTTCCTTGATAGATTCCATTTGTAATTTTAGCCTGTGCTTAGTTCAGGCAAAGATTTACAAAGACATTATGAGAGTCATTAAGCAGGTTTCCAGATTGGCAGCCCTCTTTTCCTTTTTTGTTTTCATGAGGTTGCTCTATTGGCCAGGCAGAGTGGCTTTTATACCTGCCCTCTGATTATGAGTATCAGTATAGTGTCACTGCAAGTTACGCAGGAGAGAGCCTCCAGCCTTGCAGAGGCTGTGATATATGTGAAGGAGAGGAGGAGGATGAAGTTTGAATGCAGCTACAAACTGAAGGAGTCAAGCAGAAGGGAACATCAGAAGCCCTTGAGTTAAGTCCCTTCTATTTTACACGTGTGAGAACTGACTTGCCCAAAAGCCATGAATGAAAATGCCTGAGACAGCAATCCCATGGTAGAGCTGGGATTCTAACTTAGTTTCCATGACTTCCAAGTTCCATAGAAAAATTCATTACTTTTTCCAGTGGACTGCACCTTCTCTCTAACAGGGCAGGATGTGGAGTCTCTTGGTAGGCTTTCTCTGAAAACTCAAAGCTAGGTTTTTAATAATGTCTTATTATTTAAAATGTTATTACAATAAGAAGGGAAAAACAGATATCCAGTCCAATTTCTTTCCTTTATGGCAATAATATAGTTAAGCCTATTTTTAATAAGCATGAGAATTAATAATAGGTTGGCTTCTGTCCATTCTAAGCTGTTAATTACATGTACTTCTGTTTTGATTTTTTCAAACATTTGATCCTCTGCTTCTTTCTTAGTCACCTGCTAAGAAGACTGTTCTGGACACTAACACTGAGGTGCATTGCTTGTTAGAAATGGTTGGAAAAAGTCGTCATAGTGAAGGACTTCGAGATCCATGTCAGGACAAGGAAACATAAGAATAACGTTCCATCCTCAGCTGCGTGTTCTTAATAACTGGGATCTGATCATCCTGGGACTAAGTTTTTAATCTCACTCCATCCTAATTTCAATATGTAATGAAAACCTTCCCATTGATGCCATATCTAGATTCGGTTAACTCTCTGGAATTGAGTAAGAAGGTTGTTGGCTGGATCAGTAAAACGATACCGTTTGTGTCTCTTCTCTATAGCCTATGGTTATTTCAGGAGTTTCTAATAGAGATCTTAATTATTCAAGTAATTACGGAAAGTTCTCTCATAAATAGGCTACAGTTAAATGTTTAAGTATGAAATAAGCCCATTTAGATTTTGATATTTCAACTAAAAACATTTGCCATCAATCCAGGCTTTCCAACCTTGCATTAATGTCACAAGCGTAGTTTGCATTTCTAGAGTATCTTTACTCAGGGATAACATTAAGGTGGTTGATGGTACCCAAAATGTTATAGAAGTTCCTTCAGCCTAAGCTTTCATTACTCAGAGCCTCATAGAGCATCAGAACCTGAGAGGACCTTAAAATTCATCAGGTCTAACCTTTGTTTCTTTTATAGTAATAGTATATTAGATGTATTTTAATAAAAACCTTTTTATGCCTTTTTATTTTAATGTCTTTTTCATTTTCCAGATGGAACAACTGAGGCCTCGAGAAGGGAAATGCCAATGAGGCAAAATACTGCATTGTAATAAAATGAAATGTAGACACAGATATGAAACAGTTTGGTACCTTGCTGTGACATGACTCACAGCAGCATGAAATTGCCCTGTTGCACAGGGTCTGTTTTGTATTTCAGCTAAGCCATTTAATTACTAGAAGCACCAGCAGAACTTCCCTAAAGTTGGATTCAGTTATCTCTTGTAGATCCTAGACGTTGTTTTGTACAGATGTCTATATTGTTTAACTGTAATGTCTGCCTTTCTCCTATTCAAATTAAAAGCTATATGAGGGTCAATGGATATGACTCATTTTCAATGGAAAAAAATGAGAGTTATCAATAGCCATATGGAAAAATGCTCTAAATCACTAATAATTAGAGAAAGATGGGAAAGTGACATATTGGAGAGGCTGTAGGAAAACTGGTACAAACTGAATCCATCCCCTTTGATCTGGCAATACTGATACTAGGTCTGCAGCCCAAAGAGATCAAAGAGGAAAAAGATCCATATGTACAAAAATGTAACAGCTCTTTGTGTGGTGACAAAGAATTGGAAACAGAAAGAGTATCCATCCAATAATTGGGAAATGACTGAACAAATTGTAGCATATGAACGTGATGGTACTATTGTGTTATAAGAAATTATGAAAGGGGATAGTTTTAAAGAAACCTAGGAAGACTCATATGAACTGATGCAAAGTGAAGTGAGCAGAAGCAGAAGGACAATTTAAACAATAATAGAAAATATTGTGAAGACCAACAGTTTTGAATTAGGAACTCAGCTCAGTGGAATGACTAGCAGCAAATCCAGAAGGCCCTTGATGAACCATCATGAAATATCCCCTCCTTCAGATAGAGAGGCAGTGGACTCAAGAATGCAGATTAAGGTATATTTATTTTTGGACATGGCTAATGCTGGAATTTGTTGTATTTTAACTACACATGTTTGTAATGGGTTTTGTCCTTGCTTTTTCAATGGTGGGGGTGGGGGAGGAGCGAGGGAAAGAATTTGGAGCTGAAAATAAAATTGAATTAAAAAAAGATTTATGGGGATATTTTCAAAAGTTGTGGGTAGGATTAAAGTCCCATGATTACCTAAACCATTGTGGTTAAACACATAGAAAGTGAGGGAATTTAGGAGCTCCTAACTTTTTGTATGATTTCCTTACTTTAGACCCGTTCCACAAAGTAGGCATGAAGATCTTTTGATTTGTATTAACAATATGTAAACCATTCCTCTCTGGGGCAGAAGGCCTTTAAAACTGATCTACAGTCTTAGAAATAGAAGAATCTGCCTCAGCACTGTGAGAAGGTGTTCTCTGAAGGAGGCAGAGGTTGAGGTGAAACTGACTTGTTCCTGTTAAGAACTAGGTTTTTATCAGCACACAGACTGCCTGGGACTGTGTTATGTGGTTTTTTAAACTCATAATCTTAAACTCATAAATTATTCCAAGGCACATGTTCAGAAATGAAAATCTAAAAGCTTAAATGCTGATTCTGGTTAAAGTATCTTTTGGTTAATAATGTGTGCAGAATCATGTCAGTGTTTTCAATTATAGTTAAATGGTAGAAAAAGGTAAAGCATTTTTATGTATTATTAAATATTCAATGTTGCTTTTGTTAACAAGTCAGAAGAAAATTCTACCAATGGTGCTGGGTTGCACATGTGTTGGGGCAAAGACTGCCCCTTTCCCCCTGTCCTGTTGTCTTCCTAGAACTTCCCTTGTGCTTTATGTTCCAGGGGGAGGTCACTGCCCTCCTCTGACTTCAACAGGGCCCTAGCCCAGAATCTGTTCCAGCTTGGGCTGACCTTTGAGACAAGACCACTTCTATCTTCTGTCCTTCAAGGCCTTCTCCAGGACAAGTAAGACACCCTGGCCTCCTGTGTGGGCACTTACACCTCTGCTTGCTCCTCTACGGAGACAGGCCTCCCTGGGTCTCCATCTATGAAGAGGCTAAACTTCAAGGGAAGATGCTGCCTGGACTCACTGCAGGGATTAGCACACTCCCATCAAGGATCCTAATCCCCACTCTTGTCTTGTTGCTCCCTCAGGCCTATTCACCTTAAGCATTGCCCCCCTAGTCTCCCTAACTTCTTTCTTCATATCTGTGCACCCCCAGTCATCTTCAGCTTCTTTCTTTCTCATGACTTTCATCTTCTATTCCTCGCTGAGGCATGACTGCCTCCCGATGACACTGCTTCTCTTGCTACCGTTTCTAGCACTGGTCATTCATTCTTGAATACTTCACTTAACTCACTGGTCATGGATATGCCTTTCTACACATTGTCATTTCCAGACCCTCCCTTGACTATCTTTATTAAGCAATTTTTTGTCCTTTGAGGTTCATGATATTCAAATTAATCACCCAATCCAGAGGTGCCTGGCAGTTATCTATTAAATTGCCTCCCCCCGCCCCCTCCAAGACATTGCTGAGTATACCTTGCCAAGCCCTGAACCCTAGATTATTCCTATCATTTCCCTACTTTGTTGTTAAATCATGTTGTTTGGGCTCACTACAAATGTCCAATTTCATCTGGACCCTCACTGCAACTGGTTAAACATTCTGTTCCTCTCTAATATAGCCACAGTGGCTGTTCCAAACCTTCACATTTCATATAACCTCCCATAGTATCACTTCTATGCTCTTAGCTGAGGACTTTGCCTTCTACTTTACGGAAAAAGCTGATACTATTTGCCAAGAACTATGCTTTGTTCTCTCCTTATCTCACATCAGTTAGATGCCTTCCGCTGTCTCTTTCATTTTTGACAGGTAAAGGGGAGGCCCCTTGTCCTTGCCAAGCCAAAACCCTCTTCATGGGGCCTTGATCCCGTCCCTCCTCACCTGCAGATCACTTCATCTATAATCCCCATTTCTTGCTTATCTTCAGTCTCTGCCTATGGGGGTGCCAGGGGGCTCAGAGGATAGAGCTTGGGCCAAAAGACAGGAAGACTTGAGTTCAAATGCGATCTAAGACACTTAGTAGCTGTGTGACCCTAGGCAAATCATTTAACCTCTTTTTGCCTCAGTTTCCTCATCTGTAAAATGGAGATTATAATAGCACCTGTAATAAGCTAGGGTTATTGTGAGGATAAAAGGCCAGATCATTATAAAGTGCTTAGAACAGTATATAATAAGCACCACCTAAGAGTTAGCAGCCATTATGATTATGATTACTATCCTAAGGGAAGACTTCCTCTACCTACAGGCATGCCCATGTCCCTCACTTAAAAATCCCTCACTTAATTTGATTGTTCCTGCTAGCTCTTTCTCTAGCTCTCTTCCCTTTCATGGCTAAATTGGAGAAAGCCATCTACATTCAGTGTCTCCATTACCCTCCCTCCTTTTTTCTACACCCTCTCCAGTCTGGTTTCCAGTTTCATCATTGAATTGACACTTTCTTCAAAGTTACTATTGCTCTCTTAATTGCTACATCTAATGGCCTTTTCTCAGTTCAGATCCTTCTTGACCTCTAGCATTTGACTACAATCTCCTTTTAATTACTATTTCCTCTTTAAGTTTTCATGACATTGCTGTCTCCTCATTCTCCTATCTGACTTCTCTCTCTGGGTCTTTTTTGTCCCTTCTTCATCCAGGTCACACCCTCTAACTGGTAGATATCTCACCAAAGCTCTGTTCTCTCTACTTACTCACTTGGTAATCTCATCAGCTCTCCCTGGTTCTATTATGAACTCTAAGCAGACTTTTCCCAGGTCTGTTATATGCATCCTGAAACTCTCTCTGAGATAATCACAGTGCCATCTGCCTCTTGAAATCTAGAACTGGAGGTCCAAGTGATATCCCAATTTTAGCATGCCAAAACTCTTCTCTCCAAATCCACCCTCATCACTTTTGAGCTTCCTTAGTAGCATCAAAGGCACCACCATATCCCAGTTACTAAGCCTGGGATGACCTTGGTGTCATCCTCCACGCCTCTCATCTCACATATTTAGCCCACTGCCACATCTTACATGTCTCCCTTCACATTTTCTTTACGTCATCTTCTCCACACTAACACAGCTACTTACAATTTTAGTTCAGGCCCTCATCCCCTCATTCGGCTACTGCAGTAGTCTTTTAACTGGCAACTCTGTTTCCTCTCTCTCCACTATCATCTCACCTCTCCTCAGTTACAAAGGTGTGATTTTTCTAAAGTACAGATTTGATCATACTCCCCCTGCCCTTCCCAATGAACTCCAATGGCTTCCTGTCACCCCAGATCAAATATAAAATTCTCTGGCACAACCTTGCTGCTTCCTACCTTTCCAGCCCTCTTACACATTACTTCTCTGCATGCCCTGTATAATCCAGCTACATTAGTTTACTTGTAGCTCCTCAAACATCATGACATGATTTCCCAGCTCCATATCTTGCACTATCCCCAGTGTATGAAATGCTCTCCCTTTACTTCTGTCTCTTTACTTCTGTTTCCCTGGTTTTCTTCAAAGCTCAATTCAAATCCCACTTCCTGCCTTTCGCAGTCTCCCCTATCTCGTATTTTCCCCTCTCAGATTACTTCCCATCTGCTCTCTATACATCTTGTCTGTACCTAGTTATTTGCCTATTGTTTCCCCTATTAGAATAGGAGCTTTTTGAGGAGAAGAAATATTTTTGCCTTCCTTTGCATTCTATGTCACATAGTGCCTAGCAGACTGAGCAAATCTGTACAAGAAATACCAAGTAAAAAAACATGGAGCTAACTTGCTTCCATCAGTAAAATGGAGACCGTTTGCCTCAATTTCACACATCAGAGACTCAATTAGGATTAGTATCCTAATGCAAGAAATTTCTCTCAAAGACATGTAGGAACCTTATGGCATAGGTACAGTGTTATTCAGGAAAACCTTGTGTTTTTTCTCAATAAGCATGATAGCTTTACTCACCTTCATTAGCAGAAAGGACATAGCATGTCTCCAATAAGAAGAAGTAACATACTAGGAGTGCAAGCATTCGTAATTCCATTTTGCCATGAAGGAAACTGAGATTTATGGAGGTGAAATGATCCAAGATTCTATAGCTAATAACTGGAGGTTGAACTAAAATCCAGTGTTTGGACTCCTACTCACTATGTTCAATATCCAAAACTTATCTTTCTGGCTCTAAGAGTGACCTTTGCTCTAACCACCTTTTTTGTAAGGGCCCAGTTGTTGATGTTCATAATTTAACAGTGCTGTCTAAAGAGTGAGAATTTAGACCAATATGGTGGGTTAGGGGAAGCCACCGAGAAGAATTCTCCAAACGTTCCCCTCCAGACAACTTTAAAATAACTTCTCAAATTAAATTCTGGAGTAGCAGAGCCAACAAAATGGGATTGGCATGAGATCTTTTTCTGGTCTAAGAGAAATTAAGTGGTCAGCAAGAGAGATCTGTGACACTGGGTTTGAGGCCTATCTGGAGCCCACTTATACATCAGCTACAGCAGTGACTGCAGCAGTTCCAGGAGCTCTCAACCCAGACATGGTAAGGGAGCCAAACAACTGGTCAAATATTACAGGGGATCCTTTGCTGGCACTGGGTACAGCTGTCACTGATTGGCGTACCTATTGCCCATACATGGTTTTAAGTCCCAGTTCTAGGGCAGAGAGGAGTACTGGTGAAAGGGAACAGGGGCCCTGGTCACAGTTCCAAATCAAAGAGGAATGCTAGTGCTTATAGCTGTAAGGAACCAGGAGCTGTTCCTGGATAAAGACTAGGAGAGCAGTGATCACATCTCTCCCTAGATCATACTACCTGGGAAGCACCAAATCCTTGCAGACCCTCAGAACTAGCTCTGAAAACAGCAGCACAAAAAAAGCCTGAAACTTGGCACAGTGTCTCCTTACTCCCAGGTGAACAGAGCCCAATTTTGACATAAAGTTCAAAGTCAAGAAATAGGAAAAAATATGACCATAAAAAGCTATTACAGTGGCAGGAAGAACAAGATATAAACTCAAAAGAAGGCAGTGATGTAAAAACAGGAACCAAAAAAAGCCTCAGAGGAAAACACAAAGTGAACCCAACAAGAATTCTAGGAAAAGTTAAAGAGAGATGAGTGGTAGAGGTAAACAAATGAGAGTGATGCAAGAAAATTATGAGAAGAAGAAACAGCTGGGTAAAAAGAGGCACAAGAAAACTGAAGAAAATAACCTTAATAAAAAACAGAATTGGCCTAATTATTTAAAAAGAGGCACAAAAATCCACTGAGAACTCCTTGAAAATTGGCCACACGGAGAAAGAGGTGTCAAATCTCACTGAAAAAAATCCTTAAAAATTAAAATTGAGCAAAGGGAAGGCTCCATGAGACATCAAGAATAATTTAAGAATTATTGGATTACTTAAAAGTCATGATCAAAGAAATAGCCTAGATATTATACTTCATGAATTTATCCAGGAAAACTGTCCTGATATCTTAGATCCAAAGGGTAAAATAGAAATTGAAAGGATCCACTGATCTTCACCTGAAAGAGATCCCCAAATGAAAACTCCCAGACATAGCATAGCCAAATTCCAGAGCTCCCAGGTCAAAGAGATAACATTTTAAGCAACCAGGAAAAAACAATTCAGATATCCCAGAGCCACAGCCAGGATCATCCTAGATTTAGCAGCTTCCATGTTAAAGGAGTGACAGAGGGTTTCAAACTCAATATTCAGGAAAGCAAAGGAGATTGGAATAAATCAAGAATAGCTTACCCAGCAAAATTGAATGTAATCTTTCAGGGGGGAAATGGATATTTAATGAAATAGAGTACTGTCAAGCACCGCTAATAAAAAACACCAACACTGAATAAAAAATTTGACATTCAAACAGAAGACTCAAGAGAAGCATAAAAAGGTAAACACGAGTGATCCTGAGGGACTCAATAAAATTAACCTGTTTACATTCCTGTATGGGAAGATGATACATGTAATTCCTAAGAACTTTGTCATTATTAGGGTAGTTAAAAGGAGTTTACATAGAAGATATGGATGTGAGTCAGTTATTGCTAGAATGAACTAAAAAAATGAAGAGATGAGAAAGGGGTGCATTAGAAGTGGGAAGGGAGAGGTACAATGGGAGAAATTTTTTCACGTAAAATAGGTTTACAAGAAAAAACTTTTATGATGGAAGGGAAAATGGGGGGGGGGGACTGGGGGCAATGCTTGAACCTCACTGTAATTGGAATTGGTTCAGAGAGGGAAGAAAGTACATACATACACACATACGTATATACAGATGCACACTCATTTGTATATAGAAATATAACTTACCCAATAGGGAAATAGGAGCAGAAAGGAATAAAAGAAAGAAGAGTGATAAAAAGAAAAAGATGAGGGGGGGGGCAGATTAAGAGAGGCAGTGTGGGAGGGGGAGAGAGGAGAAAACGGAATGGAGAAAAATACATAGTCATCATAAATGTGATGAGAATCTAATATACTTCCGCTGAAGTGAAAAAGGCAGAGGTAGCAATCATGATCTCGGACAAAGCAAAAATAGGCATAATTAAAAGCGATAAGGGAAATTACATGCTAAAAAGTACTATAGACAAGGGGCAAATAGATGGTCTAGTGAAGAGAGTGCCAAGCCTGTAATCAGGAATTTTCCTCTTCATGAGTTCAAATCCAGCCTCAGTCACTTACTAGCTGCGTGACTCTAGGCAAGTCACTGAACCTTTCTTGTCTCAGTTTCCTCATCAGCAAAATGAGCTGGAGAAGGAAGTGGCAAGTATCTCTGCCAAGAAAACCCCAAATGAGGTCATAGAAAATTGGACACAACTGAAAAATGGCTTTAAGACAACCATAGTCAATGAAGTTAATACCTATATTTTTACAGCAAGTTTCCCTGACCACGGCCTCATTTTTCTTTTTTTAAGTTTATTTTCAACATTCACTTTTATAAGATTTTGAGTTCTAAAATTTTCCTCGTCCATCCATTCCCTCCTCTCCAAGATGGCATGCAGTCTGATAAAGGCTATATATGAATGATAATATTAAACATACTTCCATATGAGTCACATTATGAAAGAAGAATCAGAATAAAAGGGGAAAGTAACAAGAAAGAAAAAACAAGAGCATTGTATGTTTTCATCTGCATTGAGACTCCATAGCTCTTTCTCTGGATATGCATAGCATTTTCCATCATGAGTCCCTTTGAAATTGTCTTAGATCCTTACATTGCTGAGAAGAGTTGAGTGTCAAAGTTAGTCATCGCACACTGTGGCTGTTACTGTGTACAGTGTTCTTCTGGTCCTCACTTCACTGAACATCAGTTCATGCAAGTCCAGGTTTTCCTGAAGTCTGCCTGCTCATCATTTCTTTTGGAAAATAGTATTCCATTACATTCATATATATCACAGCTTGTTTAGTCATTCCCCAATTGATGGGCATCCCCTCAATTTCCAATTCTTTGCCCCTGCAAACAAAAAGCTGCTATTAATACTTTTTGTATGTGTGAGTCCTTTTCCCTTTTTTATGATCTCTTTGGGATATAGACTTAGTAGTGGTATTGCTGGATCAAAGAGTTTGCAGTTTTATAGCTCCAAATTGTTCTCCAAAATGGTTGATCAGTTCATAACCCCACCAATAATGCATTAGTGTTCTAGTTTTCCCAAATCTTGTCCAACATTTATAATTTTCCTGATTTATCATTTTAGCCAACCTGATAGGTGTGATGTGGCATATTAGAGTCATTTTAATTTGCATTTCTCTAATCAGTAGTGATTTAGAGAATTTTTCCATATGATGTAAATAGCTTTAATTTCTTCATCCAAAACTGCCTTTTCATATCCTTTGGCCATTTCTCAATTGGGGAATGATTTGTATTCTTATAAACTCAACTCAGTTCTCTATGTATCTTAGAAATGAGGCCTTTATCCAAGACATTGGCTGTAAAAATCATTTCCCAGCTTTCTGCTTCCCTTCTAATCTTGATTGCATTGGCTTTGTGCAAAATCTTTTTAATTTAATGTAATCAAAGTTATCCATTTTGCATTTCCTAATGTTCTCTATCTCTTGTTTGGTCATAAATTCTTCCTTTCTCCATAGATCTGACAAGTAAACTATTCCTTTCTCTCCTAATTTGCTTATAGTTTTACCCTTTATGTCTAAATCATGTACCTATTTTGACCTTATCTTGGTATACAGTGTAAGATGCTGGTCTATACCTAGTTTCTACCATACTGTTTTCCAGTTTTCCCACAAGTTTTTATCAAACAGTGAGTTCTTATCCCAGAAGCTGGGGTCTTTGGGTTTATCAAACAGTAGATGACTATTGTCATTGACTGCTGTGTGTTGCTTACCTAATCTATTACACTGAACCACTACTCTATTTCTTAGTCAGTACCAAATAGTTTTGATGATTGCTGCTTTAAAATAGTTTTAGATCTGGTATAGCTGGGCCTCATTTTTTCAAATAAAAATAAGAACCATTCCTCAATTGATAAATGATCAAAGGATATAAACAGGTAGTTTTCAAAAGAAAATAAAGCTCTTGATTGTCATATTAAAATGCTATAAATCACTATTAATTAGAGAAAAGCACATTAAAACAACTCTGAGGTGCCGCATCACACCTGTCAGAAATGAGATGCTAGAGGGGATGAGGGAAAACAAGGGACACTGATGACTTATTCGTGGAGTAGTGAACTAGTCCAACTATTCTGGAACTATGCTCAAAGAACCATAAAACTCTGCATATCCTTTGATCCAGCAATACCACTACTAGGTCTGCATCCAAAGAGGTAAAAGAAAAGGACTTATGTGTATAAAAATAGTTGTAGATCTTTTTGTAGTGGCAAAGAATTGGAAGCAGAGGGGATGATTATCAATTGGAGAGTGACTGAACAACTTGTGGCATATGATTGTGATGAAGTACTGTTGTACTATGGGAAATGACGAGTTCAGAAACACATGACAAAACCTATATGGATTGATGCAAAGTGAAATAAGAACCAGGTGCACAATAATAATGTTGTAATGATGAATTGCGAAAAGACTTAGCTATTCTGATCAATACAATGATCTGAGACTATTCCAGAGGACTCATGATGAAAAAATACTATAGCCCTCTGGAGACAAAACTGATGAACTCTGAGGGCAAATTGAAATAAGGTTTTCTCATTTTGTTTTTATTGTTTTTTTAAAAAAATATGGCTAATATGAAAGTGTTTTGCATGACTTAACATGTATAATGATATGTTGCTTTTTCAGCAGTGATGGGGGTGGGAGGGAAGGAGAGAATTTGGAACTCAAAATTTAAAAACAAATAATGTTTATTATAAATAAATAATACTTTTTAAAGTATTAATTTATTAGGGTATCATGAGGGGCCGAGTGAAAAATAAAAGGGAATCATGATTCTTTGTGGAGCCTGAGTAAGACCACCTCTTCCCTCCCAACCACCACCTTTTTCAAAAAGAAACATACATACTTTCAACAAAACAGGAATCGAATTTATAAGTCCTAGCTCCTAGAAGTTCAGACTGTCTTAGGTGTGAAAAGGTACTGGGATACTTATCACTTAGAATGTCTTTTTAGAAAGCAGTCACATGTGACTTACAAAGCTAAGAGAATTCATTTAATTTTTCAAGTAATCATTAGGCCTCTCCCCTTAATGTATTTGTGTTTATTGAACCCATGGTGCTTCCTGGATTATTGACAACATGATACCAGTTTTCAGAACGGAGTAAGTGTTCCAGGGTTTTGGTTATAGGTGACTAATCTATTGCCACCCTTTCTAGCACTTTACAGTTTCACCCATCATTACACATACATTTTGTTATTTTGTCAGTTAGTTGTATCTGACTGTGCATGACTCCATTTGAGGTTTTGTTGGCAAAGATACTGGAGTGGTTTGCCATTTTCATTTCCAGCTCATTTGACAGATGAGAAAACTGAGGCAAACAGGGTTAAGTGACTTGCCCAGGGTCACACACAGCTAGGAAGTGTCTGAAGCTGGATTTGAATGCAGGTTCCCCTGACTCCAGGGCCAGCACTCTCTCCACTGTGCCACCTAGCTGCTGCTTCACATACATACTTTAGTCCATTTCATCCTCACAATCCCCTCCCCCCCTTCCATGGGCCAGGCAGGGCAAATGCTCCAAACCAGGTTTGACAAATGAAGAACTAAGTTTGATAAATTCAATGACTTGCCTAAGTTTACACAGCTATTAAGTGGAAATGATTAAGACTGGGTCTGTGGACTTGGGAGTCTAGTGTTCTCTACTACTTTTTACTTTCTCATGAATCTACAAATATGCATCAGATGTAAAGGAATACATTTTGGCCTCAATCTAAAAATTCAGATTATTCATTAGAAAAATGCTCTTATTCTCAGTTTAATATATTTTATTAATAAAAACCACTGTAATTTAATAAATAAATAGTGTGAGATTTCTCCGTCAGGCACAGCACTGGTGCCCAGAATGATAGCCCTTACATGTATAGGGTAACACAGTGTGGAAGCAGAACTTTGCTTGCTGTATTTTGGAACCATCCAGGGTAAATCGATGTAGAGTATGGCAGGTTTTTCAAAGGACAAGAATCAAATCTGGCAGCTGAAGGGGTCATCAACATAAGCGATGTTGTCTAAACATATGTCTTTGTGTGCATCTCTGGAAAAAACAGGTCACAGTTTCAGCAAAAATATACACTATTTATAAAAATGTTTCACTGGTTGGGATCCATTACACTACTCCGGGGTGCATCTTGACTATGTCAGTTCTGCAACAATATTTTTCACATAATTTAATGAGCTCTGACAGAATGAACACAGATGAAGCCAAGCCCGTTAGAAACAGCAAGTCTGCCAAGAAGTAAAAAGAAGAAAAATCACAAATTACACATTTCAGGGACAAGTATAAAAAAACTTTTTACTCTTCAGAGGAACTGTCTCAGTATTATAAAAGTCCTAGCAACTTGTATTAAAATTCAAAGGCAATTCACCTCTTCACCCACCCTCATACATCTTCATGAAAAGCAACCCAGAGAATGTGGCCACCAGCTACACAGCTTGATCTCAATTCTTGTCTCTTCCCCCAATACTTTGGGTGATCCTTCCATCCTTTTAAGTCTTAGCAAGCTTCTGGGCTCTATAACTAGGCTTTCTCTTTTCCTCCCCAACCCCCACCCACACTCTATATTCTCACTTGATGATCTCATCAGGTCCCACGGATTCATTAATGCTGACAATTCCCAGATCTATATATTCATCCCTAAATTCTTTCCTGCATAGTCTGCCTTTGGCACATCTCAAATTCAACATGTCCAAGATGGAACCCATTATCTTCTCTTTCAAACCATCCCCAAATATTGAATTTCATTATTATCAAAGATGCCACTATCCTCCCAGATACCCAGGATCAAAACCTCAGTGCCATCCTCTCCTTTCTACTCTCAGTGACCATATTCACTTTACATGTTTAGTTTCCACGTCTACATAGATGAGACTGCAAAGTAAGTGATATGAAAAGTGCACCGAAATTGGACTCAACTGAGACCAATTTGATCCTGGCTCTCTATCCATATAACCATGCCAATTCCTCATCTATAAAATGAGGAGATTGGATTAGATTAGATTAGAAGCTAAGGTCCCTTCTACCTCCATCTGTGATCCTACTGCAGCATTTGACTCTCCTGACCTCTTATCTTCTGAAGATTCTCTAGGTGTTTGTGACACTGCTTTCCTGGTTCTCCTACCCATCTGACCCCTCCTCAGTCTTCTTTGTTCATCATCCTTGTCATAGCTCCTGCGTATAGCCTAAGGCTCTGTCTTGGGCCTTCTTCACAATCTGTACCATTTATCTGGTGATCTCATTAGATCCCACAATTTTATTTATCTATGCTGATAACTCCTAGATGACTATAACTAGCTCCAGTCTCTTTTGAGCTCTAATCTTAAAATTCCAGTTCTGTGTTAGACATTTCAAATGCAACATATTCAAAACACAATTCATCATTCTCAATCTACCCATCTCCTGAACAACTCCTCCCTCCTTCCCCTCTTCCTTCTCACCACCACCACAGTCTGGTCATTCAGTTTTATATTCTCAGTACTGTCCTTGATTCCTCCTTTTCTCTCACCCATCTATCCAATTGGTTGCCAAATCTTTTCATTCCTACTTCTGAATCTCATTTCCACTCTCCTCCCTATTTGTAGGGCTACCACCAGGTCTTTATCACCTCTTTCTTGGACTACTGCCAGAGCCTCCTAGTTGGTCTCCCTGTCCCCAGACTCCTCTCTCCAATCCATCCTCCTCACAGCTAAAGTGCAAGTCACCTCCCTACTTAAACTTTGATGGCTCATAATTAAATATAGACTCTTCTATTTAGCATTTAAAATTCTTCACATCCTAGCCCCAATCTACCTGTCTAGCCCTATCATACGCATGTTTGTATGTGTGTATATACAAATACACATAGATGTAGATGCAAATACAGATATACATGTCTATATACACTATCCCTGTCATACCCATTTCTAAGCTTTTCTGCTACTGAAAGAGTCTCAAGATTTTCTTGTGATTTATCCCACCATGGTCCAATAAAATCAGCCTTTCTGCTATTTCTCATACATACTTTGCCTTTGCACAGGCTTCCTCCATTTTGGAAAGGATTCCTCCTTCATCTGTACCTCTCAGAATGAGATTTTACCTTCAAAACTCAAGGCATGCACCACTTCCTAAGAAGGCTTTCCTGCCTAGCCCGTCCCCTATTCCTGATGCCATCCCTCCAACACTATCTGGCATTTGTTTTGTATGTTCATATATGTGTGTATGTGTGTGTGTACATACACATATTGTCTTCCCCAATAAAATATTAGCTCCTTAAAGGACAAGTTCATTTTTGTCTTTGTAGTCCTATAAGAATTCCTTGCACTTAATAAATACTGTTTGATTGACCTATACATCCAACCCCAGTTGTCCTCTGAGCTTTTTTCTAGTTGCCTGCTGGACATTTGTACCTGATTATAACCCATTAACACTTCAAATTACCATCTTCCCTCCAGAAGTTGTCTTTTCCTTTGACACATTCCTGTTAAGGCAGCATTATTCTTGTCACCCAGGCCCCAAAATCTTCGAGTCAGCTCTCCCTATTTTCCCATCACCCATATCCAATCACTTGCCAAATCCCTGTTATTTCTGTCTCCTTAGAATCTCCTGACATTTCTTTCCTCCTACACTTAGTGTCCTTACCCTTTTTACACCTTCCCGGACTGTAGGAGCCCCCTAACTGGTATCCTTTCCCCTCTGTTCTCCATCCAGATTCCTAATGTAGAATGCTAATCATATCACTCCTCCACTCATAATAAGCTTAGTAAACTCTCTACAGAATATGAGTCATCATGAAGTTGTGAAGAAAATGGTGGCGTCAAGGTCATGGAGTCCTAGGTTAAATCTGATGCATACTAATCGTAAAACCTTAGACCCAAGGCTTTTTTTAAAATTTTGTCCAAGAGTTAGTTTCCTCATCCATATAACAGAGATAATGATAATAGAAATCTCTACCTCACATAATTGTTGTGAAGAAAATCTTAAAAGTACTTGGTCTCCATTCTAATTTAATGATTCTAGTCATCTTGGATAACCACAATTCTGGTCATTCTTACTGCCACACATTTTCCTGTTACAACCAAATATATTGCTTTGGCCAGGAACACTCACCATCTTGTTTATTTCCTGTAATTTTCCTCATACCTCACTAACTTACCTAGTGCTCCCAGATTCTCAGTCTGGAAGATTTTCTGTAGTGGTGGAATGTAGATCACAGCCAGCTGGCCCAGAATGGATCCTAGCACTGAATATAGAAACATACGGTTTCTGAAAAACCCGATCTCAAATATCAGCTTTGTCTGTATGGTGTAAGGAGAAAAACAAAACACACACATACTGTTTTTAGTCTGTCAGCCAAAGGTGAAAGGGTCATCACTGAAAATGTGTCTATTTGAAACAACAGAGCACCTTCTTTAGGAGCTATAGAGTGGTAAGAAACCAGAGAAATTATTTACTCATTCCCCTTATTTTATGAATGGGGAAACTGAGGGCAAGTCATTTGAATGACTTTCCCAACAATTTGACAGACAGATATTCAGAGTTAGACTTGGGGCTCAGTTCTGGTTGGATATCCAGTGTTCTTTCTACTCTCCTGCTAAATCATCTTGTATTTTCTTTTGGGCGCAATACAGTTATTGTTTCATTGTCTAAAAAAAACAGTTTGAAAATGCTTCTAATTCCATAGCTGAAACAATTGGACAACATCTGTCTCACCTGAGAACGGCACGTCAAGGCATTGAAAAGATCAAAAAACACAAAACAAGTGAATGTCATCGTCGTCGTCCTTGGTGTGACTTCCTTGCCATCAGGAATCTGGTAAAATGTATGTAAAATGGAATGTTGCAAAAGAGGAAAAATTATTAGCCTTGAAGCAATTCATTAATGGAAGAGTCCATCAGAATATTCCTGGGTAAGGATGAAGACAGAGACATTTCCCCCTCTTTCTGCTCCTGAATTATCTCAATATACCAGAATTGAGTTACTAATTCAGTTACACAATGATGTCCTAAAACTAACAAAAGATGAAAAATCACTGGATCCAAATGAGATTGGTTTGTGAGCAGTGAAGGAATTTCTGGGTGAAGCATGTCCCTGTTGGCCAAAACATACAATTTATTACACATGGCCACTGAACTAGTAAACTAGAAGATGGCTATTTTGACCCCCTACTCATTAAAAAGACTAAAAATAACTGAAAATTAAAAGTCAATAAGGAACAGAACCCCTGGACCTAGCAGGGAAAAGGCACTGTGATTTCCATAAAAGGAAATTGTTCCTGGCTAGCCTATTTGAGTTCTTTGGAGTAAAGCATGGAGTGGATAAAATATTGACGTCATATTATCTCTTTAGATCTTCTGAGATGCTTGTGCCAAGGAAGCACTCAATTATTTTTTTGAAAAATCAAGAGAGAGTCTCTGGATAGGAAACCAGCTTAGAGACAGAGGGAGCAGGGATAAGTTGGCACTTCTTTAAATGGAAAAATGCAGGCAGTTGGGTTCTCAAAGGAACAATATTCATCTGACTGGGAATATAGGAAAGTCTCCAAGTCTACTGGTAGCCAAAGACTAAACACTGAAAGGCATCACTGTGTGCATGTGTGACCTAAACTATGCTTAAAAGATAACAGAGAAGAATGGGTTTAGAGCCATTCCTAGTGGTCCAGGAAATAACCTAGGTGTCACTGTAGACAGTTCCTTGTAAATAGTGGTTCCATATACTACTACATTCAAAGACCAAGAAAATGCCAAAACATCATGAGGTTCATATTGGACACAGAAGATACCATTTTGCCCTTGGACAAAACCTTGATGTCCTGGAACCTGGTATGCCCTGTGTAGTTCTGACCATTACAACTCAAGAAAAAGAAGATGAAGCTGGATAAACTTGAGAGGATCAATTTAAGAGGTGGAGAAGGAAATTCTGTGTAAGGACAAATGGAGAAGATTAAGATCCTTCTGCCTGGAAACATGAAAACTAAGAGGGAATGTGATCAAGATTTACACAGTTATGGGTGGTTTGGGTAAGGTGATAATGGACTTAGCATTTCCCAGAACACTAGATTGAGGACAATGTCTACCCAACCCTTCTTGGACTCTTTAACAATGTAATATAAGAGGCAAAGAAAATACCATTTTGTGCAATAGCTAATGCAAGCTAAGGGGACTCATTATCACAAGGTAGAAAAGGCTGGAGTTATAAAGAGATTACAAAGGTTTAAGTGAAGGTATTTTCAGATCCATTCATGCTGGATTCTCAAGGGAATTTGGGGTATGAAGAACATCACTGATCTTTGAGTTTGACCCAATGAGAATAGCCACCCTCTGTCCACAATTTCCCCTATGGTGTGCAAGTCAGAGACAAACATTTTGCCAGATGGACTCTGCCATGAGGTCTGATAATTTTAAGAGTCATATTTTAGTATGGACATTGACAAATTGGAGAACATCTAGACAAAGGTAATCAAGATGGGAAGAAGCTTCAAGATAATGCTGAAAGAACCCGTGGGAGGTTTTGTCTGGAGAAAAGAAGATTTAGTGGAGACTTGAGAGCTGTCTTCACCTCATCTGTAAAATAGAGGTATCACCACCTACTCTTCCTATTTTATAGGATCATTGTGAGGATTAAGTGAAATATCTTTGTGAGAACAGACTGAGAAGAGTAGGTCTCTTCCATCTGGAAACAGACTTGGAGGAGATAGGATTGAAGTCTAGAACTTTATAAGCAAAGTGCCTTATAAATGTGAGGGACAGTAATATTTATTTCAATTGCAATGGGCCAATGAGAGATTATGAGTGAATGGAGCAACTGGATTTTCTAGTCCATGTTAAGCCTCAGTTGGTATTTTCATAAGATGATAAGAAGTCATTCCAGAATCTCAGAGTGGAAAATGGACCTTAAAGATAATCTGGCCAACGACCTCCTTTTGAAGAGTTGGAGGCAGACCCAGAGGAACAGTAACTTGTCCAGAGTCATTATCACCACCTCCCATTTGTACGGTGCTTTACAATTTATCCCCAGCTGTGTGGCATCTCCCTCCTCAAACTGTCATAGTGCTCTGTACTTGCTTATCTCTCAGTTATACGTATAACTTCCCTCATAGTCATCTGATTACATGGCCTTTGTTAAAGCCTTCAGCTGTTCAATTTAGGTACCCTGTCTCATTTATCTTGGCATCTCCCTCATTGCCAAGCCATTGCTTGATCTTTTGAAATGTCCTAAAGTTATTTGGAGACTAGTAATTAAGAGGAGGTGTTACAATACTGATTAAGAAGGATGCAGTCCCATAAAGGAACAAAAGTTGTTTTCTTACATGATCCAGACTAGCTCCTAAAACAATTTCAAAGAGGAATCCCAAGCATTCTGTGTAGTGCTGAGTGTAGCAGAGGGCACCCTAAAGTCAAAAGATGGCCTACACCTTCCAGCTCCTGTGTGCTCATAAACAAGTCATTCTGTGTCTTAAGACCTCAGTTTCCTCATCCATAAAATGGTGACAATAAGGTTCACAGTACCTGTCTCAGAGGATTATTGTGAAGAAAGCACTTGGTAAGCTTTACAATATAATTGGGGGTTCTTAGTCTCCTCAACAATGAAAACAGTAACTATAATAATAGTGGCATTCATATAGTGTTTTATGGTTTGCAAAGAGCTTGACATACATGACTTAACTCAGCAAAACCATCTACCAAAGATGATATGAGGGGATGCTCATTTGGGTATACAAGTGGTGACTGGGTGGTTACAGAATCAGTTTCTTCTTTGCAGTGACAGACTGAACCACTCTTTTTTCCAAGTTTTGTGTTCTACCATGAGACTTCTGTTTTCTTGCACAAAGCATGGTCTGCCTTAGGTCATTAACTGGAACATGGAGGACTCACTTTGTGGCAGTTCCAAGCACAAAGCCAGGGACAAACAGGGACCTTAGATGCTTTGGGATGAGGACAGGGGTGATTGGTAACCATGCAGAAAGCAAAGTAGTTCTTCTTGGGTGATAAAAAGTTTAGCAGGGTCAGAATCTGTTTTGAATCTGACTTTCAAGCAGAAAAAGAACCTCAGGGTATTAGAGAAATGAATGTACATTCTGGGAACTTGTAATTAAAGCTGCAAACACAACCTCTCCAGGACTAAGGTCAGTTTCTTTATTTGTAAGCCAAATTCTGCAAGTATTTGTATTTCCCTTCATTGGAAGGCAGGCTGGATTTCTTAAGTACCTACTATGTGCCAGGTACTGCACTTTATAACTATTATCTTGTTTGATCCTCACAACAACCCTGGGAAGTAGGTGCTGTTATCAGCCCTATTTCACAGTTGAGGAAACTGAGAGAGTTAGGGGTCAAGTGACTTGCCAAGCTGGGAAGTATCTGAGGCTGACTTTGAACTCAGGTTTTCATGACTCCAACTCCAGGGCTCCTTCCATTGTCCTGCCTATTTGTCTGGTAGCGTTACAAACACTGATTTACAGGCTACTGCTAAAACAGGACCCAGTGAAAGATGGATTATATCCCCGCTGCGTGGAATATTCTCTGTCCTCAACTCTACCTCCTCCACCCTTTTCTGATGACAAACTCCCTCTTCAATGTCTAGAATTCATTCCCTGGCCTGGAATGCTCTCTCCTCATCTCTGCCTTCCCTGACTTCCTTCAATAGCCAGCTAAAAATCCACCTTCCACAGGAAGCCTTTCCTGACTCTCCTCCCTCTAATGCTAGTGCCTTCCCTCTATCGATTATTTCCAGTTTATCTCATATTTCGCTTGTTTCTATATAGTTGTTTACATGCTGTTTCCTCCACTAAACTGCTCCTTGAGGGTCTTTCTTTTGCCTTTCTTTGTATCCCAGCACTTGGCACAGTACCTAGCACACAAAAGGTGCTTCATAAATGCTTTCTGATTGATTGGTTTCTTTCAAGCCTCAGTTCCAATCCCACCTTTTTCAAGAGACCTTTCCTAGGCACCCATCTGTTCTTCCACTCTGCCACTGCTAGTTTCTTCTGAGATTACTTCCAATTTACACTGTTAAGTATCTTGTAGGTACATGGTTGTTTACATATGGTCTCCCCATTTAGAATGTGAGTTCCTCAAGAGCAGGGGCTGTGTTTTTGCCTTTCTTAGTACCCTCAGATCTTGGCGCCATGATTTGCCCTTAGTAAGTGTTTAATGAATGCTTGTTCACTGTCTTGAAGAGGAATATCTGTGAAGAGGCATGGGACTGAAAGCAAATGGGATACGCTCTTCCTTACCTCCTTCCAAAAGATAAAGAGGGTTCCACTGATGATAATGACTGCAGATATTAGAATTTTCATGATGAGTGCTTTACTGAGAATTGTATCTTTAATACTCCTAGGGGGGTGCTTCAGGGCATCTTTGTCAACTGGTTCCACTCCCAAACTATTCAAAAGAGAATGCAATACTTTGAAATACCACCCAGTAAAAGGAAACACAGATTAATTTATTAGACACTTATTATGTGCTTACTCTCCCCAGCAAGGTGCTGGGTGTGATGGGAGGCACAAGAAGACCACCAGTCATCTTCCCATCACAAACTGGAAAGGTTCTAGGAATTGTAGTATTTTGCCACACACCCTGGTCAGAGGGTCAGTAGATCTGAGTTCTCAGGTCAGTGGGGGTAGGAAACTAGACCAGTTGGCAAAAACCTTCATTTTAATGCTGGGGAAACTGAGGTCTATTGAGAGACTGTCGGGACCTTGGGCAAATCCCTTGGCCTAGCTGATCATTAAATTATCTTATGAGTTTATTCATAAGAACTTGAAGATCTTCTCACCTTTGAGCCGGTGGTCCGTCCATGATAATGTTGATCCAAAGAATCTGCATTGCATTGAGGGGATTGGGTAAGTTAAATACTGTGGACAGAGTAATCAGGCTTAAAGCAGAAATACTCCTAGGAAACAAAACCAGTAGAGAGTGGCAAAGTACAGAAAGTTACTTCCATGGAGGGAAGAATAAAAGGCAATTTTTATCTGACATGCATACAAGTCTGTACTCACGTGCTAAGCTGAAACCGTACAAAATTTTTTATGTTATAAAAAATCCCTTTTCCTTCCTCTACTGCATTCCTGGAAGAATAAGAGAGAGCAAATGAACAAGATACTTCATTTCTCTAATAGATTTACCATGCAATACTTTGTATTACAGCTATATGTGTTGATTCCTTTATCCCTCCACCAGACTATAAACTCTACAAGGGCAAGTCTTATTTTAATTGTTTTTTTTTTATCTCCCAAAGCATCTAACATAGTGCTTTCCTAGAGTCAGGAAGACTTGAATTCAAATAGTGCCTCAGACACTAGCTAGGTAACCGTGGGGAAGTCACTTTATCTCCATCTCCCTCAGTTTCCTCTTATATAAAATAGGAAGCATCTACTTCACAGGGCTGTTGTGAGGATCAAATTAAATAATATATAAAATGCTTTGTAAACCTCAAGGCACTATATAAATGATGATGGTGATGACTACAGTTAAGATTGACTGTGAAGCCAGGAGATGGAGGGAGGCCGGAGTCACTGGATTGCAAAATAACGTAGAGGGGAGTGAGGTATAAGAAAACTGAAAAGGGAAGAAGAGGGCAGGTTATAAATGGCTTTAAAATCCCTGAGGAGAAATTTTCTATTTGATCCCAGAAGTAATAGGAAGCCACTGGAAGTTACTGAATTTGTATGGGCGGAGTGATGTGATCAGACCTGCATTTTCAAAATCACTTTAACAGTTGAGTGGAGGACAGAATGGGGTGGGGTGGATTGGAGCTGAGCCTGATTCCTGGTATAGTTCCTGATCATTACCTAGAAGCCCACAATGGGATGGGACCTCGAAACCATTTTCTCCAACCCTCACCCAAAACCCGGGGGTTGTAGCCTGCCCTTTTGTCATGGGTTTATGGTTCCCATCCCTAGTTATTCTATAAACATCTTGATGTCTGCAAGCAGCAAGTGTTTCCCTCTTTAAATCTCCCTCCCTCCCCAGTAGCTAGGAATGGTACCTAATGTCTAAGAATCCCCATTCAAAGATGGAAATATTGTCTTCCTTCTGCCCCTAGTGAAGATTTTGATTAAAGACCCAATGGGGAAAGAAAGGAAAGTTGGGGGGATAATGTTAAGTACCTTGGTCTTTGGAAGGATTTTTATAAAAATCCTTTTAAAAGTCAGTCACATCATGAATGAGAGTAAAGATGCCTAATTTTTAGGATTAAAGCACAAAAGAAATAAGATATATTAATTGAACCATACAGGTATAACCTCACTTGGTACAACAGCATCATAAAATTCTGGATTTCTAACTGGAGAGAACTTAAAAGATGACGTGGTTCAAACTGCTCTTTTAGGATGTAGAAAACAGATTCAGGGAAGGGAAAGGACGTGCCTAGTCCTAAACTGGTTAGCAGAGTCTGGGTTAAAGCCCAGGTCCCTTGATGATAAATGCAGCACCATTCCTTTGACTCCAGACTGCAGCAAAGGCGGTTTTGGAGAGTCATGTGTGAATGTGCTCCTGCAAACATTTATTAAGCCCCTTTTAGGGGTAAGATGGGGCAGCTAGGTGGTACAGTGGATAGACTGCTGGGCCTGGAGCCAGAAAGGCTCATCCTCCTGAGTTCAAATCTGGCCTCAGATACTTACTAGCTATGTGATCCTGGAAAAGTCACTTAACCCTGTGCTGTAAAATGAACTGGAAAAAGAAATGGCAAATCACTCCACTATCTTTGCCAAGAAAGCACCAAATAGTATCATGGAAAGTTGGACACAATGGAAATCATCCAGTAACAACAACTGCAGGGGTGAGATACTCCCCTAGGTGCTATAGGGGATACAGACCACATCTTAAATCAAGCTTTTTATTTAGAAGATTCTCTTGTTAAATTACATTGTGAAACAAAACATCACCCTCTAGTTTAACTTTTATGAGTTCAGATTTTTTTTAATATCAGGTTTTCTTACAAATACAGCATATTCATATAACTGAATATGTAAGTCAATCTAGTTAACTATGCATTACTCTAATGGCAGACCCAAAGCACCAAGTATGTGAATCAGATGTCAATAGTACATGATACAAGGCAGCTTTTGAAAACTTAGCCTATCTCTGTCACTTGAACCTCTCTTCAACGCAATCCTTGGTGTCTGGGCCGTTGGGCTACATCAGAGCTGAGACCTGGTCAGTGTAAGGAGGCCACTGCAGAGTCAGGTGCACCTCCCTGGGGAGGAGGTTCCATCCTGGAACCCTTTACCATACAGAGGAAACAACATCCCCTGAAACATGCGACTTTAGATTCAATATCTGTCTCTATAGTTAGATGTTTTTAACCATCTCAACAGTAACCAACTCTGGATCCTCTCTGAGAGATTCTGCTTTTTTCTGAAAGTTTGAAAAATTGAGATCTAACATTATGCTCATACATAGTGAATCTCTTGTGAATGATAATAAATTGTGACATGTTACAAGCACTTTACAGTTTAAAATGTATCTGTGTATTTTTTTAACCTTTGGCTACATTTTAGAGGCAGAAAATTTGTAAAAAAAAAAAAAAGGGGGGGGGGAACTTGGGGTCAGAAGAAGACTTAGATCTTAGTAACTTCTCTGTGCCTTAGTTTGCTCATCTGCAAAATGGAGATCATGTTTTATGGACTGAAATATGCTATGAAATATGAGTTTTAGTATTACCATATCTCACAAGTATCATTGAAAGTAGACATGGCAACTGGTATTATGCCCATTCTACAGATGAGGAAAGTGAGGCTCAGATACAATGATTTGCCTAAAGTCAAATGGCTAGTTGGTTGCAGAGCCAGAACTCCTAGACAATCATCTTTTACATCAGAGAAAGGCATCTGTAGTACTGAAGTCATTTTTGCTGTTAACTGAGAACATTTGAAATGCCACTCACATTATAGTGGAGAAGTCATCATCCACTAATATCATATTGGCGGCTTCTTTACTGACATCTGTCCCTGTTTGCCCCATGGCGATTCCAATATCAGCAGACTTTAGTGCTACTGCATCATTGACCCCATCTCCCGTCATCGCCACAATAGCACCAGATTCCTGCAGAGCCTTGGGAAAGACAGAAGGCAATGAACACTAATTCCCACTAATTTCCTGACCTTGCATACTTTTTGGTCCTTGGCAATCTAAACCTACTAGTGTAAAAAAAATAATACCATATACTTGACAGTAGAGAAATTGTCCATTTGTGACTATCACCATCAACTTTTTTTCCATCATCAAATGAATTGTAATATCTGCTTTGTGGAATAAACTATCCAAAGACTTACTACATTGAGTTCTGTGTTTTCATCATACTGCTCTCATCTCCTTTACCACTTAGGTGGTTTTCATAAACTGCCATAGCTGAAAAACCATAATCTCTCTGAAATCAGCATGGTAGCCACCTCTCTGCTGAATTGATGGTACGTTATTTTGTATTCTGATGATCTGTGTATGTGGCATATCCCCCAGTAGACTCCAAGCTATATGAAGGCAGGCACTGTTTTACTTATAATCTCACCTAACCTAATGCAGTGCTCTGTCCATAGTAGGTATTTCCCAACCCTGTACTTGATTTCAGCTCCTCGTTCAGGGCATACCTTTATTATTTTGAGTTTGTGCTTTGGGCTTGTCCTGAAAAATATTGATACCTAAATAACAAAGTGGGGAGAAAGAGAGATGCATGACTCTGAAAACAAGTCCCAATTGTAGGCAACTTCCCCACCTCCCCGACTCCTTTCTCCCTGTCCCCACCACCACCACCACCAAATACACATCGACAGAAAAAGGGTTGTTACCTTTCTGACTTTGGCTGAGAGCTCAGATTTCTCCATGTTCTCTACTTCTTCTCCTGACATGGCTTTTAATTTACCATTGCATAGGCCAATGTTTCTGCCTTTAAACAAAAGTGTGTCTAAATGATATGATCTAAACGTGCTCTCCAAACTCTGGGCCCATCGAGAGTTTGAGAGTCTTTCCTACTTTTCCCTAGCTCCTCCCTCCCTCCTCAGTCTCTACGTTCAGTGCAAAATTTCTGAAATAAAGCTCAACTTGTTAATAGGCTCTTGATGGAAGACAGAATAAAAATAGCCACCACTAAGAATAACAACCTATAGTCACGCATAATAGACATTTATGTTAAAAATCTCTTTTGGAAACCACATGAGGCACTCAGTTATTGACCATCTTTACTATTTCCAGTGACCAGAAGGTGACCTTCCATAAAGTCACAGAATCACAGGATATTAGGGCTGGAACAGGCTTTACACATCCCCTCATCTTAGCAGAGGTCATGCTAGTTTGAAGGACAAAGCACTTTAGTAGAAGTCAGATAATATTCAGTACCATAGGGTTTCTGCCACTAGACAAGTTTGTTATCTTTGACCCCTGTTTTTTTTTCATTCTGAAGAAAAAGAAGGATGTTTTCATTCCCCATATGGTAATTTTTTTAGAGATTCATGATGTGTTGGGCTTAATTTTGGAGGCTAGGGAATAACATTGCCTATTTGTGTTTGGGAATGTAGATACAGTACAAGACTGAGGGTCTGGACCAAATCTCCCAGAATCTTCAAGATCTTGGAGGAAAGGCGCATGTGACTAGGAAGGATATGAAATACAAATAACAGATTCCTATTTATAATGCTGCTGGGGGCAGACAAGGAAGGAAATACATTTTGGGTCATAATAAGAGCTGCACTATAAAGAATCGCATAGACTTAAGGATACAGTTTCACTTGTAGCATGACTGAATCTACAAACTAGCAAGGTGCTTCAATTATAGGAGTTTATGGTATGGCTCAAACCCATCAATAAATTGATTTTTACCCTAAGCCATAGTGAAATTATGTTGGAGAAGAGACTGGTGCCTTAAAATAGGTGCTTGACCCCAAAGGTTCCCTCTGATTCTATGAGTCCAGGAAAACCCCTGGGGTGGACTGTTCCCATGATGACGATATTAAACTCTTTGAAGGTTCTTGAAAGCTGGCTATTTCCTCAGTATCCTATACGAGTGAATTTACTTGATATGGCCACCTCCAGAGCATGTTTTATTACAGCAGATCACTGTGGAGCTGGTGAATTTTTTGAGGAGTGTCCAAACACCCAAAGCAACATTTTTCAAGGCTCATAAAAAGGGATTTACTCTCTTGCTAAGATGACACATTATATTCTTTAGAATGAGAAGCCCAACACCACTGGTTTGTTACCTATAGCCAGAGCAGTTTCCAGAGCATCCCCCGTTATCATTTTTACTGACACGCCTGACTCAGTAAGGACTCGTACAGCTTCTTTGACTCCCGCTCTTGGAGGATCGATTATTCCAACAAGGCCTAAGAATGTGAGTTTACCTAGCTCTGGGCCAGAAGCAAGGGCCAACACTAACATAAGAAAGAAGGGGAGAAAAAAGGACAATTGACAGTGAGTTTCTGTAATGTTCAGGAAACACTGAGACGTTAGGTTGTTTTAGACTGTAATTTCCATGAGATTTTTCTATATACCCCCCTCCCCAGGCCTAGCACAATGCTTTGCATACTGTATGTACTTAAATATTTACTGAATGAATATGCTATGTATGTAACAGATGCTTTAAAGAGAGAGGGTACTCAGATTTATTCTCTGTATTCCATTTTCATGCTCAAAAAGCATTAAATTTGAAGTCAACGGACTTGAGTTTGAATGCTGGACCCATTACTTATTTCTCTGAGTGACCTTTAACATCTCTGAGCCTGTTTCGTTAGGTGTAAAATGAAAGGGATGGACTAGATCATCTCTAAGGTCCCTTCTAGCTCAAGGTTTATGATGCTAATGAACCTTCTGTCTTCTGCTGGCACTTATACCTATGTAATTCATTCGAATGACTGCAGCCTCCCTACCTTGGATATTGGGAGTGCCTTAGTTCTCATACCATTTGCTAGTCTTGGCTCACAACTCCTCCATGTCTGGAATGTCTTCCCTGATCCTCTTTACCCATCCTACCCTGAGAAAGTGTTGTACAGTGGTTAGGGCATGGACTTGAAGGCAGGAGACTCCTGAGTTCAAATCCCAACTCCAAAGCTTACTAATTGTGTGACCATGGGCAAGTCACTTTGCCTTCTGACTCTGTTTCTTCAAAGTGTAAAACGAACCCAATCTGTACCCCTAGGGCCTATCTATATTAAAGCCATTGTAAAGATCAAATGAAAGTGTTTATCTATTACCCATGATTCAAGACCAAGCTCAAGTCCATTGTGAAGGTTTTTTCTCATCACCCATGGAAACCTCTTCTTCTCTCAACTCCAGAGCTATTATTATTATCTGTGCCATTGATTGGTATTATTGGCCTCATCGATAATTAATATTAAATAATTAATGTTAATTATTATTAGTTACCTAAGTATGTATGTACATATGTACATATGTATATGATTCCCCCAACTACATTATCATCTCTGAGGGTAGGGGCTGTATCCCCCATAGTCCTTGGCACTTGGTCTTGCAAAAAGAAATTCAAACACAGTGGACTGATTAACTGATTCTTGGCACTCCTTCTAATCCCAAAGCTGGAAATAGAGCTTTCAGTTGCATTTTTTTAAAAGCCCAACTAAGTGTCACCTCCCCCCTGTAAATCTTTCCTCAGTCTCCCCCATCTCTAAGAGTTTTCCCTCTCAGACCTAGTTTTGTACATTTCTAGTGCAATTACAGGTACTGGTAGAAGTGGTTTTTCTCTTGACTAGAGGGTAAGCTCTTTTAGGGTAAGGAACATGCCAGGCTGGATATAAACTTGTATTCCCAGCAGCGTTCTATATACTGCAAGTGCTTAATAAGTGACTGTTGAAGGCAGCTCTGAATGAATATCCACGTGCCATGCATATTATTTATGTGTGTATATGTGTGATATTTCTCCAGCACATTAGTGTTTATGAAATGCTTTCCTAACACTAATCCTGTGAGATGGCTAGCACAAATATTATTAGTCCCACTTTACAGATGAAAAAATTGATGCCCAGTGACTTGGCCAGGGTTACAGCTGAGACTGACATCAAGGTTTTCAGGGCCAGGGCCAGTACTAGTTACATTATTAGTACATTATTAGATGGCATCCCACTCCATAGATTTTGAAGAACCCATGGCCTGAAGCCTTCATAGCCCATCCATTAAGGCGTTTACATTCAGCCTTCATGACTTTGCCAATTGGTTGGATTAAGACCATTGTCTTCCATCTCTAGGGTGGGGATGTGCAGTTGTGACAGAGGTCAGTCAGGGGCATGGACTATTATTGATTCATCTGGGAAATTGTTACATGACTTAGACTCAGCGTGGAGGGACATGTAATGGTCATAAAAATCTAGCTACTTGTGACATGTTTGGGGTTTTGTTCAGCTTGATAATTGAGTGCCTACTATGTGCTCAGAAATGAATGACATACTCAGCAACATGCTATGCATTATAGGAGCATAGAAGATATGGCCCCTGCCCTCAAGGAGCTTAGTCACATGCAAAAGACAAAATGTATGCACATGGTGTAGCTACAATATTGTTAAATCCTCAGCATATCACAGCTGAGAAATCACTGAACAAATTATGCTTCATCTTTAGGTACTATGTCACATCCCTCTAGTCTAATCTTATGAATCTTTTCAAGTATAGATAGCATTCTATATGTCAACCAACATAAATATTGATGGTGAAGGTGGCATGAGCTCAGAGTCACACACACACATGTACACATGCATGCACACACACACGGGAAGTGTCTGTGGCAAGTTTCAGTCTCAGATCTACTTGTTTTAAGTTCATCACTATACGTGATGCCACCTAATTCTTTTGGAAGCAAACAGGCCAGATGAGATATGAATGCAGACCTTTGAGTCCAAACCCAGCATTTGTACTACACCACCTACTGGGGGTAGGGGTGGGGCTGAAGGTGGAGTGGACTCAGTGAGGCAGAAAGGGCAGTTTATTTAAGAGTCACAACATCTGAGTCTGAATCCTAAACCTGCTACTTAATCATTGTGGGACCCAGAACAAATCATTTAACTTTTGATCCTCGGTTTCCTCATCTGTAAAATGGGGGAAATAAAACTTGTACTCCCAGCCTCACAGGGCTGTGGGGAGGTAGTGTGTGGAACGTGCTCCCTATACGTTGTGAGAGATAGCAAAGAGTTAAGTTTCCACAGAAGTTGCTAAGTTGAAGGAACCACTGAGAAAAAAAAAACCCAGCAAGTTAAAGGGGCCAGCAGAATGCAAGGGGGCTTATCCAATCAGAAGACAGTCAGTGGTCTTCAGAAAACCACAGAATCATGATAGGGGCCAATTCAGCCTGAACTGGTCCAGAAATATGACTGGGAATAACCATGAGGAAGCTTTCCTTCCCTGCGCTTGTTTAATAAGCTACTTGCATATTAACATCTCTGCTCAGGGGGGAGAAAAAGCACAAAATTAGGCACAATTCATATGTTAGAGAAAGGGGGGAAACATATTAAGGAGGTATGTAATGGGTGTGTAAAGAAGGTGGTGACCTGAAGGGGAACGGCCCAATCCATCCTCTGATGGGAGGATTTGTTTTGAATTAACTGTGTATAGCTCATCTCACTTCTACACTCAGTGCTCTTCCCTCCTGAAAGGGGGCATTGAACCCGCTTTGGCCATCGCGTTCAATTCCTCTGAGTTCTGCCTCAATAAATTTTGCTTGATACCTTATTAGTGTCAAGCGTGTTTCTAATAACATGAAAGTGCTGTAAGCTAAGACTGTAATTGGTAATAATAACATGAATTTTAAATCTGACCAGGCAGAACATACCACCTTAGGTACAATGAACATTACACTTGGAAACCCTCTTTATTAAAAAAAAAAAAAAACATTTACTTAGAGCATGCTGAGCTAAACCACGCTAAGGGGATGGATGGGTTGCGAGGGAGGTTCTTTTTAGACTATCCTGTTTTTTAGGCTGTCCTTTCCCCACCTTAAGCCCCAGACAGGGTGCCGGTCTGCTCTGCAGACTGAATCTAGCTTATGAGCTGAATGTTTATGGCCTGCCAGAAAGTTAGCACAGCAGAGATGAGAAGAATGAGAACTTCAAAGCTCCATGTGACTGACCTCGTAGACCAAGGGACCCCATCCTCTTCTCTTCCTGCAGGCAGAAGGATTTCTGTTGGGGAGTCAGCTGGACAGGGATCCCCCCATTGTTATACATGGTACAGTAGCGAATTACTTCTTCAAAGGCTCCTTTCATGAAGTAAACTTCTTCCTGTTCCTTGGGGAAAGAAAAAACCCCAACAGTCCCCAAACCAATTCTCTGAGCAGCTTAAAAGCACCTATCTACAGATTAAGTCAAACAAAACAAGCAACAGTCATCTCACTATTCTAGGACTCACTCGTCCTGACCAGAAGGTCATAGGATCAAGAATTTTGGAGTAGGAAGGGGGGCCCACAGATCATCTAATTCAACCCCATTTTATGGATGACAGAACTGAGGCCCAGCTAGGGTAGTGAGTCCCTCACCATTAGAAGCAGAGCTGGGACTAGGACCCTGACTCTTTTCTATTACCACGTCTGTAGTGGCAAAAATCTTTCTCCACTCTCTGCCCTGAAGGAGGAAATGACTCTACTCAGGGACTCTAGTGGGAGGGAAGACAGGTTCCCATGGTAGGAAACATGCAATGGAATGGCCTGTATTGTACCCGTGCAGTGGAGGTGGAGGTATGAGATGATGGCGCAGAATTCTGAGACCGAGTTCTCAGGGGCATTAATGACCCTCCATAATTAATAATTGCTATGGATAACAATCTGATACCAGTTAACTTTCAGCAGTGTTCTTACTGGATAAATAAAAACAATATTAGAGCTGGAAGAGATTTCAAAGACCATCTAATTCCAACCCTCTCATCTTACAGATGAGGAAACTGAGTCCCAGGAAGAAAGAATGATTTCCTCTAAGTCACATAGTAGTGGAATCATGACTAATACTCAGAGCAGACCTCCAGACTCCCAGTCTGGCATTCTTCCCCGGACCTGAGATTGCTCCATGTGCAGGATAGCATTGGCCTGGCATCTCTGCCTTCTCAACAAGTTTAAAATGGAGGAATTTAATTTAAGGGTACCCATATTAGGTTTTTCAAAATATTCACCAATCATGACCCTGCAGTCTTCTCGCCATCATGATTCTTCAGTGCCACTGAGGATTGAGTGACACCAAAGTGCTGGCATGTTGGTGGATCTCCATATAGACAATGGGCCATGAGTGGTCACTAAACTCTCTGCTATATCGATGGAATTCCGTTCAGTGACTGAAGAAGACTGAAAAACACTGGTTGCAAAATTGCAGTTTGTTGCCAATGGGTCTGTCCTGCTCCTCCACTAAATCCCTGTTTTGATGCCTTGCTATGGTGTAGAAGAGACCCCAGGCTCTTGTGGGAGAACACAAATGGTGGAAGGCCCTCCTCTAAGCGGCAGAGGCTTCAAGGCCAGGCCCCACACCACATCCATTATCCTAGGACCAGCTGAGCTAAATACAGAGGAGTTCATCAGAACTGCCAAGTCAGTCAAGTAAGACGTGGAGTGATGTTTCCATAGGGAGCACTACCCTATGGAAATAATCAATCCATAAAGTCCTGAAGTAGTATTAATATAATTATAAAGCATCGTAGAAGCATAAGAAAATAATAGCCTACCTTTTTGTAACCTTTTATAGTTTAGAAAACAATTTGCCCACAACAGTATTATGAGCTAAGTATAGCAAGTATGAGTCCCATTTTGCAGATGAAGAAATCAAAGATGAAAATTTTGTGACTTTCCCAAGGTCATACAATAAAGATGGTGAGGTGAGCATAGTGAAATGGAAAAAGAAAACCGCCTGAGATGTTTGGTTATACCAAAACATGAGAAGGAAGCACTGAAGGATGCCCCTGGAGCAGAAGACTGAAGGGCCCTGTCAAATGAGGTGGAAGAAAAAACCGGAAGATCTGACTTAACCAAATTAGCCCAAATGAAATATGATATTTTTAAAATAAAGAATATTTTAAAAAGTATATATTTTAATGAATCCCTTTAAAAGATGATCTGTGAGTATGAGAGGTATGATCTGTCAGTATGACCTCCCTGACCAGTGAAAGGCTTCAGATTGTCTTTATGTCCATCCGTCCTGTTGGTAAAAATATGATCAGCCACATGAAAATCCCAACCTCTAAAAGATAAATAAGAGGTCCTATGCTCTATATTCTTCTGGCAGGTTGTTTTTGCTTATTTAAAAACAAAATGTTACTCATATAAATAAAAGCACAGATAGGGCATCTGCCTGACAACCAAGAGTCATGGAATCTCGGGCGACACACGGACATCCTCAGAGAGGAGGATGCTTTTGCTTAAAATGTTCATAAACTCCAAAGGCAGGAAGGTCTAAAGGGAAATAGAGGCAGAATATATTTATGTATATTATATATATATGTATGTGTGTGTATGTGTATATATATATGTATATATATATATTTTTTTAAGGGAAGATCTGACTTCTAACAGTAGACATTTTTGAATCCTTTTCTGTTAGGATAAGCTTGGGATATAAGGGGTTAAGACTCATAACTGAATCATATCAGACAGGATGACAGAAATCATCTGTCACTTTATAGAAGAGGAAACTGAATCCCCTAGAGGAAAGTGACTCATTGAGCCATGCAGCAAGTTTGTGTCAGAACTGGGATGGGAACCTTTCCAAGGAGCTTCAGCTAATTTCAAATTGCCCATCTGTTTTGAGATGTTGGGGCTATCCGGACGTGTTACTCATGCAAACGACATAATTTCATGTGGCATCTCATCAAGTCCCAAATCACTATGAATGAGATTTTTTTTTAAAGGCAGAATCTGAAAACTAGAAGGTAGTGTGGCATATTATAAAGAACATGGGATTTGGCCTCAGGGGATCTTCATTTAAAGCTTGTCCCACCCAGCTTTTGCTACTTAATAAGTGCATGCCCTTGGACATGTCCTGCTGGGCATCATTTTCTTCTATAAAATGAGGTTCTTAGATTAGATTATTAGACTCTGACATCCTTTCAAAAAGAACAGTCTGCTTTCTAAAGTTCTTTCTGTCTGTCACATTGTATGTTCTAACAGCTCTTTTATCTCTGATATTGTATCATGTCTCTTCTAGCTCCAAATCCTGTGATGCCACAGTGGCATTTTTTTCCTTTATCTTATATACTGTTAGTTATGATTGCCTGGCTGTTGGTTTAGTCCTTTACAATGGCACCAAGTAGTTCAACATGGTTAAAACACCAGGGTATTGCTACTCTAATGAGAATGTACAGTGGGACTTGTAATCCTTGGTGAATTTCAGACCTTGGGTTCAATATATCAATACAATCCAATTCAACAAGCACTGATTCACTTCCCACTATTTGCAAGGCATGAGATGGAAGGATGAAAAGTGTGAGGCTGCCCTCAAGATTCTTATGATCTACTAGGGAAGATAAAATGTAATTAGGTATAAGATGTAACATGTAATTATGATATAAGGTAGAATGTGATGCAGAAAGAGACTCAGCCCTTGGGCCCTCAGCTGAATTAAATTCCCCCACCATGACCTTATTTCCTCCCACTTAACTGAAATTGGCCTCTCTCAGCTGCTAACTCCAATGGCCTTTTCTCCTCATCATACTTTAGCTCTTGAAACTATCCACCTTCCTCTTGTGTTGAAGAATTGCTTCTCCTTACATTTTTTTTTAACCTTCTCTCCTGGTTTTTCTCATAGCAATCTGACCTCCTTGATATCTCTTGTGCTGGATTATACAAACCCTGACACCTTATTGTGAATGCCTCTTAGCTTAGGTGCCTTAGATTTGCTACAGAGCTCATGATCTCCCTGTAGTTAATGCCTTCTCTCCACATCTCCTTGGAATTTACTTTGTGGCATTATGTATAGATCTTATATGTGCTTTTCTGATACACCTTGTTTCCCTACAGTAGATTGGAAGCCTCTTTAGAACAGATGCTCTTCTAAGGCTTCATGAATGAATGAATGAGATCACTTTTGACTGGAGTAGGTGGGGAGTCAAAGCCAGTGTAAGTGCAAGTCATGTGATCATTTCTCTTATGGCATGGTCTTCTTTGGCAACGAAGGATGAACACGACCTATAGGAGGTAATATCTGAGCTAAGTTGTGAAGGAAGAGAAGTACTTTAACAATGCCTTTCAGATGTGGGACATGACTTGCATCAATACGCAGATGAGATGAGAAACATATAGTAGTCCAGTTTGGCTGAAGCAAAGTATGTGTGAATAGGAATTGAGTGAACCGAGATTGGAAAATTGGGCTGGGGCCAGATTTTGGCAGTCCTTGAAAACTAAGCTCAATGGTTTGTATTTTATTCTAGAGGCAACCACTAAAACTCACACTAATTTGGAGGGCAGAACTTTTAATAATGAGCCATTAAGCAGGGATAATATTTGCTCAGAGCAATGAATCATGGAAGCTGCGAATCGCCATAAGCTACTGTGAGTAGGAGGGGAGTATGGGGAAGGGCATTTGGGTGAGAGGAGGGAGTGGGAGGAGAAACAAAAGCGATGTTGTCATTGAAACTGCCTGAACAGAAAGAGGGAATGATGAGTTTAGGAAACAATCATAAGCCCGGAACAGAAGCATGATATGGTAGTATTGGGGGACTTCAATTATCTAGACAACTGGACAAATGAGAGAGAGGGGCTAGAATTCTCTTTTCACCAAACAGAGCAGCTTATCACTTTTTGACTTACCTTAATGATAATTTCCTCCTTCCACCAAGGGGTAATTCTTGGCTGAATCTTGTTTGCACTAACAGAGGACCAGTTTTTTGGGATGGAGACAAGCAACCCTTCCCATCTAAAGTCTGTGATATAGGAGAGGAAATTTGAGCTAAGTTTGACATGTACCCTCGGTTTTGGGAAAGTAGATTGAAAAGTTCAGAGGAGAGATGTGGAATCCCATGGACTAAAATTCTATATGGGCAGTCGGGCCAGGAGGAATGAGAGATGCTCAAGAACAAAATTATGAAGGCACAAAGGGAAATAATTCCAATGAAGAAGAAAAATGGAAATTTTATAAAGAAATGAAGTTATATGGGGAATATGGCATTAGATTTTGAAAGAAATGCAAGGGTAGGTAAGGAGGATGAGGATGAATATTCGAGTGTGATGCAGTCCTCTAAAAACAGTGTCAAGAGTGCTAAAACTGAGACCAAAAAGAGCTGGAGGAAAAGAGGGCTTTAAAAAGTGGAGAAAAGGATGGAAGAAAGGATGAGATCTCTGCTAGGAGTGGATGGGACAATCATAACTGACAACAGAGAGAAGGAAGAGCGGCAGGATTCCTCTTGTGTTTTTGTTTTCTCTGCCAAGGAGAATGACCTTAGCTATGGAAATGATAGGATCAAAGAGGCTCACATGGAGGCTCACTGGAATCCCAGTCTCCTGGCCCAGATGAGCTATAGTACAGAACCAGCAAATGGGACTGCTGAGCTGCTGTCAGAAATATCTAGAAGGGCGTGAAAAACAGGGCAGTCACTGCCCACTTGGAGAAGGACAAGTGTTCTAGTTTTCAAAAAGGAAGAGAACAGAGTCTCCAGATCACAGGTCGTGACCTTAACTTTGAACTTCTAGGGAAAATTATAGACAGAAATGGTTAGTGAAGATTTAGAAACAGAAGTGGTGATTCCAAAGAGTGAGCAACATTTCGTCCTAATCTGGTCATTCCACAGCAACTCTTACTTCTTTCTTTTAAAATAGGGTTGATGATCTTGTAGATGGCAAGAATACTGTTGACATAATTTGTCTGGACTTTACATAGCATTGGCTAAAAAGTTTCCTACTATTTTTCTGAAGAACATGGAGAGATGTGAATTATATGGATGATCATATACTTGGATGGATTCAGAACTGGGAGAATGGCCAGACTCTAAGAGGATTTGTTTGGGGCAGCTAGGTAGTGAGATGGAGTCAGGAAGGCTCATCTTTGTGAGTTCAAATCTGTTCTCAGATACTTACTAGCTGTGTGACCCTGGGAAAGTCACTTAATCCTGTTTACCTCAGTTTCCTCATCTGTCAAATGAGCTGGAGAAGGGAATGGCAAACCACTCCAGTATCTCTGCCAAAAAAATCTCAAATAGAGTCACAACGAGTTGGACATAACTGAAAAATGACTGAACAAGAGGGTTTGTTAATGATTGAATGTCAGTGTGGCAGAAAGTCTCCAGTAGAAGGATCCATAGATCCATTCTTGACCCTGGGTTGCTTAATATTTTTATAAGTGACTTGTATAAAGGCAAAGGTGGTGTGGTCCTCAAATCTGTAGATGTACAAACCTTGGAAGGACATGTGACACAGTAGATGACAGTGTTTGGATCCTAAAGGATCTTGACAGGCTAATGGACTGGACTCAGTCTAATAAGATGAATTTCTGCTGAGATACATGTAAAGTCTTGCAATTAGGTAGGAATAAAATCAACTTCAAAATTATAAGATGGGGGAGGCATGGATAAACAGTAGTTCTAAAAAGTATCATGGAATTTTAAAGAATTGTAAGTAAGCATCATAGGGGCCAGGGTGTGATATTGTAGCCAAAAAACCAAAAACAAACTAACGTAATCTCAGGCCATGTTAAGAAGGGTATAGCTTCCAGGAACAGGAAGGGATAGTCCCGCTGGATTCTGCCCTTATCAGACCTCATCTAGAGTTATGTGTTTGGTTCTGGGCACCATGATTTTAAAATGGACATTGATGAACTGGAGAGTTTTCCTCCAAGACAATGGATGTCCTTGAGCCCATGACATAAGAGGATTGATTGGAACAACTGGGCAGGTTTAGCCTGGAGAAAAGAAGATGTGGGGGAGATGCTAAATGTCTTCAAGTATTTGAAGGGCTTTAATATGGAAAGAATAGATGTTGCAAATTAGGCAAATTTAAGCTTTAATGTCAGGAAAAACTTGCCAACAATTGGAGCTCTCCCAAGGTAGAATGGGTCACCTTGGAAGGTGTTGAGTTCTTCTTCACTAGAGGTCTTCCAGCAGAGTCTGGATGACCACTGGTCAAGTATGCTAGAGTTTAGGTGGAGATCAGATTCAATGGCTCTGAGGTCCCTGCCAGCTCTCAGATTCTGTCATTCTGAGGACGTAGGTGTGATGCCTATTATAGAGCCCAAATGAAGACTCACAGAAGACTCCCCTCCCTTTAGAGAGTAAACTCCGTGACAGCAGTAGACCAGGTCTTCCCCATCCCCACCGATTCAGATACTAAGAGAGAATAACTTTGAACAATGTCAAATCCTCATAGCCAACTTTCTCCTCTGCAGTAGCTAACAGAGATATGTTTTAGAAACTTTGTATTCATTTCTATTTCTTTTCATAATTTTAAGAAAGCAGAAACCTTACCTCATTTTTAAGGCTGCATTTTACTGCCATCCACTTCTGCTCTGAGCTAAATGGGATCTCTTTTTTTCTGAGGTAGGAATCTTTTATGTCACTCAAGTCCATCTAAAAGAATGGAAAAATGTGGATGTTGGAAAAAAGAAATGACTCATCACAAATATGGATATGGAGGCAAAACTCTATAAAGATGAATTATTCATTATTCAAATCATCTGACACTGATGAAAAGTCAAAGCATTTGGCTCCTGGAGACAGAGAGGCCATTTTGTTTCTTTTCAATGCATTTAACTATTTAAGTGATTCTGGGTCTCAGAAAAGATGCTTTTTGGAGAAAAAAAAAGACTCGGTCCAAAGCAATAGTTTTATTATTCAATGGTTCCCTCTCCTAGATTTTCTAATCATTTCCAAACAATAGAGCCTCATGGACTTGATAATAACTTGAAGCTTTTAAAAGGCCTACCGCAATAAATACTAGGAATTAAGGGTGGCTTTGCTGTGGCTTTTGAAAAGCGAGGTAGAAAAGAGGGAGGCTTATGGATTTCTCAAGATTCAGCAATTTCCCAAAATTGTGTGTGACAGGTACTAGATTAGATTCTATTCTAAATGTTCTAATTAAGCCTTTTAAAAAAAACTTAATTGGGACTGGTCTCATTTGGAATGAAGATGGTCTGAGTTAAAATCCTGGCTCTTCTACTTATTAGCTATGGAAACTTGGACCAGTCATTTCTCTTCTCATTCTCAGTTTCCTCATTTGTAAAATAAGAGAGTTGGAGTAAAAGCTCTCTAAGTTCCGTAAGTCTCCAAACCCAATATCATGGGGGTGGGGTGTGTTTGTGATTTTTATGAACATCTCTCTTTTCTATGGGAGCACATTTTCTCCATGGGAGACTAAATGTTGATGAGTTGACCTGGAAGGCAGAGGTTCTAATCCTGGTGCTGTGTGAGGACAGATACTACAAGGTTTTCTTCATAGTTGTATCCCTCACCCTGACAATGTTTCTAGTATAGTGCTGAGCACATAATACTTCAATGTTTGTTGAACAAATGAATGCTTGAATTTCTCCAATTTAGGCAGTGTGGATTTCTAAAAGAGTGCTTTGAAATGTTTGAAAGGGGTTGTAACTTATTGTTAAAAGTAGTTGTTTGTAGAAATGGGCTCTTCTAATTTCACTGGGGGTGGAGTGGGGAAGTAATGTAAGGTCTCACACCCCCATTTTCTTGCTCCATGGAGGATTTATTGGAAAGGTGATTGATTCTAAACTGCAATGAGGCAACAGAGAGACAAATCAGATGGGCCAGGCAAAGGAGAAGCATTCTCCACAGTAAGCACCTTTTAATTCTTTTTCTTCTTCATTCCCTCTCTCCCTTCTTTCTCTTATATTCCCTTCTCTTTCCTTCCTTAGTTTTCATTCTTTTCTCTCCATCACCCTCTTATCATTCCTCCTATTCTCCTAGTTCCTTCCTTCATTTCCCATTGTTCTCTGGCATAATTATTATTAGTAGTAGAAAAAGGCCAAGGTCTTCCATTGCATCCTGGGCCATCTCTAGTCATCCTGATGAATATCTGGTCACTGGACCCAGATGGCTCAGGAGGAGAAAGTGAGGCCGGTGACCTTGCAGAGCCCTCCCTCACTCAAAACAAAGTCAAGTGCAAGTCATGTCATCATTTCTCTGATGTCATGGTCTTCTTCTTCTTCGATGAGTGGTAATAATAATAACCCATGGAACCAATGGGTGAAAGCAATACCTACAAATAATTCATTTACTTCCAAGCAAGACACATCAGGATTAATATATCCAGGAGAAGGATGTTGACAAATATATGAAACAACCTACTGACATTCTGAAATCCAAAGTAAAGAACAGGATTAAAGCAATTAATACCAATGCAATGCCAGTCTTAATGAACATGTCTGGAACTGTAAAATAGACTATAAGAGAATGGAAAAGCACCATACGAAAAACCCATACAACATTAAGAACTAAAGATAAATAAAAATATAGAGTCCATCAACCTACGGTAACTATAGAAAGATAAATACTTCCAGATGCCAAAAAGGAGTGATGGACATTCTTCAAGCACCTGATGAACTTACTGAAATAATTTTGGATTAAGTGTTGAATGAATGGTAGAGTCAATATATTTGTTAAAACACATTTACAATAACAATTAAGGATGAGGTCATTGCTACTAAAACCTACAGAAGGGTTATCTTTAAGGTTTAATAATTAGTAGGTTATAAAAGGTTTAGAATATACTGAGTACATAGCCTGATGTGACTCAATGGCCAGAATTATACATCAGAAGCGTGTTATCTTTTCATGGACTGACAGACAACAAATGCCCATACGATATAGACTTCAACCTGTAAAGTGTATGGAAATTAGAACATTATCCCAGTTGTCTTGCACAATCACTCAGACAAAACATTGATTCAAAAAAATCTAACAAAATAAATAGATGTCATCCTTCAAAATACAATCCCCAAAGTACATGGAGCAAAAAAAGCTTTCAAAAAATAGAGGGCTGACCTAGGAGTTCAAAATAATATGGAAATGGAATGAGGGACATCCCACCCCTGTTTACTTGCTTGCTACTGGAATAATGCTGGTATTAAGCCTACAGAGCTGAGCTAATATCCTACTACATTTATTCAACTACAAAAAGGAAAGTATGTGCAACAGTCCACAGAACAGGGAACATAAAGGATTAACAGAACAGTAACTTGTTTGGGACTATTTCTATCTAGACTCTACTGAACAAAGGGAAAAATGAGAGAATGGTGATAATAAAAATGATCCTTTCAAAGCCCAACCATTGTCCATACCATAGCGGACAAGGACTTTATACTGCTTTTTTGCCGTTGGCACTCTCAGCTCCAAGTCGCACAGTATACAGGGCAATCAAAAACAAAAAACAACTTAGATGAAACAAATATCTACTAAGATACTAAAAAAGGAAAAGGGAAAGACTTAGGGGTTGGGAAGTCTTAATGTAAACTCCAGAAATATACTAATAATGAAAGAGATGACAAAAACAGCTGAGGTACCTTGAATGATTTTGAAAGGGCCAACACAGAAAGGAATTTTGCAAATGACGGCATGAATGCAACTAAGAGATCAATTACACAAAAACAGAATAATTTCAAAAAGCTGATATTTGTAATAACCATCACTAAGGAAGACATTCTCATACAGAATTTAATCAGCAGATGAATTAGAAAGTCAAAAAGTTAAGGAGACACGAAGTATCAGAGAAGCATAAAAATAACATTATTTAGCATTAATTGAAAACTTTACAAAATAGAACAGAGAAAAAGAGGGGAAATCCCTGAAGGATGATGTGAAACTCTAGCTTCTCCACAAAACTGGAAAGCAATAGGTTCATATTGACTCAAATGATTCGCAGTCACATGAATCATTAACAAAGCTTTTGGGCCAGCGTCTTCTCAGATGGAAGCCTGATCCCACTTTTCTTAACAGAAGGCATCACTTTGCTATTACCAAAAGACTAGAACACGAGTCACCCTTCTAAATATAGGCCGATGACATGTTAGTGTACTTTAGACACAGCTTGTATCACTAAAAAGAAAACCCTAGAAACTAAAACCCCATTATATTACTTGAAGAGCCACAGCAAAATGTAATCAAAATTCCCAGGCATATAAAATATAAATTACTATTCATTTAGTAATTATTGAACAAAATTCCCCAAAGGGCTACCCTATTTATGTTGCTTCAATGATCACTATATTTCTGTACTCGCAGCTTATTCATGTGCTTGATACAAATATATAAAATGGACCTAAGTATAGTGAGAATGCTAAAGTATCTGGTGATTGCGTAGAAAATGTCTCCATTTATAATAAACCACCAACACAATGATATTTGAAAGATCAACCAATATGAAAAGTGGCATTTTTCAGGGAAACAGTTGAAGCTCAATGTGATAAAGGAGTTATTCCAAGGATGCCCTCAGTTAGCCTACAGAGTAGAAGCCTATGTCCTAGGGCCTTTCCTATCTGAACTTCATCGAAGAAGATGAGAAGAAAGAAATACTATTGCAGCAGGAGGAGCTTTCTATCCCTGTCTTTCTGTCTGCTCCTGGAGTTGTGACCCTCTGGATGATGACCTTACGTATCTGGCCATTCTTTGCCTCATTTTTTATTAAGCCTTAATCATTGAATGGGTGTTGCCTCAGTCAAATTGAAAGCTGTTAAAGACCTTAGCTTGACAAGGACAAGGTCCCCCACTGCATCCTGAGCCATGTCCAATTGTATAGATAAGTAAACTGAGGTTCAGAGGTACAAAATAGGGATAATGATAGTCTTCCTATGGCAATTACAAGGATTGAATTAGATAATGCATGTAAAATGTTTTGCATGACATTTAAAAATCAATGTGCAAATATCAGTTACTGTCATCATCATTGTCATCTCATCTTTTTTATTGGGTTTAAGATAGAAATGGTCTTGGGACAAGTCAACTATCCTCTAATTTTTTAAATATGTTCTACTAACTATTGCAAAATAGCTTCTTCTTGTAGCTAAATGAGAATTTATATGTACGGTTACTGCTGTTTGTCTTTTGTTCTTGAAGATGACCATCATATCAGGGAGGTGGTACCATGATATGCAAGTGAATTGGATCTAAGTGAGGCAGCTGTGTAAGGTCACCAGCCTCCGGGTCCAGGGGCCAAATATGAATCAGGACACAAGCTAGGAAGTATCTTAGGTGGCTTCCAAGCTTGGGCCTTCCTGACACCAATCCCAGCACCCCAGATATTACCTCATTTGAATTTGGTCTCCCCTGTCATTGCTAACTCTCAATAGGCTTAAAGAGATTGCCTGGGCCAGAATTAGGAGCACTGTAGGGTAGGATTATAGAATCTGGTGCTAAAAGAGATTACCTACTCCATCCTCTTCATCCAGAGATTTCTGAAAAATGGCCGCTCACAAAACAGAGATCTTCAAGTCAATCCACATCCATGATATATAGGTTCAGGACCATTTTTCTCTTATAAAATGAACATTTCATTCTATGTGTAAATAGCCCAGAAGGTCTAGTTTTACCAAACAACCCAACCCTTAAGCAAGTGCCAAATGCAAAGAAACCAAAACCCTCCTACCTTCATGGCGAGGGCGATCAAGGCTCCCTCTGTTGGTTGGCCCATCACAGTGTTCTTTCTAATCACGGCATTGTTTGCCACACAGCCAGCCTGAAAGCCAAGAATTGCCATGGATCATTTTTAGCCAGGATATACAGTTAAGTTCTCAGAGCCCCAGTCTAGCTCAGGCAGAGGCATGGAAAACATTAGTATAGGCCTAAAGTGGCCAAAATCTCCCAGTGCATCTTGGGTCATCTCCAGTCATCCTGATGAATATCTGGTCACTGGATTCAGAAGGCTCTGGAGGAGAAGTGAGACTGGTGACCTGCACAGTCCTTTCTCACTCAAAACAAAGTCAAGTGCAAGTCATGTCATCATTTCTCAGATGGCATGGTCTTCTTCAGCAACAAAGGACGAACACAACAACAACCCCCACAATTATCTCTTCTCTCAAATCAGTCAATTGACTAATTGCCTACAATTGTCAAATTTCTCTCTATCTACAATGGTTCCTTTCCTTCTGTGTACAAACTTTCAGGTTTCTCTTACACTTAAAAAAATTATCATTCATCTTTCTTTCTTTTCATAGTCAACCTCCCCCCAAAAAAACTGTCTACACTTACTATTTCCAATTCATCTTTCAGTCCCTTGTGATGTGGCTTCCAATTTCAGTACTCAACTGAGACTACACTTTCCAAATCTCTAGTCATCTCTTAATTGCCAAAACTGATGCTGTTTTCTCAGTTTTAATCATGCTAGATGTCTCAGCAGCATTTCACACTTTTTTTTTTCCTGAATACTTTTATTCTGCACATAGAAGCCACTAAGGATCTGACCTGTGGGCTCATCAAGGCCCCACATATCTGCTCCAGGATTGGGAATGAGAAAGGGTCATTCTATCCCAGTCACAAGATGATAAGGTTCTTCCAACAGAGAGGCAGATGATCACGTTTAAGACAGTTCTAACAAAGCGGTGAGAACATCACAGAAAGGTGGAAGGGAGAAGGAAGTTAAGCAACAGAGGTCCCTGTCCCCAAAACAAAACTGCTCTAGTAATTGGTGCTGCCCATTTTTAGGACAGGAGCAGACTTCTACAGAGGTGACTGGTGCCTTCGAGCTCTTAGCCACAGAGCTTAATTGGTCCAAGGGTTTCTGAAGTTCCAGCAAATTTAGCCTTGCTGCCCAGCTCTTCCTCAGTTCTGAGAAGCAGGTTATACTTGGCCAGAAACTCAGATTTGCAGGGGGCACCAGTCTTGATCTGCCCAGTGCAGAGACCCACCACTAGGTCTGCAATGAAGGCATCTTCAGTCTCCCCAGAATGATGGAAAACCATTACTTCCCTCCCATTGGACTGAGTCAGCTTGCATGCCTGGAGAGATTCAGTCACAGAGCCAATCTGGTTCACTTTGAGTAGGAGGTAATTGTAGACTTTCTTGTTCACAGCTTTTTCAGTGCACTTGGAGTTGGTCATTGTGAGATCATCCCCTTCCACCTGGTTGCCTGCAGTAGCAGTGAAATTCTTCCAAGCTTCCCAATCATCCTGGTCAAAGGAATCTTTAATAGACACCACTGGATAGTCCTTGATGAAGTTCTTGTAGAGGTCCCCAAGCTCAGAAAGGGAGATGTTTCTGCTGGAATCATCAGGAGACTTGAAGTCCAAGTCATATTTCCCAGACTGGAAGAATTCAGAGGCAGCCACATCCATGCCAATTATGACTTTATCAGTATAGCCAGCCTTACCAATAGTATTCTTTAGCAGATCCAGAATTTCTTTATTCTCTAGGATGTTAGGAGCAAAGCCACCCTCGTCCCCTATGTTGGTGGCATCCTGTCCATATTTCTGCTTCATCACACTCTTCAAGTTGTGTTCTGTGTTCATCCTTGGTTTTTGAAGACTATGACATCAGAGAAATGATGACAAGATTTGCACTTGACTTTGTTTTGAGTGAGGGAGGGCTGTGCAAGGTCACTAGCCTCACTTTCCCCTCCTGAGCCAGTAGACCTCAGCTCCATTGCACTGTCCTTCTTAAAGTTTGCTGCTCCAGTGGGGAGAATCATGAACTCTAGCATGGCCAGTTTGTTACCAGCATGGGAGCCACCATTGCTCATGCTGAAGGTTGGAACTGGAAGGATGACTTCATCGTTGCCTGCAAGGTCAGCAATATGGTGGTACACGGAGACACCTTTCTCAGTAGCTCCAGCCTCACAAACTGCCAGAGATGCTCCCAATATGGCATTTGCACCCAATTTAGATTTATTTTCAGTGCCATCCATCTCTATCATTAATTTGTTGATCTCTTGCTCCACAACATTCAGTTTCTTGCTAATCAGGGTTGGGACAATAGTTTTATTGATGTGCTCAACAGCTTTTAAGACATCTTTCCCCATGTAGAGGGTCTTATCATTTTCTCAGAGCTCCAGGCCTTCATGGATACCAGTAGAAGCACCATAGGACACAGTAGCTCAGGACTGGGTAGAGATCAACTTCAATTATAGGGTTTCCTTGAGAGTCAAAGCTCTCTCTTGCCTGGATCTTGTAAATAGACAAGCTGAGTTTCTGGATGGGGCTTCCTCTGCTGGGCTGAGAGAACAGAGGCCGAGAAGGGGCAATTTACACTGACAGCCCTCTCTTCTTGGATACTCACCTTTGTGTTTTCATTACACTGCATACTCCTAATTAGAAGACTGCTCCTTCTTGGTTTTCTTCACTGGATCATCAACAATACCCTGCCCCCTAAAAGTAGGTATTTCCCGCCCCCCCCCCCCCAATGCTCTGCCATGTTCTCTCTTCTCCTTCCTCTACACCCAGTGATCTCATCATTTTCCCTGGACTTAATTATCAGCTATACACATAAGACTCCCAGATCACTATAGACAGCCGTAGTCTCTCCTCAGTGCCAGTTCTGTATCACCAGCTGCTTGCTGGAAGCTCCACCTTGAAGTCCAGTAGCCATCTGAAATTTGACATTTATCCCCAAGTCCACCCCCTCACTTTTCCAAACTTTCCTACTTCTGTTGAGGGCTCCATCATCCTTTTAATTACTCAGCTTTAAAACCCTGGAGTGATCTTTGACTTCTCACTCTTACTGAACATATTCAATCAGTTACCAACTCTTGTCAATTCCCCCATGATATCTCCTGAATCTCTCCACTTTGCTTCTCTCCATTTACACTGCCACCACCCTAGTTGAGGCCCTCACCATCTCTCACCTAGACTCTTGTTACACTATTCCAATTGGTCTCCCCATCTCAAGTCTCTCCCTTCTCCAGTCTTGGCTCCACAGAGATTCCAACATGATGTTACTAAAGCTCACGTAGGACCCATCTCTCCTCTTCTCACTAAGGTCCAATGGCTCTAGGATCACAGAAAACCACCTCTAGCTTTTAAATCCCATTTCAATTTGTTCCAGGCTTCAGATACATTACTTACCTTCACTATTCTATAGTATTCTAGAATCCAACCAAAATGGCACCTGGATGGTTTTGGACACAGTCTATTTCACCAGGCATCTCCATGTCTTTCCACAGGCTCCCTCTCATGCCTGCTCTGCCCCTTCTCCATATTTCCACCTCCTAGAATCCCTAATTCAAAGTTCAGCTCAAAGGCACCCTTCAACATGAGGACTTTCCAGATCCTCCTAGATACCAGTGCCTTTCTGCCCCAAATTACCTTGGACATACTTGGCATATATTTACACAGTGCTTGGCAAACAATAATTACTTAATAAATATTGGTTGTTTGAACAGTCACACAGGAAACAATTAAATGCTAAACTGGCATTTAACTGATCTTGGGTTGTACTTATGAATTTTATTGTAGAATCCTTCATTAGTAACTTCCCATTCATTCTCACTATTTGTAAGGAACAAAGTATTGGTTTTTCTGTTAGCTCAGGCTTTCGTTATTTGCTTTGTGACACACTCTTCATGATAGCAAACAATGCCACATACCCTACTGCAGACAAAAGCCTTCTGTCTCAGCCATTACTTTCAGTGAAAGAATATTTCTACAGCACTTTTTTGGTTCTTAGAATCATAGGATATCAGCCTGGAAGGGAGCTTAGGACTCACTATGCTGTAGCTGACAGACAGCTGGACTTGGGAGTAGGGAAGACATGGGTTCTGTTGTTTCCTAGCTATGTGATCCTGATCAAGTCATTTAACTTCTCTTGTCCTCCGTTTATTCATCTGTAAAATGGGGATAACAATGTCTGCCTCATCTATTTCATGACATTGTTGTAAGGATCAAATGAAATGAATCAACGTAAAATATATTACAAACTTTAAAGCACTAGGTGTCAATCATTGTTATTATAATAATAATCTCATCTAAAGTTCTCATTTGCAGATGAGGAAAGTCCATACTGGTTGACCTGATCAAGGTTACATAGGTAGAATGTTTACAAAGCACCTTCTACAACAGTCACCCTGTAGGGTAGGCAACACAAATATTATTAACCCCATTTTATGAGCTTGAAAGTGAGGGTCTGAGAAAGGAAGGAAAGGGAATAAGTAATTACATAATGACTATTATGTGCCAGGAACCATGTCAAGTGCTTTTTAACAAATATTATCTCATTGATTCTCACAGCCACCTTGGGAGGGAGGTACTGTTATTAGCCCCATTTTAAAGTTGAGGAAACTGAGGCAAATAGAGGTTAAGCGACTTGCTCAGGGTCATACAGCTAGTAAGTGTCTGATTTGAATTCAGAATTTCCTGACTTAGAGTCTGGTGCTCTACCCATTACCCCACCCTCAGCTGCCTCCCAGAGAGGAATTAACTTACCTGTAGTCTCCCAGCTACTAAGTAGTTGGAATTTGAACACAGCTCTTCTGACCCTGAGGCCAGTATTAATCCCACTACATCAACCTATTACCCAGCTGCAAACAGAGAGTTCCCCTCTCTCCCTTTTCATGCTTACCTCTACTAATTTTCCCACTGAGACATTAGAAAATTCCTTTATGACTTCATTCGATGGTAAAAGACACACAGTGCCTATTCCATTATACCCAACACCGCTTACCTAAGAGAGAGAATGAATCATAGGTCACAAGAGATTTAGCTCACATATTCAACTAGCAACATCTGGGGCTTTATACCATTTCTTTGAGTCCTGGATTTTCAAAACAGGATGGAGACATGGTGACAACTGATGATAACACAAGGAGGTCTTCTAGCTACATCCTGACTTTATACACAATCTCCTGAATTCTTACCTCCATGTTTCTTCCAATTTAAATAGACATTTTTAAAATTCATTTCCTTCATTCATCATTAATAATAAACAAGAGGCAGTATGGCACAGCAGAGAACCAGATTATCAAAAAGATACAGGTGCAAACCTGGCCTCTGACACATCCTAACTGGGGACCCTGGGCAAGATCTGAACGTCTCCACGCCCAGGCAACTTTTTAAGACTCTATGTTCAGAAGAGTTGTGGATCTACATCGGAAATCCTGTGTCTAGACAAAACAAAACCAAAACAAACTAAAAACAGCACTTTGTCTTGGAACTCTAAGATGTGCTTATCATATATAATTATCATATTAATTATATTATATTATAATAATATATTAGAGTTATCTATAATTATATCATATCCCCCTACTACATTGAGAGCTCTGTATCATCTAAACTAACTGACCACATACCCAGCATGCTACTTTTCTCACAGCAGGCTTAAAAAATGTTTGTTTTTATAGGGGGACTAGCCCATGAGGTCTCAGTCCTATTAGTATATACCGTATTACTTACCTGCTGCTGATCAATGTGGAGGTTTGGTGAGCCTCCTTTTAGGAATGCAGTTCGGAGTTGGTTTAGGTAGTCTGTTACTGGTTCCTGTTGCTTACTAGATGTTGCTATAATTACCTTTTAACTTGCTATTAAGCTGGAACTGAATGTGTAATACAAAAGGCCTAAAGATACACAATTTTGGGACAGCTAGGTGGTATAGTGGATAGAACACTGGCCATAGAGTCAGGAGGGCCCGAGTTCAAATCCCACCTCAGACTAGCTTTGTGATCCTGAGCAAGACACCTAACTCCAATTCTATCCCCCCCCTCCCAAAAAATACACAATTTCTCTCTTCCCTACTGGTAAGGGCTACCTTTCCTTTCCAACAAGCTGCCATGTGGCCATGACCACATGGAACTGACCCTTGCTTGTCTGTGTTGTATTTATCCTTTCCTAATCTTGGGTGAATGAGTTTTGGAGATAGAATGGACCAGGTTATGAACTTGTGAGCTTCAACAGGTTAAAAGAAACCTTCAGAGGTCCCCTAAGCAAGGTGAGCCGGTAACAATAGTAGTCGGATCCAGTGAGGAGCCTGTCCTGAGGAGTGACCTTTTTGACTGAGCCCAGCAGTGAACTGATATAGTACCTAAGACAAAATTTCCTGCAAGCAAGAAAACCACCCACCCACTGGCCATGCCATAGCCAGAGTGGAACTTAGTGTAGGTGATATGTGCCAGCAACCCCTTTAAGCTTGAGCCCACTTTTCCAAAGTGTCAGAATTTGCTTTTGGTTTAGCAAAGGATTATATTTCATGTCTTGCTACTTCTCTTTGTAACTATCCCTTTGTAAAAGCTAAATTTATATTAGTTAATTCAGCATTAGGGAGATATTAACCAGAGAATGATGCATGCCTATGGTGGGGGAGAGAGGTAAGAAAGGAAAAGCACAAGCATTTATTGTGCACCTACTATATGCCAGGCACTGTGTTAAGCACTCTGCAAATATGATTACATTTGATCCTCACAACAACCTTGGGAAGTGAGTGTTATTTTATCTCCATTTTACAGATGAGGAAATTGAGGCAGTCAGGTTAGGTGGTCACAGCACTAGTAAGTAGATGAGGCTATATTTGAACTTGTATTTTCTTGACTCTGGGCCTGGCATTTTATACACTAAGTTACTTAGCTGCTTTTGCAAGTAGGACCATGCACTAGACAGGGGCTCATCATCAATACTACTAGACATCGCATATACCTCTTGACCCCTCACAGTTAGAGCTAGAACCCTGAAGGGAGCAGGAACTAGCTTCACTCTAGGGGCCTGACTTGCTGCTCTGAGAATGGTTCAGAAGATTCTGTAGTTCTTTACAATAAAAGCAATTTCATAGATATTATCTCAAAATGTCCTTCTCTGTGAATTATGATTATTATCCTTATTTTAGAAATGAGAAAACGAAGATTCAGAGGTCAAGGGATTTGTCCAAGGTCACACAGGAAGCAAGTAGAAGGAACAAGGACCCAACCTAGACCTTCTGACTCTAGGTCCAGCACTTTTCTCACTCTCTCATGCTTTCTCTTATCAAGTCCTTCCCACAGCAAGGGGCAGGGCTCTCTGTTCCACACCTAATCAGGGTTAGGCTTACCTCTGCCCGGAGGCCATCAGATGTTACCAGCTGAGTGACTGTCATTTCATTGGCTGTCAGGGTACCTGTCTTATCTGAACAGATGACATTGCAGCAACCTGGTAGGAGAAAACTGCTCATCAGAATATACAGAGTCAATAATTCAACAACTCTAAGGGCATCCACATGATACCCCGAAGCATCCAGTAAATTCTACAAAGCACATACTCACAGTCAAACCACTTATTAAGAGTTATGTTGACAAAATAAATGGCTAAGGCCATTTGTCCTTTTCAAAAGAATCAGCTGATCCAGGGATCAACATTTCAGAGAATGAGTTTGTATTCCGCCACAAGTTACGTCACTGTGGGGTGGGCAGAGACCTTACCTAGGGTCTCCACGATGGGTAACTTCTTCACAATGACTCGTTTCTTTGCCATCCTCAAGACACCCAGAACCAAAGTCACCATGACAACAATGGGCAGGCCCTCCGGGATGGCGGCCACAGCCAGGCTGGATTGAAATGGTAAATTGGGGTCACCATTTAGTCACTGTGTATTCTGGACTCTGCTCATCCTATCTAGGACCCACAGAATTGGGAAGTTGGTGAAGTTTGCTTTTGGTGCCCTTGGCTGCCAGTTCCCATACCTTGTTCTCCTTTCTAACCTTAAGGGCCCATTACTCTTCTGCGCTCTCCCCTATGTATGCTTCTCTACTTAGGAGCAGTGTGACTTTGGACAAGTCAGCTGACTTCTCAAGGCCTCAGTTTCTATATCTGTGGGGATAATTTTTATACTATCCATCTCTTACAAGGTTATAAAACACTTTGTAAACCTTAGGGTCATATAAATGGGAATTAGTGTTATTTTTCCCTTCAACAGATTTTGTTAGACTCTGATTTTATCGATGTGGCGGGCCCTTCTACCAGCATGGCCTTGGGGAAGTCAAAACCTCTTTGAGCCTCTGTTTCCTTGTCTCTCAAATGAGTAAGCTGGACTTCACAAGATGGACTCTGAGGTTTCTTCTAACTCTGAGTGTATGATCTCATGATCTTGGGGTTAAAACTCATTTCACTGAGGCAGAATGGCAGCTTGTCTAGGCTAGACTAAGGTTAAAATTAACTTTAGAGTCTTAGAGGGCTGGAGGGCACTAAGGGATTAAAATGTCTTGCTTCAGGTCAAACAGCCAGTATGTGTCAGAGGCAGGATTGGAACCCAGGTCTTCCTGACTCTGAAGCCAGCGCTTTATTCCAGTAGTACTCATTTTTCACCTTCCCTAAAGACTTGTTCTGATGCTTCATTATGGGGGTGGAAGTGACTGTCAGCTCTTGAAGTCTAGGTCAGTATACAGAAAGACCAACTCTGCCAGAGCCCAAAAGGGCAGAAAGGCATATGACTGCTATCTGAGGAGCAGCCCAACTCAATTCAGAAAAAGTATATAGATAGATATAGTTATGTATGTATGTGTATCTCTATACATATCTATATTTATAGATATCTATCTAAAGAAAGAGAGGAGGAGAGGAGGAGGGAGAGGGAGAAAGGGGAGGATAAGGAGGACAGAAGGACAAGGAAGAGGAGGAAGGACAAAGGGAAACAGAGAGAACATTAATTAGTTAAGCACTCACTCTGTGCCAGGCATTGTAATTAGCATTTTGAGTAAAAATACAATGAAGCAAGAAAGTCCCTGGATTTAAGGAGCTTTGCATTCTCATTGGTGGAGATAACATTCTAATAGGAAAGAAGTCATCTAGTCCAACATCATCACTTTCCAGATGCAGAGACCGGAGGACGATGAATTTTTTTCAGACATAATTATTCAAACCATGCTATAGACCAGGAGTTCTTAAACTTTTTTTGGCATCATGGACCCCTTTGGCTATCTGGAGAAGCCCAGGGACCCCTGCGTGGAATCATGATTTTTACATGCACAA